>NC_081828.1:38949821-39252857 GCF_030867095.1 Alligator mississippiensis
GGTGGGATTGACCAGAGCTGGGGCAAAGATATCAAGGTATGATCCTGGACCTTGTAGGAGTTGAGCTCCAGCAGGCTGGTTCCATACACTGAAGAGAGTCGCTGTGCAAGGGTCTAATTGGGCTGAGGAATAGATCTCCTGGAAATCTGCCCTTCTGGGAATCTTGCTTTCTGTCTCCCTGTTTCCCCACCTATTGTATTCTAATCATTCACTCCACTTTATACTCTGCTTTCTTTTCATGGCATCTAACAAAGTGAACTTGGGTTCACACAAGCTTCTGTTTTCTATGGATATCTTATTTTGTTACTTTATAAAGGTGCACATTTACTGTGACTTCTGATTAACTTCAGGCTACCATGGCTAACCACCTCTCCCCTGGTCATATCCCAGCAACTCATTGAAGCTGGCATAAAAGGTGAAGGGTCTAGCTCTGTGTTCCCACTCCCAGGCTCACCCACAGTGGGACCCTCAGGAGGTCTATGGGCTGGTAGGCCAGATGCCCAGAACCAGGTTCTGCTTTGAGCCCTGGGGAACGGAGACAGTCCCTGGAGTGTTTCCCCAGGTACCAGGGTGCAGCAGAGCTGTTGCAGTCTGAAAGACAAGAGAAGAAGGACCACAGCCCCTAGGGGAGCAGCAGAACAGGGAAGCCTTTCTTAACAGACTGCCTCTGTCCTGGGAACATAAAGAGGAGCTGGGAACTTTATTACAAGGCAGGCGTTGGCTCAGCAGCCCCTCATCTGGACTCCTCTGCATGCCTCCAGGACTCAGGGAATTAAAACAATATCCATGTGGGAAAGGCCACCCTGTTCCATACCTCCCCTTGGTCAGGGATCCCCTCTCACTCCCCCTGGATGTGGAGGGACTGCTCCCCTGTCCCCAGAGAAGAAAAACTCTGATAGACTGTGGGGATGAATGGGGAGTGGGTGAATAAGTGGAGGGGCGAGTGGGTGATGTGGATTTTCCATTTCACTCCCAATCCCTGACTCTGTGCTCCCTGAGCCAGGTGGGGCTGGCACTGTTTGAGCCTGCATCGAGCTGTGGTAGGGGATTGTAAATGTAGGCAATTTGAATGGCCCCCACTCAGTTGGGCTGCTCCTAAGGATGCCTCATCATGGGGGCACAGAAGGGAATTGGTGAGGTTTTATTCACCAAGGCGCCCCCAGGGGTTACAAGAAACAATGGCCACAAGCTAGCAGAGAGCAGATTTAGATTGGACATTAGGAAGAACTTCTTCACAGTTCGAGTGGCCAAGGTCTGGAACGGTCTCCCAAGGGAGGTGGTGCTCTCCCCTACCCTGGGGGTCTTAAAGAGGAGGTTAGATAGGCATCTAGCTGGGGTCATCTAGACCCAGCACTCTTTCCTGCCTATGCAGGGGGTTGGACTCGATCTACTGAGGTCCCTTCTAACCCTAACATCTATGAATCTATGAATATAAGGAGGCCTGTAATCTGCATATCCACAGAGTACACCCTTCCAGCAATGGTGGAACGCGGCTGGTGCCCCTCACCTGTCCCAGTGCTCCCTGCATCTGTTGAAGCCAGTGTCAATCTAGGCTCAGTCTGGTCAGGTCCTCCTGTGCAGAGAGAAAGACACTGCTGACAGTGGGGGCAAGTGGCTTGAAACAGCAACTCAGTGTTTGTGCCCTTTCCCCACAACTCAGCGCTTTTCTTTGCTGTCATTTTGAGGGGTGGGTGGATGCCTAGTGCCTCCCAA
The DNA here is from genome assembly GCF_030867095.1 of Alligator mississippiensis. Classification (NCBI taxonomy): domain Eukaryota; kingdom Metazoa; phylum Chordata; order Crocodylia; family Alligatoridae; genus Alligator; species Alligator mississippiensis. The sequence continues at coordinate 38,951,535 of NC_081828.1, forward strand.
CCTTGGGAATGTGTCTCTCCATAGAATATAACCAGGGATCCTGGTTTTCCCTGATAAAATGGCAAATTCTCTCATAAAAAAACACACATTCTTTGATTAAGCCACCAAAATTTGTGATTAAAATAAAAGACCTCTCTCTCTATATATGTAGCAGTTGAAGACAATGTTTTATTGAGATATTTACAGTTATAAAACAATTTGGAAGCCTACCAGTGCCTCAATCACTATAATAAAATACATTCTAAATACCTATAAATGTCGGTATTTGATTTTGGGTTTTTTAGCATGGAAAATCAGAGCTCCCTCTGCACCCTTCACTCACAAAACACAGCTCCAGACCCCTCACTCCCGAGCCACAGCCCCTCAGTCCTGGCTGTGTCCCTCACTCCCTACCCACAGCCCTGTGGCCCTGCCAGTGCCCCTCACTCCCCCCACAGCTTCCTGGGCCCTGTCTGCCGCCCATGGGAGTTGGTGGCTGCTGCAGCATAACGGAGTGCAGAGCCTGGCTCCCCTTCCCCATTGGTGGCACGACCGATGCAGGCTTGGGTGGGGGACAGGGCCAGCTTCCTGCTGCTGCACACACTCCTGGGGGTTAGGGGGTCTGTGTCTCCCAGATTTGTGCATGGGGAGGGGCAGGCTGCCTGCTGTGGGCTCGGGCTACCCACCCTGCTGCTCTCTGCCACGGCCTCTGCAGCCTAGATGGTGGGACCCAGCACAACAGGGCAGAGCAGGACCGGGCAGGGAAGTTCCTTGCAGCTATGAATTCCATACTGCCCCTGCACGCCCTGCATAGCAAGGGGCATAACTCTTGGCCACTGCCCCCACTGCTGGGTGACATGCAGTAGGCTCATTGTCAGGGCACTGACGAGCTCACAGTGGCAAGGAGCTTCTCTGCCCAGCCCTGCTCTGCCCTGCTGTGACAGGTCTTGCCCACTGGGCCACAGGGGAGGGCAGCAGGGTGGGGAGCCCGAGAACAGCAAGCAGCCCACATCCAACCCATGCACAGATCTGGGGGGCATGGGTCCCCCTGCCCATCCTGGGAGTGTGCAGAGTGCTGTCTTCCTGATCCCCAGAAGAGCCTCAGTCCAGATCCCTGGCATCCTGCCCCCTGCCCCAGGCCCCAAGCCCCCCAGCCCCAGCCCTGCCCAACTCCCTCCCTCCCTCCCTATCTCCCTATGGGGGCCTCAATCCCCCCTGCCCCCCACCAGACTTACCTGTGGGAGTTGCTCTCCAAGTTGCCTGGTAGCCATGTGCATATACATCCACACGGTACCTGCTGCCTGACCACCCCCCGCCTGCTACCCCAGTCTTTTTCAGGCTGGTACTCTGCCAACATGCAAAGAGCTCTCTGCATGAATGCTGCATGCCCCCTGAGGCTGGGGGGGCCTGGCAACTGCCCACAGGTGGTGGCGGTGTTGGTTGCAGGGGCATGGTGGTGGGGAGCTCCCACAGCTAGGCAGCCGTGGCAGTGTTGGCAGGGGGGCCAGGCCAAGTGGGGAGCTCTCGCAGGTGGCCACAGTGGTGGCAGCGCGGGGGGGTGGGAGCATGGCTAGTGCTGACCAGTGGTCAGCGACTACCTACAGATGCCACTGGTAGCATCAGTGGTGGCTAGTGGCAATCGGGGACCGGCCGCAGGCGTCACCAGGAGCATTGGCATTGCTTTTTGCACGGGGTACACCGCCAAGCTCAGGGGGTGCACGTGTACCTACATGCACCCCTATGCATCACCAACGGCTCTCTGCAAAAGTGGAATAGCCCTGTGTTTCTCCATTAAAATGAGAAATCTGCGTTTTCCTCAGATGAAGAGGAAAATCTGAGTTTTTCCCGGTTTTTTTCATGGGAAACGGAAAACCCAGATCCCTGCATATAACCCAAGAGCAGAAGCAGCCCTAGGGAACAGCCCTCTGGGAATGATCCCCTACTCTGCAGTACCCCTGGGGACAAGGGTCCCCCTTGCTCACTCCAACCAGAATCTGCAGGAGCTGTGGCTCTTCCCCCTAGAGGTGTACCTTCCTGTGACTCACACACTTTTCCCTGGACAAATGTCAACTCTACAAGGCCTCAGGTCTCAGAACAGAGCCTGGCTCAAACATCCTGGTGCAAACAGGAAGGATACTCAGCAGTCACCACAGTCTCCACAGGGTTGCTGGGATTTGACAAGACATATCATTCTCCTTGGTAGCAGTAGCTGAAGCTATAGTTCCCTCTGTGCTCCCAGGTCACGCTGGGGATGAAGAACTCAGCCACATCCCCCCTAGTTTTCATAGGCTGCAGCAGTTCCTGAGCTCCAGCCTTGTGCAGGAAGAACTTCAGGTCCTGGAGCTGACACTGACGGGCACAGCAGATGGTGGCATCTTGTCCCAGAGCAATTGGCCCGCTGTTGATGAGAGAGCTTCTGGGTCTGGGGTAGCTGGGATCTGTGTGTGGGGGGAGAGGCACTGAGACACGGACCTACACAGTTATCCAGCCCTAACCTCACCTGCCAGGCTGAGCCACAGGGCAAAGACAGGGCCCTCTGGGAAAAGACTCTCCCCAAGATTGCGGAACTTCCCTGGGGGCCCAGAATGGGGCCCTAGGAACAGGGTGCAGAGACCAGACCCCTGTCCAGCATTTCTATCCATCTTCACCAGCACATGGGTTGCCTTTGCCTCCGTTATTGCCCTGTACAGGAAACAACTCCCTGACCCGGGGGCATTTTCTGGCACTCAGCGCAGCAAACCCCAGCTGCATGGACACTGAAATGTCATCCTTCCAGGTCCCTCCTACAACGGGGAAACAGGCATGGGGAGATGAGCTGCCCTTTGCCTCTGAGGGACAAGGACTACTTGTTCACTGCCGCCCTGGCCCCCGACAGCTCATCAAAGCTCCCGATGTGCATTGTATAAGTCTCTGGTGCCCAGGGAGTACAATAAGGAGACCAAATTGCAGGACTCCTGTTCTCCACTCACAGCTCTGGGCAGGACAGGGTGTTGGTTCAAGCACCGGGCTGGGAATCAGGACACCTGGGTTGTGTTCAGATTTCCACCTGGGCTTGTGGGCAGGGTTGTGCAGCTCTGCCCTATAGTACATACGTGTGCTATATAATACCACACACATCATCTCCTCACTCTGTGACCACCGTATATCCGGAGAAAGGTCTTCTTGCCCTGTAACTTACACCTGGGAAGACCCCTACCCCTGGGGTATAGGTGGGAAATGTGGAGCAGGCAGAGCCCTGGATAAGTAACATCCCTTTCCAGGCCCTTGGGACTTAGGGTGGAGCCACACTTCCAGCATCAGCCTTCAGCATGGAAACCTGCGGAGGGTCTGGTGGGAGTGAGGCAGAGACATGGGGGCCCCTCAACTCTCACCACCAGCTCCACAGGGTCACTGAGATCCAACAAGCTGTTGCTATCCGTTAAAGGGTGACTGTTGCAGGTGTAGTTTCCTCCATCTTCCCAGTTCATGTTGGTGATGGGAAATTTAGCTACATTTCCCCCAGACACCTCCTGCTGCACCTGGTCTGTGCATCCAGGTTTGTGCACATACAACTCATGCCTGGGTACAAACCCTCACAGCGGATAGTGATAATCCCCCCAAGTGCCACCACCCAACTGGGGATCACAGAGATGAGGGGCTTGGGGTACTCTAATTTGAAAGAGAGACAACAATTAGATGGGCAGACATGAGCCCAACTCTCCTGCTCCAGCCCTCTGTCTGTATCTGCCTCCCTCAAACTCCAGCCCTTGCCCTCCCTGAGCTGTGCCTGGCCAGCTGCTGTTTTGGTTCAGCTCAGGTCCTGGCTGCTGCACAGGTCGTCTTGTTGCTTGGCTCTGCAGGCACAGCCAAGCCAGCAGAGAAGCCTGAGCTGAGAGGACCCTGCCACTCTGGGTTTGGGACAAATAGAGTAGACTCCATAATGGGTGACCTCCAATCACTGTACTGCAGAGTGTTGTTACCTATGATTTATAGTGCAAAAGCACCTGTTAGTCCCGGCCCAGCCCTGGCCATGCCAGCTATGGTACAAGACCAGCACAAACCCAGAGCATTGTTGGACTACATCAGAGGTGCCCAGAGCCCGCGAAAGGGCACTAATACAGACTGGAATAGTCAGGTCCCCAGTACCATACCTGCATGTCAAGAGACATAGACAAGTGAGAGCAGGAATCTCTGCTGCTTTTCAAGCTATGAACCAGGCCCTGCTTCAGTGACTCCATTTCTCCCATGGGTACAGGGGGGAGGCAGAAGATGTGACCTGAGTTCTGGGGAGAAACTCTTGTGTGATGTACGGTGGGGAATGGGTGTTACTCACCTCCCCATGCCCTGCTCTGAGGAGCCAGCCAGCAACCTGGGAAGCAAACAGCTCATCAGTGACTAGATCCCAGCAAACGAAGCACTTGCCCCTGTATGTTGTTTCCCAATTTGGGATCCCCAAACTAGTTTAACTGAGAGGGAAGAGGCTCCAGGACTCACACCCACAGGAACTACTGTTTTCCAGTTACCATCTTCCCCCAAATACTGGTCTCAGGGATTCACACCCTGCATGGGCACATGAAAATGGTATCAGACCTTCAGACCCTTCCTTCCTGCCCCTCCCTAGGGCACATGCCTTGGTCCCTGCCCCCAACCTAGAAACACAGATCCAGGTCTCAGACCATGGATACATGACCTCATCTCAAATTCCCCCACAGGCACAGGCCCTGGTGTCATATCACTCTCTGCCCAACAAGCACATATCCTGGATGTTGCTAGAACTCACCCAGGAGGAGGACTGTGAGAGCAGGCGCCATGCTGAATGCACTGACCAGTCCCTCGGTGCTACTACCAATGCCCTGGTCCCCAGTTTCATGGAGAGTGATGTCCCAGTGAGCCCAAAGAAGGAAGTGAGCTGGGGCAGTGGCCAAAGAAAGCCAGCAGTGCTCTCAGCCCATTTCTCCCCATCACATGTTATTCTCTACATGCTCCAGCTGTGGTCAGAGCAGATCCAGATCTCTGCAACAACCAACCAACCACATCCACTTATGCAGAAAGACATGGCCCATCCCTTTCATCAATATGGGCAGCAACAATGAGTTTCCACCAGCTCCACACCTAGGCTCCCAATTCAGAGACCTCTTGTCCTGGGTAAATTTCAGCACTTCCTACAAGGAGCCATAGATGCTGCAACCTTGTCCCATTGCCCCACTTTGCCTGGAATAACCGGCTGTTTGGCATATCACATGCTTAGAGGAGGCCTCAGTCCCCAGTAATGCACCACAATGAGCAATGCTGTCCCCAGCCATGGAGGGAGGTTCTTTTCTGATCCCAGCTGGGCTGCACAACTACCTGGAGCACAAGGGCTAATGGGCCTGGAACAGGTCCTTCTCAGGTGGTGACACTGCAGAGACTATTATTACCTGGGGCCAGGTGAGAGACACACAACTGGGAGCATTGTGGATTGCAGTTCTGGTGTCAGGATAAGTTTAGAAGTTGGTGATTTCCAGCAGGTAAGCCAGTGATTCAGGGAACGGGGAAGTCTCCCTTGAGCTGACTGTTTGGTCCTGGTGTTGTCTAATTATGCAAATTGAACAACTGAGATGCCATCAGCTTCTGCAGCAGCAATGACATCTCTGTTCTCTTGGAGTGAAGCAGGGTCTGAGGAGGACTAGGGCTTGGAGATGGAGGGACCAGGAGTCACAGATTCACGGAGAAGCAGGGCTGAAAGGGAACCCAGCAGTCATCTAGTATGAACCCCTGCCTGAGGCAGTATCAGACCCATCCCGCACAAATCTAGAATCTGTACTCTTTGTAAGACTACCCTCAACCCTAACACAACTCACACAACACCCCATCCTCCCACAGGGAAATCCGGGAAACTACAGCAGCCAACATCCTGCTTCTATAAAAGGTTGTTAATATATGCTCAAGAGATCCCAGGTAGAGGCCATGACTCCTGCTACAGAGAAAGTCAACAATCCCCCAAATTGCACCAATCTGACCATGGGGAATATTCCTTCCTGACCCGAAATATGGTGATTGCTCAAATCCTGAGCAGACGGGAAAGACCCTTTCGCCGGAAACAAGGAACCCCCATCATCTCTAACATTTTATACCCTGCCCTGTGTCCCCCCATTCCTCCTTCCCTCACCAGCCCCATCCCATGGCCCCTCACACTGCCTGCACTTCTCCCCAACTCTGCCTCACTCTCCCTGTTCCCTCAGAGCCACCCTCACTCTTCTCCCTGACTTTGCCGTGTGCTTTGGCCCCCGTCACCCGGTCTATTCCCCATTCTACCTCCAACCAATGTCCACTCATGTCCGCCTTTCTCCCCTATACCCTACTACTCCCAGTCCCATCAGAGCTGGGGGAGGAGGCATTTTAGGCTAAATCCTTCTCATGGCTGTGCGGGGCTCTGCTCCACTCCATTTCATCCCATCCCTGCAGTGCCCAAGCTGGCATGAGCTGACTCTGTCCCTCTGCCGCACATCGCTCCTCCACCTATTCCTTGTAATGTGACAGCTCTATGGGAAGTTCAGAGAATTAAGGAAAAAAATGTCTCCCCATCTACCAGGACCTCAACGATCCACTTCACCATTGCCTAAAGTGGTGCAAACCCTCCTAGATCCATGTGCTTAGCCTCTATCAATGTGCCTCTACCTTGATGAAGCTTGGTGTGGCCAGGTGCCCTTTTTGGCTTCTGCCACTTTAAGGGCTGGAGCAGGTAGACTGCAGGTGCTTGATTAGGGCGGCCATTTACAAACTTAGGCCACTGTTTGCTGCCAGTGGCCGAGGCAGCAGCATCAGCCTGCCAAGCTCCTGTTCCCAGAATACCTTGGAGGTAAGGGCAGGAGCTATGGGGATGGTTTGGAGCCGCCTGGTCCTGGGCATGACTTTAAACTGCACCTTGCTGTGGAAAGGTGGCCTGGTGCAGCATCCTGTGGTGAGGGAGTCCCCAAGACATGCCAGCCCAGTTATCTCCTTGGTGAAAGGCAGGGAAGGGCACCTCATAACCCTAGCCCCCACTCCTCAGTGGGTATTTATAAGGGTTAGAGCCAGGCATGCCTATTGTGGCATCTGAGCCCTATGTATGGGGGAGTGTTAAGACCCCAAAGGCCCCAGGGAAGTGGGGGATAATGTGGCCCCAGAGAGGGGGTAGTTGTGTGAGCCCAGGAAGGGGGTAGTTGTGTGGGCCCGCACAGAGTAGGGTATGCATTGCCGGCCTGAAGAACTGTGTGTTTAGGGGCTGAATAGGGCTGAAGTAATGGCCTGAATGGCAGTCCTGAGATGTGCTCAGTAGAGGCACACATGCACCCTGAAGGACAGCACATGGGCCAACCCCATAGGGAGAGAATGTGAGAGTTTGTGAATAGTAGCCCAGAGAGGGGCAAGAGTGGCAATTGCCCAGAGGGTAGGCCAGCTGGTGTGCTGACACAGTTGCCCAGGAAGGTGTGACAGTGATAGTGGTGGCTTAGCCAGGAAGTTAGGGTGAGTCACAACCCCAATAAATCCTCAGATGTCGTGAGGCTGAGTTACGGGTGAAGTGTAAGAACTTGTTTGGATGCCAACAGTGAGGCATGGACCGCGGTGTAGGGGAGCTATGGAGCTGTGGATAGCACCCCCTGGCATCAGGGTAGTGAATGAGCAGCCTCCTGCTCATAAAAAACAATATTAGATCAAGTCATGGCAGGAGAGACAAGGCAGACTGCCCTAGACTTGTGGGTAGGCCGGCTGGCATAGCGACCCTGGAGAGGTCCTCCTGTCACACTTGGGAAACCAAATGGAGTTCACAGGAAGTCCTAAATATACATCTTGTGATAGATCCAATGCAGAAGGTCTTTGGCTTTGACCTCCCGCATCGCTTGGTGGCAACTCTATACCATCTCCACACAAACCATGAGAGATGTGGATACTTGATGCACAAATGGAAAATTAAAAACTCTTCAGTTTTTGATCGTGGTCACGCTTAGCAGACCATGGAACATATAATGACTCAGTGCCCAGTCTGCAAATATGAACGAGGTATCACCATAATACACTCTGCTGTTCCCAATGCTATTGTCTGGCTCAACCACCTAAATGTAATATAATAATTGCTGTTCTGTATTTACATCAGCCATACAAAAGAAGACTATAGCCCCTAGACACCTGTGTCATAATATATATAAGGCTCTATACCAATTTTCTTTCTATCCATACAAATGATCAACCAATCAATTTATAAAACAAACCTTTTTTCTATGCAGACAACCTGTGCATAAAAGCCCAAAACAATGGTTTTGACCCTGGGACCTGATTATCCCACTGTCCAAATCCAATTGACCTTGCAGTCACCCTCAGTCAAACCCTCTTATACAAAGAATACATCATAAAGACAAAAGCAAAGATGAGCATTCATAACACAATCCTGTATAATTGCATTAACTCAAAATGGGGAGCTAGCTCCTCAACCTTCCCAACCACTGCTCTGGCTTTCAGCTTCTCCTCAGCTGAGTATACATGGCCTGTATGGGAGCGATCTGTACACACTAGGTGCCTTGACCCCATCCTGAATGATAGCTGCCAATTCATCACAGGATGTGTGAAGCATATGAGCCTAAACATTGTGTACCTGCTGGCTGGCAGCACTGCGCCTGACATCAGAAGAGCAGTGCCCAGCGGGATAGAATGATTGAGACAAACTGAAGATGTGAGACACCCGCTGTACGTCCATCCCACCACACACAAACGGCTGAAGTCACGTAGGAGCTTCATCGCCAGCACCCAACCTCTCAAAGTCACACCCAAGGAGACACGACTATAGATGTGGAACTAGAGACTGAAGAAAATACCTGACAGCACAAACATGGGCATTCCAGCAGCTGAGTCCTTACCCCCACGGGCTGACGAACCATGGCAAAGGTGGTGATGTCTCAACAGCCTACATACCAGATGTCAACACTGGATTTATGATCCAGATACCTTGTTCTGGGTGGACCCAAACCCTCAGACCAACCAAGACTTCTTCCATTCAATAAAAGCTTCATCCTCCAGTTCTTTCTCTAATATCAGATGTCAGCAGCCTGGAGGTTGAGGGCCGAGTTGGGGGAGTGAAAGGGCTGGTGGTGTGCCCTCTGTGCATGGTAGCCCCAGGATCTCCCCTCTGGGACCCTTTGCTACTCTGAAATGACTCGTTTTGTGTTCTTTCTCTCCTCTGATGACTCTTCATCTCCAAGTACCACTGACTGGTTTCTCTGTGATGATCATACTGGCCATGCTCTGTTCTGTCAGCATATTCCTTTGTTTCCCAAACCCGTCACGTGCACACATTTTAATTTAGTCATGTACCAGTGTCTTAATTTGGCCATCTGCTGGCCTACTGATTTGGTCCATCCACCAAAACCAGAAATCCCAGGGGCTCTGCACCTGATCACTGTGACCTAATGCCACCTTATCTCATGTTATGGGATACACTGTTCAAATTTCCCAGCCTGTTTCTGCCTGCTTATCTGTTGGTTACAGACAGGTGTCTGCCTTGAAGTAAACTTTGTCACAAACAGGCTTTTTGAAACCAATTAACCCTTGCTGTTTCCCTGGACCATGTTCTAATGCAATATCTACTTTATCTACAAGCTAATTCCCAAAAGCAAAACTCTAAATATCATTTTCTAGCCATCACTGGAGTTTGACGCTCCAAGAAACTAATGAAGAGGTGGAGTTATAACAGGGATGGGCAATTATTTGGGCCCGTGGACCACCTAGGGAGATTTGTTGAGCTGTGGTACAGAGGTTGGCACTCCCTCATCCCCAACAATTCACTAAGACTTCCTATGGGGATTTGGATGGGTGAAGACCAGTGTTTGGGAGCTGGACAGGTGTGATCTGCTCCCTGCGTGCCCTGCCCTCTGAGGGGGCATTGACTGGAGGGCAGGGGGGCTACCTGGCAGGCAGTGGGGGGTAAAGGGAGGGAGAGGGAGGCAGAGGCATGTGCAGCAGAGCTCACCAGGTCAGCAGCTGTCCAGCGGCTATCCCCCCCCACCGTGTGATGGGCTAGCTGGTAGTGATTTAGCCCAGGAGGTTTGAAAGGGTAAAAGATGATTGGAGGGCTTGGAATTCCCTTTCCTCACCAATGAGGACCCAGAGACTCACCCTCCATGTCCCCTGTTTGGCCTCTTGGATCACCTGGAGGGGGATAAAAGGGGCAGCACAGCTGACTCAGGAGAGACCAGCGAGGGACCACAAGGAAGGAGCTTCAAAGAGCTGGCAAAGAGCTGGGTCAGTGGGACAGGAGCAGTTGTCCCAGAAGTACCTGAAGGTGTGGGACCTGCAAGCAGCAGTTGGACCCTCAGCAGCACGGCACGCAGCCGGCAGGAGAGGCTCCCGCTGGGCTCCAGGATCCCCTATGAGAGGCTGTGGCCAGCAGGAGAGGGTTCCCAGCTCCAGCAAGGATCTGAGCAGTGACCTGAGAGGTTCTCAGCTCTGCTTCCAGCTCTTACAATAAGAGGTCAGGAAGCTCAACATGAGGCAGGGGCTCCTGGAAGGTCAAGACCCCTAGCAGCTTGGAGCAGCAGTAGCACTGGTGGCTGTGGGGTAGTGTTTCTGCCTACTCTATGGGAGATAAAAGTTCATATCCCAGCTGGGAAGACTTAGGGTGAGTAAAGTAACAGGGAGCAATTCTTGTTGCAGTAGAAAGGGGTCATTGTGTTTTCCCTCCCCTCCCACTTCCAGGTACCTAGGCCCTATATTTCTTGTTATTTGATGTTTTGTACTTTGTGCCTTTTATATTTCACCAACCAGTATTGTTTGTTCTGCTGTTTGTGTTTTATATTTTGTTAACCCTGTCTTTTCATAGATTCATAGATTCATAAATTCTAGGGTCAGAAGGGACCTCAATAGATCATCGAGTCCGACCCCTTGCATAGGCAGGAAAGAGTGCTGGGTCTAGATGACCCCAGCTAGATGCATATCTAACCTCCTCTTGAAGACCCCCAGGGTAGGGAAGAGCACCACCTCCCTTGGAAGCCCATTCCAGACCTTGGCCACTCTAACTGTGAAGAAGTTCTTCCTAATGTCTAGTCTAAATCTGCTCTCTGCTAGCTTGTGGCCATTATTTCTTGTAACCCCCGGGGGTGCCTTGGTGAATAAAACCTCACCAATTCCCTTCTGTGCCCCCGTGATGAACTTATAGGCAGCCACAAGGTCGCCTCTCAACCTTCTCTTGCAGGGGCTGAAGAGGTCCAGGTGCCCCAGTCTTTCCTCATAGGGCTTGGCCTGCAAGCCCTTAACCATACAAGTGGTCCTTCCCTGGACCCTCTCCCTTTTGTCAACTGGATGAATATGTCTATGATTGTAAATGTTTAACCTTTATTGAATCCTGCCCCCTCAGGTTGTTGTAGTGTCCCCTATACCCCTGGTTTATACCTGTTATGTTCCCACTACTGTTCTCTCATTTAAAGGTATGTGGTTAAGTCCCCATTGGTGATCTGGCTCTGCTCTATAGGGGAGGAGGGTTTCTACACCTCCCACATCGCTTGTGTACCTGCTCTGATCCCTTCAGTTGAAGGGAGGTGTTCATCTTGGAGTACCGCCCAGGTTACACTGCTGTGCTCCCACCTGTATGCGCTGCTCTGGCCCCAGTGCAACTTCTGGCGGGGCTGTTCCCAGTGTGGCTTGTGCCCCCGCCCTGCATTTGGAGCGGCACAGCAGGAGCAGGAGCAGGAGGAGGAGTCACTCCTGGAGCGATGGGGAGCAGAGCAGCCCCCAGCTGCAGCTGCAGCTGCACTGGCACCTTCACCCAGCTCCACCTGCCTGCAGGGGGCTGCTCATCGGGGGCAGCAGCGGCAGTGGCAGGTGGAGCGGGAAGCCAGATGGGAGCTGGAGCTGGGGGCTTGGGTGCTGGGGTAAGAGACACCCAGCTGAAGCAGGTTGAACAGGCGAGGGGTCTACATTAGATGACTTTTCCATCTTGTTTCCCTCCAGCCCGGGATGGTTCATGGAGGCCAAAAGATGAAGACAGATCAGCTGTTTTACTGATGGAAAGCCTTGCTGCCGTGCATCCTGCCAGCAGGCCCTGTGGATCAGGCCCTGCCCTGTGCTAGTGAACCATCCCCAGCTTGTCTCCTTAACCCTGCACTCCTCATCTGTGTCACTTACAGACAGGCTCTAGGTCCTCTGGAGCCCTCAAGTTCCTGAAGGGTTGAAAGAAAATCCCCTTGTAAGGGCCACAGCTCCCGACCCCCAGAGAGATTCCCACACACAGGCCGTGAGTGCAGCCCAACCTTACACCTCACTCCTGCCCTCCCAGCCCCCTACTCCAACCACTACCTCTCACCTCCAAGTGGGGTGGAGTCCAGGAGGCCTGGCTCTCAGCCCCTTTGCTCTAACTCAGTTGACCACACTCCTTCCCAAACCAGGGGAAAGAACCCAAGAGTCCTGTATCTCAGTCCTACTCCCAAACTCTACTCCTCACCTAAAGCCAGAAGAAAATGGAAGCTTCCTGGTTCCCAGCTCTGCTCCTTTCCATTTTAACACATGAAACCCCACTCCCTTCCCAGAGCTGTATTAGGACTCCAGCAACTCCAGGAGAGAAGGATGAGAGTATGGCTTGGATCCCTACCTGCACCATATTGGTGCCCAACCTTTCCCTACATAGAGAGACAGAGAATCCTCCATGAGTTGATCTGTAGCAAGTTCCCCTATGCCTGGGCCCCTACCACTTCCCACACACAGGGCACCAGGGTTCAAGGGTCAGGGAGAAAAGTGCTACCTCCCCTCCAGGTGCTGAGTTGAATCCCTTTGGGAGGCCAAGCTGGTTCAGGGGGCTCTGCCTGCTAGAGCTGTGTGAAATTTTGCCAGCCATTTCATTTTGATACTGTTTGAACTAATTTTGAGTTTGAAACAGCAAAATTGAAACAAAACAAAAGCCTTCAAAATAGCCTCAAAACAAAACGAGACTGGTTGAAACGTTTCGAAATTGGACATGTCTCCACCATAGGCTGGGGATGGGAAGTCAATCCAGCTGGGCTGACTTCCCATCCCCATCACAAGATCGGGGGTGGCAAGGCAACCCAGCTGGGCTTTTGCCCCAACCCCACGGCTAGATCATGCTGGGGGCGGGAGGCAGCCCAGCTGGCGGAGATGTAGTGGGGGGGTTGGGAAAGCAGTTCAGCTGGACTGCCTTGCGTCCCCCAGCACGATCTAGTGCTGGGGATGGAAAGTCAGCCCAGCTGGGCTGACTTCCCATCCCCAGCGAAACTCAAAACAGCCTTTCTGTTTTGACAGAACGGAATGGAACAGCTGTTTCAACTCGAAATAAAATTCGAGACGAAACACTCTTCTGTCAAACTGTGAGGTTTGACCTAGAAACTACTATGCAAAGCCTAAGCAGAAGTGAATGTTATGTGACGAATGCCCATCTGCAATGATAAGGAGGAGACAGTCTTAGATAAAGGAGGCTTGAAAACAAAAGCAGAATCAGAGTACTGGGTCAAAGAGCTCATTAAAATACTGAAAATCACGCCCCTAGGTGGGCAAAAGGTATGCTAATGAAACATATATGTATGTTAATAAGATACATAGCTAAAACACAGGTATAGAGACATGCTCAGTAAAGAACTCCTTGCGTCACTCCTTTATAGCCAATTAGCAAACAAGGATGCTTATGAAGGTCTAAAACTTCTGTATAAAAGTGGCTTCGAATTGAAATCTAGTGTGCTCGTTCTGTGAAATTATTCCGCTTGCACCTTTTATTGCTAGCAATAAATCTTCTTTATACTTTCACCCCTGGTACCTTTATTGGCCTTTGCATACCGGGCATGAACCCAGACTTGAGCTGGGGCCTAACAGTTTTTGGCACCCCAGATGGGACTGCCTTAGATAAGCTTTGCCTGGACTAACTGACGACCAGCTGATTTGCTCTTCCTTATCAAATGTCAGGCGCGCCCCGGGATCTCTTTTCCCGGTCAGACTTTTGCTTCAGGAGGAGCTGGATCGCTGAGGCGGCAGTAGCCTAACGGTGCAACACCACAGAGTGAAAGTATCAGTAACAGGCACCTGGGTGAGAGGGTAGAAAGGGCATAAGGCCTACCGTCAGTACGCCTGCCTGGGATTATCTCTGTAAGTATTCTGTCTGGCCCGAGTCCAAGACCAGTGATTTTTCCCCTGTGAGGACAAGGACTAAGAACAGATCCCTGGATCCCAGGTAAGTCAGACGGTCAGAACCGGGAAGGCAGCCCTGAGATGGGTACTATTAACAGTAAGGTTAGGAAATGTACCCCCTCTCTTGTGTATTGGGACATTGGGCAGAGTTTGGTGGGGAACCTATGACTAAAAAGAAAGCTAAATTCTTCTGTGAAACTGCGTGGCCACGCTATCAGCTAGATGATCAAGAATATTGGCCTCGGGAGGGAAGTGTTAATTATAATACCATCTTACAATTGATTTTGTTCTGCCGGCAGAATGGTAAATGGGAGGAATTGATGTATGCGCAAGCGTTTATGTCTCTTTGTAGAGATAGAAAGATTTTGGAGGAATGTGGATTGGGGGAGGGGGTTGGGATCTGTGAGATGGCTGTGGCTCGACCAACTGCAAATCCTGTCCTGGACTGTCCGGAGCCGGAGGCTCCCCCCCCTCTGCTGCCTTTACCTTATTCTCTTCCTCTTCCCCCTCCTCCTCCTGATTCATCTGATTCCTCATTGGCATCTGCTCTTCCTGCTTCTTCCCCCCCCCCCCCCGAGGCGGAGGTTGAAAATACTCCCCGACCCAGGGATCTGGAACAGCGCCAACCATGGCCGTCAGGTGCTTGGCAATCTCCAGAATCCCCGACTTCTCCTGATATAACCCCGGGAGGTGGGTGGAGAGTACAGTTAGGAGCAGACTCTGGGGTTAAGGGAAAACATCACAGGGAATCTGATCCTGGCCGTGGGAAGGGAAATGGGGTATTTCCCCTAAGAGAACAAGTGGTACCCGGGCCTCTTGAAGATGACGGTGAGCCAACCTACTGTCGAACCTTTGTGCACGTTCCTTTCACTACATCAGATTTGTATAATTGGAGGAACAATAACCCCAGCTTGAGAGAGAATCCTGAAAAGGTACGAAACCTGTTTAAAACAATTTTCAAAACCCATAACCCAACCTGGGCAGATGTTCAGTCTCTTTTAGATATCCTGTTGACACCAGAGGAAAGGAGAATGGTAGTGAACAAAGCTCGTGAGTACGTGGAAAAGGAAATTACTGCAGGGAACCTGCAAGGAAATAGAGACGATCATGTCCCCATCCAGGAGCCAGATTGGAAACCAGACCAAGATATGACCTCCATCCGTGCCTATCGAGAATATATCCTCCAAGGATTGAGAGATGCTGTGAAAAAACCTCAAAATCTCAGTAAGGTGTATGAGGTTCGACAGGAGACTAATGAGACCCCGAGTGCTTTTTTGGAAAGAATTTACACTACTTTCAGGCAATACACTCATGAGGATCCGGAGGATGCATCGAACGCTCACATGGTAAATATGATCTTTATAGGTCAGAGTGCACCAGACATTAGAAAGAAATTGCAGAAGACAGACGGAGCAACAGGTATGCCTATTTCCCAACTAGTAGACATTGCTTACCAAGTATTTACTAACCGAGAAAGTGTTCAGGAAAAGCAACAGGACAAGAAAGAGGGAGAAAGATGAAAATGCAGGCAGCCCTAGTGGCAACTGCAATCACGGGAAAACCTAGAGATGAGGGATCCCGGAGACAGCCTCAGAGACGGGGTCCATTAGAGAAAGATCAATGTGCCTATTGCAAACAAAAAGGACATTGGAAGCGGGAATGCCCTTATCGGAAAGTTGGGGAAGGTGAAAAGAAAAAAGAGGAGAGCAGTGGAGTATTCGCTTTTGGAAGGGATTCAGATTGAAGGGGACCGGAGGCCCGGGAGGGAAAGATAACCCAGATCCCGGTGTCCCCTGACGAGCCTCTGGTTAAAATGCAACTAGGGGACAGAGATGAATTGGTAGATTTTCTTGTTGATACAGGTGCTGCCCATTCTGTCTTAACTCAAAAACTGAAACCTTTAAGTAAAAAGACTGCCGGTGGTAGGGGCTACAGGGAAGGCAGTAACACGACCCTTCCTACAGCCAATGACCTGTAATCTTGGGCAGGCCGAAGTTACCCATCAATTCTTGTACATGCCAGACTGCCCCGTTCCCCTTTTAGGGAGAGACCTCCTCTGTAAACTGCAAGCTACGTTGTCGTTCCAGGATGGGCAAATGTTTTTAACAGTGCCTCCTGAAAAGGGGTGGCATTTGCAGGCTTGCCTTCTCAGCCTTCTCCAAGAGGAAAGTACACCGGATATTCCTCAACCCCTGCTCGATGCTGTTGTTCCATGGGTATGGGCAGGTCACTGACCCGGGAAGGCTAAAAATGCTGACCCTGTGAAGATTCAACTTTTGCCAGGGGCCCAGCCTCCATGTGTGAAACAATATCCAATGCGGATGGAAGCCAGGAAAGGACTGAAGCTGTTAGTTGAACGGTTCCTGGAGTATGGCCTTCTCCGTGAATGTACATCAGCTTTTAACACACCCATCTTGCCTGTGAAGAAGCCTAAGAGTAATGAATATAGTTTCGTCCAAGACTTGAGAGCTGTAAATAAAGTGGTTGTGAGTATATACCCTGTAATGCCTAATCCGTACACCTTGCTATCTGCTTTGAACCCAGATCATAACTGGTTTACGGTTATTGATTTAAAAGATGCTTTCTTCTGTATACCGGTAGAGAGGAGATCGCAGGAAATATTTGCATTTGAATGGGAAGACCCAGATACTAGCATTAAGACTCAGTTGTGCTGGACTGTTTTACCCCAAGGATTTAAAAACAGCCCAACCCTATTCGGCACTGCATTAAGCAAGGATTTACGTAGGCTAAAACTGCCACTGTCCTGTGCTCTTTTGCAATATGTGGATGACTTGCTTTTAACAGCCACCACTGAAGCAAGCTGCCTGGAAGGAACAATTTGCCTCCTTAATTTTCTGGGCCAAGAAGGATACCGAGTATCCAGAAATAAAATGCAGCCCATGTCCCAGAAGGTAACATACTTGGGATTTGAATTACAGTCTGGTCAGAGAGCCCTGTTGCCTGAAAGAAAAGAAGCTATATGCCGGCTAGCACCCCCAATAACAAAGAAACAACTACGAGGATTCTTAGGTACAGTAGGTTTTTGCAGGATTTGGATTCCAAATTTTGGGGTTATTGCAAAACCTCTGTATGGAGCTACACAAGGTGATGAAAAGGTGCTCGAATGGACTGAACAGTGTGAGCAAACATTCTGCCAGTTAAAGCAGGCTCTCATTGAAGCACCCGCCTTAGGACTACCGGACATGAGTAAGCCTTTTTCCCTTTTTGTGCATGACCGAGGTGGGGTAGCCGTGGGAGTCTTAACACAGAAATTGGGTAGCTGGCAACGACCAGTGGCATATCTTTCAAAAAAATTAGACTTTGTGTCATGCGGATGGCCTGCTTGTCTCCGGGCTGTTGCTGCCACCTGTCTGCTAATACAAGAAGCTGAAAAGTTAACCCTAGGCCATGAAATGACTGTATATGTGCCTCACGCAGTGCTTACAGTCCTGGAGCAGAAAGGAGGGAACTGGTTAACCCCGGGACAAATGGCTCGATATCAGGCCATCCTCCTAGATAAGCCTGAAATAAAATTGGCCATTTCTCGCACTGTAAATCCAGCAACACTGTTGCCATCTATGGGTGACACACCAGATCTTGTGCATGATTGTTTGCAAACATTGGAAACTGTTTATTCTTCAAGACCAAATTTGAGAGACAGACCTCTTGAAAAAGCTGACCTGGAGTTCTACACTGATGGCAGCTCGAGTATGGAGAATGGAATTTGAAAATCCGGATATACTATCGTGACTACACAGAATGTGATAGAAGCAGGACCTTTAAACCCATCTGTCTCAGCTCAAAAGGCTGAACTCATTGCTGTGACTCGGGCTTTGCAATTGGCGACCAACAAAACTATCAATATTTATACTGACTCTAAATATGTTTTCCTTGTTTTACATGCTCACGGAGCGCTATGGAAAGAGCGGGGTCTACTTGATTCTAAAGGAACAGGCATTAAGCATAGCAAGCAGATAAAAGCTTTCCTCAAGGCAGTCTGGGAACCAAAGGAGGTAGCGGTAATGCATTGCAAAGCACATCAAAGAGAAAACAACCCCTCCACAAAAGGTAATTGATTTGCTGACGCTACAGCAAAGAAAGCAGCTAAAAGACCTCAGACAGACTTGCTGCCCGAAGTAAGTAATCTGTTACCTCTCCTCCCAGACTTATACCAGCCTGTGACACCACAGTATGGGGAAAGAGACAAACAATTGATAAGAGAGTTTCAAGCAAAGAAGGGGGAGCACGGGTGGCTAGTAGCAAAGGATGGCCGCATTATCATCCCAGCTGCCTGGGTTCATGTGGTAGTGAAGAGAGCTCATCATGGCACCCACTATGGACCCAGGGCCCTGGTAAGGTGGATCAGTCACTATGTAACTGGAGTGGGATTAAGAGAGGCTGCCAAGAAGGTATCAGAGACATGTGAGGTCTGCCAGAGAAATAACTCAAAAGGAGGGAGAAAAGAAACTTCAGGCACTCAGGCTTAGCAAGAGACAGCAGCAGCAGGAGCAGTAGCAGGCAGGCTCTCTTCCTTGTGCCTGCTCCCAGGCTGGCAGGGAATGCAGTGGGGAGTGGAAGTGAAATTGGGTAGGGAGGAGGGACCCACCTACTGCTGCTGCTGTCCCTGTCACAGCCTGGTTCCCCACCAAGCCTGACTGGAGAGGGCAGGAGCAGATCTGGGCACCTGCTTGCAACCCAGCCACTGCTGCTTAACCCCCCACCAGTTGCTCCCACTGTCCAGGCTTGACAGGCCACAGAAAAGCTTGGTGGACCCCAGCTTGCAGACTCCCACTCCAGAGTGCCTGAACTTCCACCCACTGCATTGACTGAGGGTGAGCAGGGGGCTGGCAGCCAGCAGTCCTGAGTTTTATCTCTGGTCTCCTCTGGGGCTTGGTTAGAGCTGAGGGGAACAATCTGGACTGAAGCCAGTGCCATGCCCTGGGAGGAAGCGCTGTCACCCCCTGCCCAAGCTGCCCACTGGGGAGCCCATCACACAGCTTGCATGCCCAGGGCAGAGCTCACGGGAAACTGAGCTTGACTGAGTTAACTTCTCTGTCCATGGGATGTGACTAGAGACACAAAAAGGTGAAGGCGGATGTAACCTGGGCGGTACTCCAAAAGGTACCCCCTCTCCAATTGAAGGGATCAAAGCAGGTGCACAAGCACTGTGAGAGATATAGGGACTCTCCTCTCCCTATAGAGCAGAGCCAGACCACCACTGGGGACTTAACCATATACCTTTTAATGAGGCAACAATACTGAGAACATAACAGGCATAATCCCGGAGTATAGTAGACACCACAGTGCCCCAAGGAGGCAGGATTCAACAAAGGTTAGACACTTACAATCATTGGCAAAAGACAGCGTTAACAAAATATAAAAACACAAACAGCAGAACAAAACAATACTTGTTGTGGAAAATATAAAAAGGCACAAAATACAAAATGTTAAAGGACAAAGAAATATAAGACCTAGGTACCTGAAGGGGGAGAAAGGGGGAAAACACAGTGGCTCCTTTCTACTGCAAGAACAATTTCTCCTTGTTAGCTCACTCACCCCAAGTCCCCAAAGCTGGGACTTGAACTAGATCTCCCACATGGTAGACAGGAACACTGCCACACAGCCACCAATGCTGGTACTGCTCTAAGCTGCTAGGGGTCTTGACCTTCCTGGAGCCCCAGCCTCACATCAAGCTGCCTGGTCTCTGATTGGAGGAGCTGGAAGCCAAGCTGGGAACCCCTCAGGTCACTGCTTAGATGTTCCTGCTGGCCACAGCCTCTGGTAGGGGATTCTGGAGCCCAGCAGGAAACCTCTCCTGCTGGTCACACCCCATGCTGCTGAGGGTCCCACTGCTGCCTGCAGGTCCTGCTTCTTCAGGCTCTTCTGGGGCAACTGCTTCTGCCCCACTGGCTCCGCTCTCCTTCCTCATACTCCCTCACTGGTCTCTCTCTTGAGTCATCCCTGCTGCCCCTTTTATCCCCCTCCAGGTGACCCAAGGGGCCAATCAGGAGACATGAGGAGTGAACCTCTGGGGCCTGATTGGTGAGGAAGGGAATCCCAAGTCCTCCAATCATCTTTTGCCCTTTCAAAACCCCTGGGCTAGGTCACTGCCAGCTAGCCGGTCACATGGAAACAGGAAGAAGGGGACAGAGATAGATCAGCACCCCCACAGCAACCAGGGGCAGGGCACACAGGAGACAAACAACACCTGCTTTTTCCCCCATTCCTCCCTCCAAACCCATGTCTCTATGTCTCCCTACAACTTTTCCTCCAAAATCTCCCCTCACATCCCATCATGCCTTCCCCTTCTTTCTAACTAAACCAATTGTAAACCTGACATCCTGTCATCTCCACAGCCACTGACCCTGTAACTCCTGGCTTTGGGAATCAAGACTCTGCTGGAGAATGCCCTTCTGTCCCTTTCTTCCTGCTTTTGCCTTCAGCTTTGCTGAGGCCCTTTAGCTACATCCTGTAGGCAGAGAAGTTCAGCAGCTCAGCTCAGCTCTGCCCTGGGCTCTTCAGCTGCTCCCCAGGGGACAGGTCTGGCAGTGGGAAATGGGGCCCTTTCTCTCAGGACGTGTTGGCTCTGATCTGAACTCTTGCCCTGTGCTCTAACAAAACACCAACTCCCAGTTTAGAGACAGAGGGAAAACCCAGGAGTCCTAGCTGCCAAGTCTAGCTACAACCCAATAAACCCCCTCCTTCCCCCAGAGGAGGGGACACGTGGCAGTGGCAGGGTACATGACAGGGCATCAGATGCAAAAACAGAAATAACAGCAAATGGAAGCTTGATCTGGAGAAGTTTCCCATTGTCCTGGATCTGTGGCTCTACATTTCTCCCTTTCACAGGCACTGCAATCAGCAATACCTGCAGCCCTATATTATTCATGTATGTTGTTCTTGGTTGCTGCCAGAGATAGCTCTTTCCCAAGTCTCCCCGACACCCACATTGCAAGGTGAGAGCTGGGCACAACTAGGGTCAGGAAGAAATATCCCTGCTGACTGCATGGGAGAAGAAATGGACTGAGATCATCACCACCTTCCTACAGCTTCCCCTGGTGCCCAGGCACAGTTCTTTCCTCAGTGCCTGCAGGGCCATCAGGCTCAGTGGAGCTGGGGACCAGAGTGTGGGTAGCAGCACTGAGAAGGGAACCTCTTGCCATCATCATACTTTCTCTGTCTTCCTTGGTGAGTACTGGAGACATCCAGAGTGTGTGTCAATGGGGAGATATAAGGCCCAAGACATGCTCCCATTGGGGAGTATAAGATGAAAGAGTATTCCCATAGAGTGGATCTGTAACCAGGGCATGTACCTACATCTGCAGAGACAGTGTTTTGAACTCCCCTTGCTGGGGGCTGTTGTGGGCAATGCTGGGCTCTAACACACCTGATTTTATGGAGGAGCTTGTCATTATTGAGCTGTCTCCTTTCCAGGCTGCTGGCTGGCCTGGCAGAGCAGGTCATGGGGATGTGACTATTGTGGGATGATGGTAGTGGGCACACTGATGGTAAGCACAGAAGAGACTGACAAGAGTAAAATGGTTTGGAGTCCTGATCCCTCACCCCTAAACAGATCAGAGCCCCTGAACCTTTCCTAAATCTGGAATGGAGCCTCAGAGAACTGTACCTTAGACCCCAGAATCAACTCTCTGAATTGACCCCTGCAGAGTTAAAATTATGATTTGGGGCCTAGATCCCCTGTAGTCTCAGGACTCGGTCTGTCCTCTCCTCTCTGTTGTCTTGGGGTTGCACTAAGGAGCAAGTCTGCAGTCCCATGGAGCAGGGCCTAGGTCTCCCTCATTTAACCCTTGTTTCTCTGTGATGCAGATTCCCTGTTACCCAAACTCTCCATCTCCACAAGTCAACGAGGGGTGATCCCCCTGAAGGGCACTGTCACAATCCAGTGTGAGTGCCAGTGCTGGGACGTGCAGTTCTATCTGTATAAGGACAGAAGTGAAATGTCATATCTGCTGTCTCATATAGATGGGGGGAAATTCATCATCCACAGCGCCAGATGGGAAGATGGAGGGAGCTACCACTGCTGATACTGGTCCAAATTGGAACCAACCTCCTGCTCGGATCCCAGTGACACTGATTGGATCGATGTCATAGGCAGGGATCCGGGTTTTCCGTTTCCCACTGATATCCTGTTTTTATCAGAGAAAATGCAGATTTGATCTTTTAGCAGAGCAACCCATGGATCTCCCACTTCTTCAAAGAGCTCTGCAGGCTGCTGATTGCAAAAAGTGTGGGAAACCCCCCAGGCCTGCCTGGAGGGAGAGGGAGGGGAGAGAAGCGGGGCCTGAGGCTCTCACTCAGCTCAGGCTCACTCTTCACTCATGGAGCCTAAGGTAAGGGGCTTGCAGCATGGGCTACTGGTGCCACCTTCGCCATGGGGGGGGGGGGGGTGGGGAGACATGCCCTCCCTGCAACCAGTCCCACTGACTGGGGGGGATGGTCCCCCACAGCTGATCCCGCGACAGCCAATTGCAGTGGCCAATTGCTGCACCCACTTCCGGGAGTGGCTGTGGCTGCTTCTGGGAGCGGCTGTGGCCGCTTCTGGGAGTGGCTGCAGCGATCGGCCGGAGCTTGCAGGGGGGGCACTGGTGCCTAGTGGCAAGTGCATCTGTTCATGGGGTACACCAGTGCTCTCAAGGGATTCACGTGCACTGCTGTGTACTCCCTATGCATTGCCACTGGCTTGCAGGGTGCTGGGGGGTTGTGGGGCAGGGCTGGGAGGGAAGCTGGCTGTGGGGAGCTATGCAAGGGTCTGATTGGGCTGAGGAATGGATCTCCTGGAGATCAGCCCTTGTAGGAATTTCCTTTCTCTCTCCTGCTTCCCCATCTATTGTATTCTCATCATTCACTGCATATTATACTCTGCTCTCGTTTCACAGCATCTGATGAAGTGAATTTGGGTTCATAAAAACTTCTGCGCTTTATGGATATCTTATTTTGTTAGTCTATAAAAAGTGGACATCTACCTGCCTTCTGACTGACTTCAGGCTACCATGGCTAACCACCTTTTTCATGGTCATATCCCAGCAACCCGATGAAGCTGGGCATAAAAGGTGAAGGGTCTAGCTCTGTGTTCTCACTCCCAGCCTCACCACACTGGGACCCTCAGGAGGTCTATGGGTTGGTGGGCCAAATGCCCAGAGCCAGGCTCTGCTCTGAGCCCTGGGGAGGAAAGACAAAGTTCCTGCAGAGTTTCCCCAGCTAGCAGGCAGCATAGCTCCTGTACTTTGAAGGCTGACGGAAGAAGACCGTTGCCCCTAGGGGAACAGCACAACAGGGAGGCCTTTCTTAACGGGCTGCCCCTGTGCTGTGGACACAAAGAGATGCTGGGAGCTTTAGTACAAGGCAGGCACTGGCTCGGCAGCCCCTCATCCTGATTCCTCTGCATGCCTCCAGGACTCAGGGATTTCAGGCAATATCCCCCAGGAAAGGCCACCCTGCTTCATACGTTTTACTGAGCCAGGATCCCTCTCCCATCCACACCAGGTACGGAGGGGCTGTTCCCTTGTCCCCAGAGAAGGAAAGCGCTGACAGCCTGTGGGGATGAAGGGTGAGTGGGTGATGAGGATTGTACATCCCACTTCCAGTCCCTGCACTCCCTGGGCCAGGTGGAGCTGGCACTCTTTGAGGCTGTATCAGGCCGTGGTAGGGGATTGTAAATGTAGGCAGTCTCAACAGCCCCCACTCAGCTTTGCTGCTAGTAAGGAGTCCTGTAATTTGGATATCCACAGAGTCCACCCCTCCAGCACTGTACCTGTCCCAGCGCTTCCTTCATCTGTCAGATCCACTGTTGATCTAGGCTCAGTCTGGTCAGTTCCTCCTGTGCAGTGAGAAAGACACTGTGAGGAGTGGGGGCAAGTGGCTTGAAACAGCAGCTCAGTGTTTGCTCTCTTTCCTCGCAGCTGAACTCTTTTCTTTGCTGCCATTTTGAGGGGTTGGTTGTGTGCCTAGTGTCTCAGGCAGGTATCTCTCCTTATCATATAACCAGGGATCCTGGTTTTCCCTGATAAAAAGTTGCAGATTTTCTGATAAAACTCCCCAAATCCATGATTAAAATCAAGGGTCACTATATATATAGGTATCAATTGAATACAATATTTTATTGATATATTTATTTACAGTAGAGCTGTCAAATGAATAAAAAACTTGATCATGATTAGTTACACAATTAAAAAAATTAGTTGCAATTAATCACAATTTTAATTGCACAGCTTTAAACTCAAAATTATACTGAAATACTTAGAGTTATGCAAAATTATGCAGGTACTTTGCAGCACAGAAGTACCAAAGTTTGGTGCCCAGGGCAAAGCCCACAGCAGTGACCCAGCCTCATCCATGCACAGATCTGGGGAGGCGCCCCACCTCCCTGGCCCCCTACCTGCTTGTCCAATGCATACAACAGCAGAAGCCACCCTTCCCCTAGTCCCACACCACAAAAATGACCTACTAACGGCTCCGTCCTGCACCCCGATCCAGCTGGGCAGCACCTGTTGATGCTCCCTTTGCTTCAGCACCAGGGATGTTCACCATGCTTATGTCTCCCCCCCGCCGCCAACACTGGTACTTTCATAGGTTTCATAGACATTAGGGCTGGAAGGGACCTTGGAAGATCACAGAGTCCAGCCCCCTACCCCAGGGGGAGGAAGTCAGCTAGGGTCAAAGGATCCCAGCAAGATAAACATCCAAATTTCTCTTGAAGGCATTCAAGGTAGGTGCTTGAACCACCTCCGGCGGCAGTCTATTCCAAACCTTGGGGGCTTGGATAGATTCATAGATTGTAGAGTCAGAAGGGACCACAATGGATCATCGTGTCCGACCCCCTGCCCCTGGCAGGAAAGAGGACCGAGGTCAGATGACCCCAGCCAGGTGACTAACCTCCTCTTCAAGACCTCCAATCTAGGTGATAGCACCACCTCTCTTGGAAGCCCATTCCAGATCCTAGCTACCCTTACTGTGAAAAATTTCTTCCTAATATCTAACCTAAATCCACTCTCAACTAGTTTACACCCGTTATTCCTAGTCAGTCCCTGGGGCGCCTTAGTAAACAGCACTTCCCCTATTCCCCGTTGACCTCCCCTAATGAATTTATAGGCGGCCACAAGATCTCCCCTCAGCCCTCTCTTGTGAAAGCTGAAGAGATTCAGCTCTCTCAACCTCCCCCCGTAGGGTCTATCACGAAGGCCACTAATCATGTGAGAGGCCCTCCTCTGCACCCTCTCGAGATTCCCTGTGTCCCTCTTGAAGTGCAGCGCCCAAAACTGGACACAGTACTCCAACTGTGGCCTGACCAGTGCCGCACAGAGGGGGAGCATCACCTCCTTTGTTCTATTAGTCATACAGTAGTAAAGTTCTTCCTTATGTCCAGCATGAAATGGTCGTGAAGGAATTTGTGGCCATTTGATCTTGTCATCCCTTGGGGTGCTCTGGAGAACAGACATTCCCCCAGATCCTGGTGAGCACCCCTGATAAACTTATAGGTAGCCACCAGATCACCCCTAAGCCTGCACTTTTCCAGGCTGAAGAGTCCCATAGCCCTCAGCTTCTCATCATACGGTCCATTTTCCTGACTTCTGATCATGCGCGTGGCTCTCCTCTGGACTCTCTCGAGCTTCTTCACATTCTTTTTGAATTGTGGAGCCCAAAACTTGATGCAGTACTCCAGCTGCAGCCTCACCAAGGCTGAGTACAATGGGAAAATGATGTCCTGGGATTTGCTTGAGAAGCATCTATGGATGCAAGACAGTGTTTTGCTTGCTTTACTAGCTGCAGCATCACATTGGTGGCTCATGTTCATCTTGCGGTCAATCATGACTCCCAAGTCCTTTTCGTCCATAGTGCTAGCCAGTGTAGCACTGCCAAGCCTATAAACATGCTGCGGGTTTTTCTCCCCAAGGTGGGGAACCTTGCATTTTTCAGTGTTAAACACCATCAGGTTCTCATCCACCCATTTCCTGACCCATTTGCTGAGCTGGATCACCCTCCTGTCCTCCAGTGAGGATGATTTACCCCAAAGTTTACACCAAAGGGTGTTGAGGAAGCAAGCAGGGATTATTGCAGGGCCCTTGGCATGGCTTTACAAGCGCTTGTGGTGCTCAGGCCAGGTGCCAGATGATTGGAAGATAGCCAATGTGGTCCCCATCTTTAAAAAAAGGCAGGAGGGAGGACCCGGGCAACTATAGGCCCGTCAGTCTTAACTCAATCCTGGGGAAAGTCTTTGAGAAGATCATCAAGGAGCACATCTGTGATGGGCCAGCATCAGGGATGATGCTCAAGGGCAACCAGCACGGTTTCATCAGGGGCAGGTCATGTCAGACCAACCTGATTGCCTTTTACAATCAGGTCACAAAAGCATTGGATGTAGGTGTCGCCGTGGATGTAGTCTTTCTGGACTTCAGCAAGGCCTTTGACACTGTCTCTGACCCCATCCTCGTTAAAAAACTAGGTGACCGTGCCATTGATGCCTGCACAGTCAGATGGACTGCAAATTGGCTGAAGGGTCATACTCAGAAGGTGGTGGATGGGTCATATTCAACCTGGGGGGAAGTGGGCAGCGGAGTCCCCCAGGGCTCAGTCCTTGGGCCCACACTGTTCAATTTCTTTATCAGCGATTTGGACGACGGGGTGAAAAGCAACCTGTTTAAATTTGCTGATGATACCAACATTTGGGGTGAGGTGGGCATGCTAGTAGGGAGGGAAAGACTGCAGCAAGACCTGGACAGGTTACAGGGGTGGGCTAACAAAAACAGGATGCGTTTCAATACTGACAAGTGCAGGGTGCTGCACTTGGGCAGTAGTAACCAGCAGCACACTTATAAAACGGGAAGCTCCCTTCTTGAGAGCACAGAGGCAGAAAGGGATCTTGGAGTCATTATTTACTCCAAGATGAACATGGGCCGACAATGCGAGGTCATAGTCGGCAGGTCTAACCGGACCTTATCGTGTATCCACAGGTGCATCTCAAGTAGGTCCAAGGAGGTGATCCTCCCCCTCTATGCGACACTGGTCAGGCTGCAGCTGGAGTACTGTGTCTAGTTCTGGGCACCCCACTTCAAGAGGGATGTGGACAACATTGAGAAGGTCCAGAGGAGGGCCACCCGCATGATCCAGGGACAGCAGGGCAGACCCTACAACGAGAGGGTATGGGACCTGAACCTGTTCAGCCTTCACAAGAGAAGACTGAGGGGGTACCTGATGACAGTCTATAAACTCACTAGGGGGGACCAGAAGGGTTTGGGGGAGACCTTGTTTCCCCTAGCGCCCTCCGGGATAACAAGGAATAACGGCCACAAGTTGTTGGAGAGTAGGTTTAGATTAGACATCCGTAAGAACTACTTCACAGTCAGGGCAGCTAGGATCTGGAACTGACTTCCAAGGGAAATGGTGCTGGCTCCTACCCTGGGGGTCTTTAAGAAGCTCGAGGCCTACCTGACTGGGGTCATTTGAGCCCAGTTTTCCTCCCCCAGGCAGGGGGTCGGACTTGAAGATCTACAAGGTCCCTTCCGACCCTACTTCTATGACTCTATTATTCTACCTCTGGCTGCACTGGAGGTCCGGGTAAGTGTCCTGCTGGAGGGTCCTGGGGGTCGTTGGGCTCAATGGAGGCTCAACAGGCTTCCGTCTGTGTGCTTCACACTGGAGCTGGGGACGAAGACGCCGGAGCCGGGGATCATTTGTATCATTGGGGGGGGGGTGTAGGGGTGGAATTTGTGAAGGTGTGGGGGCGCAGAGCTCCAGCCCGCAGTGGCAGCCCGCCTCTGCCCCATGCACAAATCCAGTGGGCATGTGCCCCCATGCCTCCCCCAGGGTGCGTGCAGTGGTGGGAGCCTGCCTGCAGCTCTGTCCCACCCCCACCCCAAGGCCCAATTCACTCCAGCCCCTGCCGCACTCCCTCCTTCCCTCCCTCCCACTCCTTGCCACTCCCTCCTTCACCATGGGGGCTTCAGTCTGCCCACTCCCAAGCCCCTCCCCTCCCTTAAGCCCCTTCTCCTTCACAGATGTGCCTGGTAGGTGCTGCTTCATGCATTGCTGAGCTCTGTTCATGGCCATGTTTAGGGTAATGGTAAGAGGGATGGATGAGCTCTGACAATCACTGAGCTGTCCTGACTACAGGCTCCAAGCAAACATTGCACCTCCCAAAAGCACTGATCTGGATGACAAATAGGTGCTTTCATCCCCAGCAGGAAGTAATCGCCAAACATGGTAGTGGATCATGGAGTCTCTTGCCCTAGGGCCCTGCAGTTCTTGCCTCCAGATTGCAACTTCCATCTCTGGTCCTAGTCAGCCATTGTGTTCCCCTCTTCCTTTTCCCAGCTGTTCCACCCCTGCATGCCTGCAGCAGTTACTGACTGCAAGATGTGCCTGGTGGATTCTAGGGACCCTCCATGTTCTGGCAGTAACCTGCCACCACTTCTCCCCATGCTCGTTGGTCTCTCCTGCACCAGCTTCTCAGGACTCCTATCCAGGAAGTCCTCATTCTCCCTGATCCCACATGGCATGGATATCTGTGCTTTTAACTCCTTTTCCTCCAAGAAAGACACCACTAGAACTCGAGCCAGTGCCAAAGGGACAAAACTAAATCAACAGATTCTCCCGTTCCCCAAAAGCCCCAGCTACAGCCTTGGCCCCTGCACCCAGGCCAGAAGCCCCAGCTCAGCCATTTGCTCATCTCAGTAAGTCACCATGGCCCTCTTGTCACCATGCCCCAGGGGCAGTCATAGCCTTCATGGGACGTGTCCGTGCTGCCACCCCATGACCATCCTATGTGACTGCACCATGTGCTTACATCACACCATGGGGCTCCACACTGCACACCCAACACCACTTGCACCTCCAAATCATGGCCTCAGAAATGGCTTCTGAGCCGCGTAACAGATCTAAACCCCGTTTGAGGACAACAGGTCTTTGGCAGAGACTCCTGGAGATCTGGCCCAGGTGCCAGGCAGACACAGTCTAAGCAAAGAGGAAAAATACTGAGAACAATTGTTACCTGTGCAGGACCAGGCAGTTTAGTGGGTCTGAGCCTGACCAACATGGTAATCTACACACACAAAGAGCACTGCTCAAGGACTCTGGCCAGCAGAAGCAGCTCAACCAGGCCAGCTCAGATGAAAAGAAGCCTCCTACCATTCACGAGCTTCCATTTCTGGGGAACTCCAAGTTTGTGGGCATGGAATCATAGCCAAGGAGCAGAGGTCATCTAGTCCATCCCAGCCCCCTGCTCGCAGCAGGGTCATTATGCCTGCCAAATGCTTGTCTAACCTGCACTTACAATCCACTAGCTCTCTAGCGGACCTGGTCCCATGTTGAGACATGCTCTTGGTTAGAAAATTCTTCCTAATATCCAACATAAATACCCACTTCTCTTTTCCCTTTGGCCTCTCCAGTGCCAACCTCTCATAACTCCTGTCCAAGTAATCTTTCTTTTCCTTGATGCAATGCAGCATAGATTGCATCAAGGCCTCCAGCCTTTGAATCTTTTCCTCTAGGGCAGACACTAGCTTACATCTGATGCAGATAAAATGGTCTTGACTTCAGGATGGAACATAAGCATGGCACATCCCACACAGGTCACAGCTGCTGACCCGCCTCTGTTTGTGCCGCCTTTGCTCCCTGGAGGAGAAGCAAGCTGTAAGAGAAAAAGAAAACCACCCCACAAAAACCCACACACCAAGCACACACACCTGGGCCCCTGTGCACACACACAGTCTCCTGCTCCCTGGATCTCCCATAGGGTTAACTCCCTAGGCAACTCCTTCTCTGTTTGTTCTTGGTAACAATGGTCTCAATCCTCCCTCCCTTCGGGGTGCATGGTTTGCTTTCCCCTGTCAATGAAGTTGGCTCCTTCTCATCCAATGTGAGGGCTTCAGACCTGTCCTTCAGCTGGACAGCCACAGGTCTGAAAGAGAAGTGTTGTCTGTTGCTTGGGGCAGGGGGGGGGGGGGGGGGTGTTAAGTTCCCATCTTCCACCTCACAAAGAAGGTGCTGTCTCTGGCTGTCCCTCTTCCATGATGCTGGAGGTCTCTGTGCATCAAGTCAATAAAGGACTCATGTTCACTGATACTACTGAGCCTATCTGCCTCCTCCTGTAGCTCCCTTCCCTGATTCCTGAGAGATCCCAACAGAAGGCACCTCTTACACTGCAGGCATGTGCATGTGCATGTGCAAGCTGGGGTCACAGCAAAGCCAGGCCAGAACCTGGGTGTAAACCTTGGAAGTTAGGGGCCATGCCCAGACAGAAGCAGCACAGGAACAGGCAGAGGAAGGGCTGGCAGTGGCAGAGGCTTTGGCACTGTGACATTTTCCAGCCATCTGTTCATTTCCTACAAGATCCTTCTTTTTCTTCTGCTGTTGTCTTCTGGGGAAAATTCCCTCTTCCTGCTTCACCTGCTTCCCCTCAGCAAGCTACAAGGCGAGAATGTGGCTGGGCAAGCTCCCCAAGCACTCAAACTCCCCTGGTTGCTGGTTTGTCCACTGCTCCTGGAGTCTAAGGGCATTTATACACATACTTTTTTGTTCCACAATGCGCTGGAGATAGACCACTTGGGAGCAGACTTGTGGGATTACACATTAGGTGCCATCATGCCTTATTGTCAGTGCAGGGGGAGACCAATCCCAGAAAGAAGCAGGCACTTGCGGCTGGGAGCCCACTCTGCTGACAAGGCTCCTAGCTAGCAGCCTCAGGGCTGCCCTACAGTTTCCAGGACTTAGAGGCCATCATCTTCCAGACTCGCAGCCTCAACTGTTTGTTGGTCACAGATGGGGTGAGAATCCGTCAGCTGATGGGACTCTCAGCCCTGGCAGCCATGGGGCGCCCTTGCTGGGAGATCGCAGCAACTGGGATCTCCCAGGCATAAGGGGAACAGGCTACAAATGCAGGTTAAATCTGGATAGAAACCAACTATAAAGTCATTACACATTTTTTAACAACACCCTTAGTACTGGTTGGTCCTTTTAAAAGCTCCATAGTCGGTCCACATGTGTAGCTAGTCTTAATTAATTGTGCAGTTAATCAGGGAATAGAGCAATAAATGTAAGATGTAGAGGGGGCCTTAGTAAAAAAACATCTCTTGCCTCTGACACATTTTGTGTTGGTTGAAAATGCTTCCAGAGCACTTTTAGGAGGTCACTTGGGCCCTCCAAAGGGCTGCTGGTCTGTCCAGAGTCTGCTGGAGCATATGGCAAGCCTTTGCCTGTGGCAGTGAGCAGTGCAGCTGCTCTTGCTTTGCTTCCCATTGCAAAGTCATAGTTTTCCCAATATAACCTGAGGCAGGTGCGGGGAAAGATGCATCCCCTCCCATATCCGCCTACTCAAGGACCGGCCACAGCACTGGGATTACTGTTTTCTTTTTGTTTCTGAAGGGTTTTCCTTCTCTGGAAATGGTCTTGCCTTTTCATCGACTTCCCTGTGGAAGCTCTCCCCCTCCTGACACCACATCACATGGATAACAACAAAGCATGAGAGTCCAGACAGGGCAGCACTGTGGCTTTATTGCTTTCCTTCTCATCAAGTGACTTCTATTATCACAGGTCCTCCATGTAATTACTGTGCAGCCCCCCCCTGCTGGGAAGCTATTTACTGCAATAGTAGAAGTTCAGCACTGAGCAAGGCATCATAGTATAGGCAGCCCCCTGCATCCCACCCCAGAGTGATCCTGCATTGCCCTGATGAACATAGATTGATATCCTGGGGGCAGGGACCAGTCAGAGCTTGGGGTTCAGCATTGATAACAAATCTAGAAATGAAGCAGAATGTCAGTTAATGCAAAGAGCTGCCTGGGGGCATCCCCTCCTCCTCCCTGCACTGAATCCTCCGCTTGGCTCCCCACACCAGCCTGTGCTGGGGCAAGGACATGGGGGATACACTGGGGGAGGAAGGATGCAAGGATCTCAGTAAATCTTCCCTGTAAGCAGAATCCACACTACAGTGCTGCCATTGCAAGTGAATGACTGTCACCACCTCGCTGGGCCGACAACTCCCTGCCCCTCACTGTTGGGATAATCCAGCTGGGGTCATGCTAGAAGTGCGTGGGTGGGGAGGAGCTGTCACTGTAGGACCCCTGGGTCACCTTGAGCATGCTGTACAAGATGGGTTCAGTAGGGGTGGGGGCAGGATTCCCCCGTTTCCTGTTCAGACATTCATGGTTCAGTTCGGTATAGGTGATGCCATCAGCACTGGCATGGAGCTCGTCCTGGGGCTGAAAGGGGAAGGGAAGAGCAGACGGAAAGACAGTCATTGGGGTATGGGGCTTGTGTATACATACAGCCATACACCCACATGTGTGTGCACACATGCGTGTACACAGACATACACACACTCATATTACTGTGCCTGCTTACACAGACATTCACATTGATATGGGGAACATTTACACTCACCCACCCACAACTAAGCTCATCTGTGCGCCTACACATGCACACAGGCAGAAATATTCCCAATGCAAAAAACATGCACAGGCTTACTCAGCCTGATGAAGGGTTTTTGAACCCAAAAGCTTGCTTAATAACTATTCTCCAACCATTTGGGTTGGTCTAATAAAAGATATCAAATTCACCCAAGGAACCTTGTTTGCCTATATCCTTAGACCAACATGGCTACAACCTAAACCCCTGCAGGCTTACTCACACACTTGTGCTTCACACCCTGCAAGCATGACCCACCAACAGCAATAGCTGCAACATCCTTCTCACACCCAATCACACGGCTAAGGTGATCACCCATCCCTAATTGGGTGGGACAGTCT
The DNA here is from genome assembly GCF_030867095.1 of Alligator mississippiensis. Taxonomy (NCBI): domain Eukaryota; kingdom Metazoa; phylum Chordata; order Crocodylia; family Alligatoridae; genus Alligator; species Alligator mississippiensis. The sequence continues at coordinate 38,984,384 of NC_081828.1, forward strand.
TGGATTGGGAACATCAAGTCCTGGTCTTGGGCTGCTGGACTCTAGGACAGTATTTGTCCCAGATTCACAGTGTCATGCAGGGATGGGGATACTGCACATTTCCCCTTGCAGGCTAGCAGCAATCCAAGCCTACAAGTGGCTGCTTGGGGCTGCTGGGAGGAGGATGCAGGGGGAGTCATGTGCATGTGCCTGCCTGAACACATGCATGGGGATAGGAATACAGCCAGGCAGTGCAGAGACCAGCTCCCTGCAGGTATGTCTATGGGGGGAGGGGGCATAGGAGGGGCATGGCGGGGGCAGATTGAGGCCCCTATGGTGAGGGAGGGAGCTGGGGGCACTGCCCAGCCAGGGTTGTGCATAAGAAAAGGGCCAGAGAATGGAGCAGGACTGGGCCACAGGTGGCTCATGAAGGGAGCAGGTGGCAGGCCAGCTCCCCGTCGTGGCACGCACCCCTCAGTGAGGGGCATGGAGGGGTACATGCCCCCTAAGATTTGCGCATGCAGTGGGGGCAGATGCAGGCTGTCTTCTGTGGGCTTGGGGCTTCTTACCCTGCTGCCTTTCCCTTGGGAGCCCTGTGCCAGCATTGGGGGTGGCAGAAGTGTGGAGTTGTGTCACCTGCTGCTGCTGGGTGGGTAGGGGTATGCAGCTTGTGCAGGGCTCCTGAGGGAAAGGTATCAGGGTGGGGAGCCTCGCGCATGCAGCGGGCAGCCCAATCCACACCCACTCTGCATGGCTCTGCTCCAGCTGTGCCACTGGTGGAGGTGGAGGGAGGGCTGGGAGACGTGGGCATCACCCTACACACAGCCCATATGCATGTGTTCAGTGGTGCACTGCAAACACCCACAGATACACAAACACAGCAGAGAACAGATGCAGGAGCAAGTCCCACAGAGACAGCAGTGAAGCCAGCACACAGGCATGTGCGTACATGAAGCAGTCTGGACTCCTACCAGGTGATGCTGTGAGTCCACCACCACATAGCAACCCCATCCCCATCTCAAATCAAAGAGCCCCAAGCAAAAAGCAAGGAGCTGGAGGAGGGGTTGGGGTCTGGGGCCACACAGGCCCAGTGTGGGGTAGATTGGAAGGTGCTTACCAGGGTCTCTGCCTGATTTCCTTCAGTGACAGAAGAATCTATAACACAAACAGCAGGTGAATCTGAGAGGCCTCATCTCACACTGACTCACACCCCAGCTAGCACTGACCCTCTGTCTCTCCCATCCACCTGCCCATCTAGGAGATCCTGAACCTTTTACAGCCAGCCTCCGCCACTACAACTGGGGCAGGTCATTAGATCCCAGTTACATAGGAATAAACAGAGGCACAGAAGGAAAGCACAAAGACAGGGATGGATTCTTGCATGTTAAAGCCTGGGTGCTGGGAGCCAGGATTCCTGCAATCCATCTCCAGCTCTGGGATGGAAGTGGAGGCAGGTGGGTTAAAGCAACAGGCAAGTGATCTACGGTAGCTGGAGACTTTTCCATCTCTCATTCCCCTCCAGCCTGGGATGGTTCATGGAGGCCGGAAGATGAAGACATCAGTTGTTTTATCCATGGAAAGGTTCTCCACTCTGCAACCTGCCAGCAGGCCCAATGGATCATGCCTGCCCTGCCCTATGTGAGTGAACCACCCCAAGCACAGTCCCCATAATCCCACACTCCCCTTATATGCCACTTACAGACAGGTTCTGGGTCCTCTGGAGCCCTCATATCCCTGTAGGGGTGAGAGAGAAAAAAGTCACTTGTACATGTCCTCATGCACAGGGAGATTTCCTTAAACAGGCAGTGAGAGCCAGTCCAACCTTACATATCAGTCCAAGCCTCCCAGTCCCCTCCTCCAACCATTACCTCTCACTTCTGCCTGGGCCAGAACCCAGGCTCTCAGCCCCGCTGCTCTAACTCACTAGACCATGCTCCCTCTCAAAGCTGGGGAGAGAACCCAAGAGTCCTGTGTTTCTGTTCCACTCCCAAATGCTAGTCCTCACCTAAAGCCAGAAGAAAACAGAGGTATCCTGGTTCCCTGCCCCCCTCCCTCCCACATTAACCCATAAAAACCTACTCTCCTCCTACAACTGGGTTACAACCCTAGCAGATCATGAGGTGGGGGGGGCACAGATTGAGAGTGTGGCTGGGATCCCTACCTGTTCCATATTGGTGCCCAACCTTTCCCTGCAGAGAGAGACAGAATCCTCCATGAGTTGATCTGCACCAAGTCCCCCTGTGCCTGGGCCCCTACCACTTCCCCCACCCAGGGCACTGCATATGAAGGGGCAGGGGCAGAAGTGCTCCCTCTCCAGGTGCTGAGCTGAATCCCCTTGGAGGGCTAGGCTGGGTCAGGGCATGCTGCCTGCAGCACTGTCCAGCAGGGCTGGCATCACAGCACAGGAACAACTGGAGCTAGCAGGGAAACTGGATCCCTGCACGGTCCGTTACTGATGCTGGTTATAATGAACTAGACCCATAGGCCAGGCACTTCCCTGGGACCCAAGTGAACAAGGGGCCTGGTGCTGGCAGCTCGCTGGCACTGAGGTGCAGCTGCCTCTGGGGTGGGGGGTCAGAGGCTGTTTCTACAGGGACTCCTCCCTCAGAATCCACTATAATCACACTCACTGCTCCTTGCAGGGAAGGCCCTCTAGCACCACCCTAGGGCAGCACAGGCTGTGAGGGGCCAGGGCCTGCTACTGAGCCCCCACCCCTCACCCTAAGTTTCCTTCCTAGTCTCTCTTCCATGCACTGACCTTTCCCAGCCCTGGTAAGCAGCTGATAGAGCACTTCCCTCTTTGAGCACAGGCACGTACCTCCTAGCAGTCTTCTGTAACAGAGGAAGGCCACAAGGAGGAGGAGGAGGATGGAGCACACCACAGCGATGACAAAGGAGGTGACCTGGTTCCATTGGACTTTTGGTTCTGGTATGCATGAAACAGCAGGACAGGCAGTGAGTGATGGGAGGGGCTGCTCCAGTGCTTCCCACTGCAGACAGTGCTCATGGACTGGGAGACCCCTGGATCCAGGACTGCAGTGAACTGGGGTGAGTGTAGAGGCTGCATAACATCATGTTGGGGGACCAGGAGCAGAGGGGATTCTAGGTGACAGTGGTCCTCAGGGGACAGAGGTAAGATGGGATACAGGGGGTGAAGCTCTTGTCCCAGGTGCTCACTCCACCCAGCTTCCACAGCCCAGACCACTGGGGTAGATCGTGGCAACCTTCTTGTGGTCTACTCCATCAGTACATCTTTGAGGGAAGCTAATGGCACACTAGTCTCACTGCCCCTGTGTTCGGATTGTTACCAGCCAAGTAGCTTGTTGGAATGCTAGCAGGGTTCATGCACCTAGCATAATGCCCTTTTTAGGGTGCGTGATTACAACTTCTGGGCCCACACCACTACTAGGTAACAAATCTCCATCTCCCATCCTACAACTCAACATCGAAAGAAGCAGCACAGCTAAGCTCTGTCATTAATCAGATTGCTGCTGAACACAATGCAGTTGTCATCCTGCTGTAGGAAACACTGTGAATCACCTGACAGACTCGAAATGCAAGGCTTTAGTTTGGCTGCCTTCACCATCAGCAAGACTTGTGGCCTTGCAGCCTTTGTCAGAACAGACACCGAGTGGTGCCAAGTTGCTTCCTCACTAGACGACAACAAAATTGAGTGGCTCACTATCAAGACTGGTGACACTTCCATCCTGAACGTCTATAAGCCTCCAGGAATTCCTCTGTCTTCTGCCCAGGTGCCACCAATCCAACACCCATGCCTTGTATCTGGTGGTTTCAACTCACAGCACACAGACTGGGGCTATAGGAACATAGACCTTGATGGGGAGTTCTTGGCTACCTGGGCATCAACAAACAACTTGTACCTGCTATTTGACTTCAAAGAAGCTAACAGCTTTGAATCACGAAGATGGCAAGCAACTATCAACCCTGACCTGGATTTCTCAAGTGTACATGTCAGCTATCAGCCTACCAGACGAGTGCTGGAAGAGTTCCCGTGGTCACAATGTCAGCCATCACTAATCCTTCACCTAAGCTTTGTAGCGACAATGAACAGCAGACCATCACTTAGGTGGAGTTTGTGCAATGCCAGGTGGGGAAAATTCAAAACTGATACAAACTCTGTTGCTGACTCACTGCCAAACCCATGGACATGAATGCCTCTTACGGTGCATTGTGTGATGCAATTCTTACATGTGCCAAGAATAGTATCCCCTTAGGGTATAGGGAAATTGATATCCCAGACTGGGATGATGAATGCCAACAGGTGTATAAAAGTTTCATCTCAGCTGGGCCACAGCAAGCCAACAATGATGCCACACAGCTCATCAACCATCTAGACAAAGTCAGAAAAGCCTGATGGGAAGAAACACTGGAGTCAATTAACTTCTCACATTCCAGTTGGAAGGCTTGGCAGAAGATAAACCATCTCACAGGAAAGAAACAAAGTATAAGCAAGTGTGAAGTTTAAGCTGATGACATTGCAGTTCAACTTGCCTGTATTGGCCGCTACATTAAACCTGACAAGGAATTCATTAGGCAGATAAAGAAAGAAGTTAAACAGCTCTGGAAGACTCATGGTCCCAATGCTCACCTGTCTGGAGAAATTAGTACTGAGGAAATGAAGGCAGCCCTTAAGCTTTTAAGACAACAAATTACCAGAGCCTGATGCCATACATGCTGAATTTCTTGACAAAATGATCAGCTTTATTACGCTCATGCTTCAGAACTGCAGTTTCACCCTCAAGACCATCAACAGGCAGGAAAATCACCTTAGCAGTCTTGAGAACGGCATCCCTCAAAGCTCGGTATTTTCTCCATTGTTTTTCAAAGTGTACATTGTGGATCTGCCTCACAACCAGTCCAAGCAGAATGGCTGGGCTGACAACCTGGCTCTCACCAACTCAAGCAAGCCTTGGGAAGCCACTTTGACATCAGACATGAACATGCTTGCCAGTTACTTCCACAAATGGCATCTCCAGCTCAGTCTTGCTAACACAGCAGCGAAAGCCTTCCACTTAAGTAACAACCAGGCAAAGAAAGAAATAACAGTTAAGATTGGCAATTGGACACTTGAACTCTTTTACACCGTTACATATTTAGGAGTCAAGCTGGACTGGACCCTTACCTACTGCTAGCACTTGGAAGAGATCCAGGGTAACGTTAACAGCAGGGTAGCAGCAGAGTATTCATCACCTTGCTGGTACCACCTGGGGTACAAGTTTCGAAACATTTTGCACCTCCTCTTTGGCACTTGCATATGTGCCTACTGAGCACTGTGCACCGGTATGGGGCCAGAGCATGCACACAAAGCTAGTGGAGTCCAACCTTAACAGCATCATGAGGACCATTACCAGATGCCTTATGCCAACCCCAGTTGACTGCTTACAAGTCCTCTCAGGCATTCTCCCCCACCACCCCCCAAACATTGAGAAAAGCTGCTACTCTGATCCTAGGCCTGAAAGCCCAAGACCCAAACCATTCTTTGCACTCCAGTCTAATAGTAGCTGCAAGCCAGAAAACCAACTATCACCTGAAGTTGGAACCTGTTCTCCACTCAGTCCAATAAGCTCATTGAATTTGCCAGTGGCCTGTCACCTACAGCATGGACCCTCCATCAGTGGAACAGGAAATGTGCTGCACAAGAACTGCAGCTAAAGAACTTCATCCTCAACATGAGCTTCCACCCCTCAGCCTGGCAGCTGCCCTGCAGGGCCTGGACTGCTCTTAACCCTCTCAGAATGGGTGTTGGACAGTTTAAGGCAAGCATGCACTCTTAGGGCCTCTCCAGCAATGCTGGCTGCAGCTGTGGTGCTAAAGCTCAGATGGCTGACCACATGATCTACGAATGCCTATACAGCCCTCCTTCAGACTTCCAAGGCCTTATTAATATTGATCATTCTACCTGTTGCTGGCTTTCTGGCCCTCATGCTTCCAACGTATGAGTGGCAACACTCGTTTCATCATCACTGGGTTCTTCCCCTCACTGAGGAATTTCCCAGCACCTCAGATAATTTACCCCAACACCAGAATCATAGGGATGGGAGAGATGGGGAGGGGGTGTTGGCAGGTGTGAGAGGGCTTCCAGCAGGCTGAGATCAGTGGAAAAACATGGCCTGTGAAAGTGAGTGGCAGAGAGAGCAATAACAACACTGTTCTTGCTGTGCTGTCTGGAGGAACGCCTGTGCCTGGAGGGGCAGAGTCTGTGCCCACTGGGCAGCTGGTACAGAGAGAGGGACTCTTGTGTAGTCTCCTCTTAGTGCAGGGCTGGATGGACCTCTCCCTGTGTTCACCCTGCCCTGGGGACTCCCAGAAGGGCTGATCTCCAGGACATCCATTCCTCACCTCAATCAGACTCTTACACAGGGACGGTCTTCGGTATGTGCGACCAGCCAACTTGGGCACATCTAATACCCTACAAGGCCAAAATTCATATCTTGGTATCTGTGCCCCATACCAGTCATTACCTGTGTCCATACCACACTATGGAGCTCCCACTCATGGTGGACAGAACCATGGGTGGAATGAGCCTGTTACAATGGCTGACTGGATATGGACTGTCCATCCCACTCTTAGGCCCTGTCCCTGAGCTCCCTGGGCCAGCTGGAGCTGGCACTGTTTGAGGCTGTGTTGGGCTGTGGTAGGGGATTGTAAATGTAGGTAGTTTGAACAGCCCCTGAGCAGCTGGGCTGCTAGTAAGGAGTCCTGTAATCTGCATATCCACAGAGTCCCACCCTCCAGCACTGTACCATCCCCAGCTCTCCCTCCATCTGTTGAAGCCAGTGTTGATCTAAGCTCAGTCTGGTCACTTCCTCCAGTGCAAATAGAAAGAAACTGTCAGGGATGGGGCAAGTGAGTTGAAACATCTAGTTAGTGTTTGTGCCATTTCCCTGCAACTCAGCACTTATCTTTGATGTCATTTCAAGGGATCAGATGAGTGCCTGGGGAAGGTGTTTCTCCATATTACAAACCCCATGAGCAGGGGAAGCCCTAGGGAACAGCCCTCTGAGGAAGCAGAAGGGACTTGCAGTGCAGAAGGAGGAGCCTTTTGGGGCTCCCATCATCTATGATCTATGGCTGGTTGGATGAGAATTGTCCATCCCACTCCCACTCTCTGTCCCTGAACTCCCTGGGCCAGTTGCACTGGACACTGTTTGAAGCAGAGTCAGGTCAGTACCCTCTGTGTGAAAAAGAAGCATCTGTTAGGCCCTAGGCAGGGGAAAGGGCTCCATGGAGGAAGGACGATGCTGGGCTGGTGTCCGCAGTTGGGTGCAGTTACACAGGAATCTCCCATCTGACCTGCGTTGGCAGTAGCTACTCTACCTTGGCCTTGCTCTTTCCTGTGGGGGAGAATCACGCCAAGTCTGGTCTGGTTTTCCCTCAGAGGCTATAGAGGAGCATAAATGGGTGCCAGAGTCAGAGGAAAGGGGTTTAAATGATGATTTAGCCTCAAGGGTCGGCAAAATACGGCCTGTCAACTGAATGTCTGGCCAGCGACTCCACCTGCTGTTCTCCACATGGTGCTGAACCTTGCACACTCCTGCCCACACCGTGCTCCCAACCATGCCCGCCGGTCCAGTCCTGGCCAGTGCACACAGCTTCCCAACAAAGCTGCTCGGTTCTGCCCCCCGCCTCCCACCTCCAGTGGCTCCACTTCCCCGTCCTGCTCAACTCCACCCTGGGGGGAAGCTGCATCTAGGCAGCTCCTGCCCCAGTGTGTGACACCCAGGTCCTGGCCACCTTCCACCCACCCTGGATGTCCATGAAGTGCAATGAGCAGACACCTGCAGGTGGCCGAGTGGGTGGAAGGTGCCCGGGAGCTGGAGTTGGATCCAGCTGGAGTCATGTGCCCCCCCCCCCCCCCCAATGCCTTGAGTGGCACAGAAAGGCAGGAGGAGGAAGAGGAGAAGCCATGGTGGGGCCGGGGCGGGGTGGGGAGGCGGAAGCCAAGCAGGAGCTGGGTGGCTGTACCTGCACCAGGAGCAGCCCCGCTGGGAAGTTGTGGGCGCTGGCCAGGAGTCGGGATGGGGCTGGGACCACAAGTTGCGGGTGGGAGCATGGTGCAGGCTCCCCTGGGTGGCAGTGGGCAAGGCTCAGGCCCATGTGGAGCATTGTGGAGGTAGCGGGGGTGAGGAGGCGGTCAGGTTGGACTGAACCTGCACCTCCCCAGTGAGCTCTCCTGTCTGCGCCCCAGGTCAACTCCCAGAACCTAGCAGACAGCCCCCCAACACAGACATGCAGCCCCTCCCAAACACACCACACAATGTACAAGAGTAAGACTTCATTTGGAGCTATGATGCAAGCACTCTACATAAACTACTCAAAAAAATGCCATAAATAAGCATATATATATATAATTTTTTGAAATACAGTTAAAAATGTTACAGTAGGTGTTTCATTTTTAGGATATAATTTGGTTTTTGTCTTGAATTTGTTAAAGTGATTTCTTCTAAAAGATTTTAGATGTGTGGCTCTTGACAGCTGACCAAAACTCGTTAAGTGGCCCTCCAGTCAAAATAGCTGCTCACCCCTGGACTAGAGGCAGAGTTCTAGCTCAATAATGGATTTTTTCTCCCCCTGCCTCAAACCAATTGGGCTACTGTCTCTCTCTCTCTCTCTCTCTCTCTCTCTCTCTCTCTCTCACACACACACACACACACACATGCTGAGAGTTCAACCCTTGTCACTTATGGCTGAAGCTAGTGCTGAGGATAAAAGAAAAGCCTCCTCTGGACAACCCCCCATCCTTCTCTCCCCAGTTTCTGAGACTGCTGCTACCAGACAGAATCCCCTGCTGTGGCACCTCGGAGTTCAGGGGAGATCCTGGCTCTGAGCATCCACCTCTCAGAACTGGGCCCCTCACCTATGACATTGATCCAAACAGTGTCACTGGGATCTGACCAGGAGTCTGGTTTCAGTTGGACAGGAACCAGCAATGGTAGCTCCCTCCATCTTCCCAGCTGGCATGGTGGATGGTAAAATTCCACCCATCAAGATGAGATGACAGGTCTAAGATTTCACTTCTGTCTTTATACAGATAGAACTGCACATACTGACACTCACACTGGTTGGTGACACATCCCCTAAGGGGGATCACCCCTCTTGAGCTCATGGAGATGGAGGGTTTGGTTAACAGGGAATCTGCATCACAGAGAAACAAGGATTCAATCAGGGAGATGCAGATTCTGCTCCATGGGACTGCAAACTTGCTCTTTAGTGCAGCCCCAGTGGCACAGAGAGGGAAGAACAGACAGAGGCTTGGGAGTACAAGGGACCTGGGCCCCAAGTCATACTCATAATCTTAGCTCCGCAGGGGTCAATTCAAAAGGTTGCTTTGGGGTCTGAGGTACAGTTCTCTCAGGCTCCATTCCAGGCTGAGGAAAGATTCACAGGGTCTGTTCTATTTTGGGGTCCAGGACTCCAACCCCCTTTACTCTTGTCAGTACTTAACACCAATGTGCCCACTGCAATCAGCTCACAATAGTCACATCCCATGGCCTGGAAAGGAGATGGCTTAGTAATGACAAGATCCCAGGTCCCACAGCTGTCACTTTCCCCTTGGGTTTAAGTGGATCCTGTCCTAACCAGGAGTGGAGGGGGACCTACCAGCTCCCCTCCATATGATCAGTGATGTCAGAGCCCAACACTGCCCAGAACAGCCCCCAACAATGTGGGGCTCAAATCACTGTCTCCACAGATGTAGGTACATGCCCTGGTCTCAGATCCACCCTGTGGGAATACACCCTCCTCTTATATCCCTCCATAGCAGAATGCCTTGGTCCTCATACCCAGCCACGGACACACACTCTGGCTGTCTCCAGTACTGGCAAAGAAAGAGGAGAGAGAGCAAACACCATGATGACAGCAAGGGGGTTGCCTCTCAGTGCTGCTACTCACTGAGCCTGATGTCCCTGCAGGCGCTGAAGAAAGAACTGAGCGTTGGCAGCAGGGGCAGCTGTAGGAAGGTGATGATCGCAGTTCATTTCCTCAATATGAGAAAAAAATAGTCCTCAACTATCTTTGATAGTCTGGTGTGGTCAGAGCTAACACAGACCCCCTGTGTAGCCAGCGATCCACATCGTCTTATTCAGAAGCCTCCAGTGCTCACATCTGTGAGTTTAAGGGGGAGAAACTTGTCACCTGAGCCCACCTAGCTGAGAATCCCTGCCTACTTGGGCCATCTGATCAGCCCAGGGGAGGCATTAGTCCACAAAAAGCACTGAACCAAGTGATGTTCTGCCATGGAGTCAGCAGGGATATTCCTTCCTGACCCTAGCTCTGCCAGGCTTCCACTTTGCAGTGTGAAGGTCAGGGGGGCTTGGGACAGAGTAGTCTCTGGCAGGTACCTTGCAGGTAACAAGAACTACGTAAATAATATGGGGCTGCAGATTCTGCATGTTGTAGTGCCTCCAGGAGGGAGAAATGAAGAGCCACAGACTGAGAGGAATAGGGAGTGTCTCCAGAGCCAACTCCCTTCCACCTGCTGTCATTTCTAACCATCTTTTCACCTGATGCCCTGTCACCTAACCAGGTCCTCCCTACTTATGGGGGAAGGATGGGATCATAGAATCAGAAAAGTAGGCCTGTGTGAGACCTGAAGAGGTCATCTAAACCAATCCCCTATGCCAGTGGTTCCCAAGACCTGACAGGTTGCACACCACCAATTTAGAGTGATGGAACTTGAAATACCTCCAGAAAAATGTTGTCATATAAAGTAATTATAATAAATCTGTTAATGCATACTACTGACAGGTTGTCTATGTACCACTGGTGGTACTCCTTCCACAGATTGGGAACTGCTGCCCTATGCCATCATTTAAAAGGTGTTTCTGAAATGCCTTTTAAGAAACAGGGGTGGGGGGGAGCAGAGACTTGCATGGCAGGGGTAGCTGCACTTCAGCTCCTATCATCTCCCCACACCAGGGTGGGCAGCCCACAACCAGGGAGCAGCAGCAGGGGATGTTTTTAAGTCCCTCAAGATGGAAAGAATCTTTTCTCCACTCTCCCTTCCCCTCTATGCTCAGTGGCAGGTTCCCTCCCATCCTCTCTCAATCCTTCCCTCCACTGCCAGCAACTGCTCCTGCAGCACTGCAGCTGGCCTGCACATGCACCCAGGATCTGCTGGAGACAGCAGCAGCAAGAACAGGAGGAGTAGTAGGGGGGTTCCCTTCCTGGTGCCTGCTCCTGGACTGACAGGGAATGGGAGGGGGTGAGAAGGAGACTGGGCAGAGAGGAAGGACCCACCTACTGGTGCTGCTTGCTGCTGTCCCTGTCTGAGCCTGGTACCCCACAGAGCATGACTGGGAGGGCAGGAGCTCCCTGGGCACCTGTTTGCAATCCAGCCACTGCTGCTTAACCCCCTGCCCATTGCTCCCATACCCGATACAAGTGCCAGGGATGAGGCCCCTGTCAAAGATGGCCAATGCATTTCTTTTGCCGGGAAAACAATTCTGCTCCCACAATTCCATCACATGATGGTGCCAATGGGAGATACAGACCCCTGCTTTAATTAATCTCCTTCAAGCTAACCCTAGACCCCTAGACTACCCTGGCCTCAGATTCATCCCTCACTGTCTTTGCCCCCCAGACTCTCCACTCTTTGCCCGATCTGTGCCCGCTCAAGTGCCCATTCTCTTCAACCCAACCCATGCTGGTTGCTCTGGGGGCACTGATCTATCCCTCAGAGTGCTCAAGAAGCAGGAATTTATTCACACCACAATAGAGGCAGAGGCCTTCCCCATTGCTAGCACCTGCCCTGGCTGTGGGGGCAGAGGCCACCATTTAGCTGTGTGCTTGTTTCCCTTGAGAACGATGGGGGAGAGTGGCCGTATCTACTGGGGGCATCTATTGAGGAAGGTGGTTAAGGGAAGGAAAGGCAAAGTGGGGATGTGAATGACCATTGTCAAGATGAGAATTGCTGGGGAGTGTCCAGGGTTCCCTGGTAACATAGGCTGGGGACAGCATGGGGAAGGGGAGAGGGGGCAGGAGAGCAGATGAGCCAGGTGAAGATGGTATGAGGAGGAGAGGAGAGACATGACAGAGCCAGGGCAAGAGGGAAACAATGGATTGGGGCTGGTAAAGAAAGAGAAGAGAAACAGGAAGAAAAGCCGGGGGCATGTGGAGATGTGGGCTGTATGGTGATCTCTGACAACTCTTGAGGCAACAGTAGTAGAGTGAGAAAGAGCCAAAATCTTTTACTGACAGTCATGGAAAATGGCTTTAACTCACACCACCACCCATTATAAGGGACTGTCACTAAATTATAATCTGTTACTTCCATAGCACTGCTGGCTGGGTGGGGAATGGAAGAGGGAACTTGTGTGCCCTGCCCCTGGTTCCTATGGGGGTGGTGAGCTATTTTTGTCCCCTTTCTTCCTGCTTTTGCCTTCAGCTTTGTTGTGGCCCTTTACCTACATCCTGTAGGCAGAGAAGCTCAGCAGCTCAGCTCTGCCCTGGGCCCTTGAGTTGCTCCCCAGGAGACAGGGGGGCAGTGGGAGATGGGGCTCTTTCCCTTCAGGAGGTGTTGGCTCTGATCTGAACCCTTCCCCTGGGCTCTAACGGAACACTAGCTCCCAGTTCAGACCCAGAGGTATAACCCAGTAGTCCTGGCTGCCAGCCCCAGCTACAACCCACTAGACCCCATCCTTCCCCCAGAGAAGGGGACACATGGGCAAGTGCTGGGGTACGTGACAGAGCACCAGATGCAAAAAAAGTCAGAAATGACAGCAAATGGGAGCTGGCTATGGAGAAGCTCCCTAGTGCTCTGGATCTGTGACTCTACATTTCTCCCTCTTGCAGGGACTACAATCTGCAAAACCTGAAGCCCCATATCATTCATGTTGTTCTTGTTGCCACCAGAGACTGCTATTTCGTGAGCGTGCATGCATGTGTGCACGCACAGGGAGACCAGGGACACAGGCAAAGGATGATTAGCCCAACTGGTATGAGGTGGGAGGAGAGAAAATCAGTGCCTGAGCAGGCACTAGAATTCAGCCTCTAGCCCCAGGGTGGGCAGTTATTTCAGCTTGAGGGCCACTTAATGAGGTTTGGTGAGCTGCTGAGCGCCACACACATAAAATCTTCCAAAAGATATAATGTTAACAAATTAGAGATAAAAACAAATCATATACTAAAAATCAAACATCTACTGTAACATATCTTAATTTAATTTCAAAAAAATGTTGCCCTGTTTCATGTTTTTTGAGTAGTGTATATAGAGGCGATTGCATCATAGCTCACAATAAAGTCTTACTCCTATATATTGTGTGTGGTGTGTGTATTTGGGGTGGGGGTGCTGTGCACATTGTTGCGGGGGTGCTGTTTGCATCCTAGATTCTGGGACCTGGCAAGGGGTGGGGGGAGGGTGGGGCAGAAGACATGTGCAGCAGAGCTCCCCAGGTGGTGCAGGTACAATCCAGCCCCTCTCCCCCTTCCCCCCAGCAGCTAACTGAATAGTGCTTGTTGGGGGCTGAGCCCTGCCTATTCCCTCCTGGGATAGCCTGTGTCATGTCCTGTCCTAACCCACTGGCCCTAGCCAGTGCACAGAGCTTCCCAGCAGGGCTGCTCCTGGTGTAGCTGCAACTGCCAAGGTGCTGCTCACCTCCTCCAACCTTCAGCATCTCCTCCTCCGCTGCACCACTGTGGGCAAAGGGAGAAGCTTCAGTTGGGTGGCCCCAGCATGAAGGGCTGAAGCTTCAGCTCTAGGTCCTGGCTGCTTTCCACCCTCTCCACAGACCTCCAAGTAGCCACCTGCAGATGGCCAAGTGGGTAGAAGGCAGCTGGAGCAATGCAAGAAGGGCAGGAGGAGAAGCCACTGGAGGCAGGGGATGCTGAACAGGGAAATCTGAGTTTTTCCTTTGTTTTTTTCATGGGAAATGGAAAACCCAGATCCCTGCATATAACCCAAGAGCAGAGGCGGCCCTAGGAAACAGCCCTCTGGGAATGATCCCCTACTTTGCAGTTCCCCTGGGGACAAGAGACTCCCTTGTTCCCTCCAACCAGAATCTGCAGGAGCTGTGGCTCTTCCCCCTAGAGGTGTACCTTCCTGTGACTCACACACTTTTCCCTGGACAAATGTCAACTCTACAAGGCCTCAGGTCTCAGGGCAGAGCCTGGCTCAAACACCCTGGTGCAAACGGGAAGGATACTCACCAGTCACCACAATCTCCACAGGGTTGCTGGGATATGACAAGACATATAGTTCTCCCTGGGGGCGGTAGCTGCAGCTGTAGCTCCCTCTGTGCTCCCTGGTCACGCTGGGGATGAAGAACTCAGCCACTTTCCCCATAGTTTTCATAGGCTGCAGCATCTGCTGAGCTCCAGCCTTGTGCAGGAAGAACTTCAGGTCCTGGTGCTGACACCGACACACACAGCGGATGGTGACATTTTGGCCTGGAGCAATGGGTTCACTGTTGCTGAGAGAGATTTTGGGTCTGGGGTAGCTGAGATCTGTGTGTGGGGGGAGAGGCACTGAGACATGGATCTACACAGTCACCCAGTCCTAACCTCACCTGCCAGGAAGAGCCAAAGGGCAAAGACAGGGCCCTCTGGGAAAAGACTCTCCCCAAGATTGCAGAACTTCCCTGGGAGCCCAAAACTTGGTCCTGGGAACAGGGCGCAGAGACCAAACCACTGCCCAGCATTTCTATCCATCTTCACCAGCACATGGGTGGTCTCTGCCTCCTTTATTGCCCTGTACAGGGAACGACTCACTGACCTGGGGGCTCTTTCTGGCACTCAGCGCAGCAAACCCCAGCTGCATGGACACTGAAATATCATCCTCCCAGGTCCCTCCTACAACGGGGAACAGGCATGGGGGGATGAGCTGCCCTTTGCCTCCCAGGGACAACGACTGCCTGTTCACTGTGTGTTTATGTAGCACCTTGTATGGTGAGGCCCTGAGCCTGCTCATAGCTGTTACAAAAGAAGTTACGATGCCAAGGCAGCATTCACACAGTCTCCACCAACTGCAGATACTTCAGTTCAGGAAGGTGACCCAAGATGCCCCTACATTGAGGCCCCTGGAGTTAAAGTGCACTTCTGAAAGCTGGGATTCACTTTCCTCTCCCAGGCAGCCTCCGATGGAGCCAGGAACTGCAGCATGATCTCCTGGATCCTACCCAGCTCCTCATATCACAGATCCATTCTTCTGCTTCCTACAGCCTCATTCACCACCCCCCTGGGCACAGACTGAGGCAAGTGGGATGTGATCACGGTTCCTGAATGTGCTTGCACAAAGGGGCAGATCAAAGGCTGAACAGTTGTGCTGAACCTCCAGCACACACTGCTCCCTGGTACATGGTAACCCTCCCAGTGTCTCAGTCCCTGCTCCCTGACTGGGTGTCCCCATCCTGGGCCCCAGGGCAGAGCTTGGCTTGAAACATCCCGCCCATCACCAGCACCCTCTGGGGGTCTGGCTGTGAGTGAGGCTGGGAGCAAGATGCTGAATTGTGCTGCTCACCTCTCACCACCAGCTCCACAGGGTCGCTGGACTCAGACACAGTGAACGGGTCAGATTTGCTGTGGTAGTAGCAGCTGTAGCTCCCGCTGTGCTCAGTGCTCACACTGGGGATGACAAACTGAGCCTGAAACCCGATGGCGTCCTGGGGTGGGAAACTGCTTCCCACTTTGTTCAGAACAAACTTCATCCATAGGTGTGTACCCCGGCACCGGATGGTCACAGTTCCCCCTGGGGTCATTGCTGTGCTGGGGCACAGGGAGATGCTGGGTTTTGGGTGGCTGGGCTCTGCAGCGAGAAGGAAATCAGCTGTGAGACACCGACCCAGTGCTCAGTCCCCACTTGTCTGACCAGCCCCTGCCCAGTCCTGGCAGCCCCTGGGCACAACCCCCTGGGTGCTTCCCTGAGGGGCTACAGCAGGGGGGCAAAATACGGCCACGGGTCCAATCCAGGCTCCCAAGTAGATAGATCCGGCCCGTGGCTGCCCCCGGGGCGCTCAGCATGGGGCTGAGTGAGACCCACCCGCTCCCGCCGGGGCGGCCCGCGCCGCGCTCCCGCCAGCGCCAGCCCCGGCCCCGGCCCCGGCCCCGGCCCCGCGCAGCTTCCAGCGGGGCTGTTCCCGGTGCGGCGTCTGGTTTTCTAATAAAATGTTTAAAAAAAAAAATGTTCCCGGTGCGGCTGCAGCCGGCGGATGCTGCTCCGCTCCCTGCAGCCCTTGCCGACGGGATGAAGCCAGCCCCTGCCCGCCCTCCCGCAGGGCAGCGCCCGCCGGGAACAGGCTCGCTGGAAGCTGCGCACGGGCCTGGGCTGGCTGCGTGCTGCTGCGCTCCCCTCGGCCCCGGCGACAACGCGAGCCCGGCCGACCGCAGCCCCGCTGGGAACGGCCGAGCCCGGTGCGGTGGGAGCAGGACACTGGCTGCCCCGGCCGGGGTCGGCCCCACGTGCGGCGCTGCTGGGGCGCCCCGACCGGGCGAGCTCTGCCGCACGCGCCCCTCTCCCCGGCTGGCGCCCAGGCAGCGCCTCCACCCCCCGTGGCCCCGGGCAGGGAGGGCAGACCCCTGTCCCGTCCGGACACGGGCGGTTCCAGTTACACTTTGGCTCTTGGGGGTCGGCGGCGAGAAGCCGCGGGGCAGCGCGGGCTGCGGGCAGCTGCAGCAAACGGCGCCGGGCCGCGACGGGTGGACTGGCCGTTTTCCCCCGAGGTAAATAGTAATTTCTGCTCGGCTGCCGGGAGCTCTGGTCTCTTGGGGGTGGTCAACCCCCCACCCATAATCCGAACCCCGCCCACAGGGAATTTTGGCCAGTTGTTGGGGGGCCGCCCTGGCCCCCGACAGCTCATCAAAGCTCCCGATGTGCATTGTATAAGTCTCTGGTGCCCAGGGAGTACAATACGGAGATCAAATTGCAGGACTCCTGTTCTCCACTCACAGCTCTGGGCAGGACGGGGCTGGTTGGTTTGAGCACCAGGCCAGGAGTCAGGACACCTGGGTTGTGTTCAGATTTCCACCTAGGCTTGTGGGCAGGGTTGTGCAGCTCTGCCCTATAGTACATACATGTGCTATGATATAACAGGACACACATCATCTCCTCACTCTGTAACCAACGTATAGCTGGACACAGTCTTCTTGCCCTGTAACTCCCACCTGGGAAGACCCCTACCCCTAGGGTATAGGTGGGAATTGTGGAGCAGGCAGAGCCCTGGTTAAGTAACATCCTTTTCCAGGCCCTCAGGACTTAGGGTAGAGCCACGCTCCCAGCATCAGCCTTCAGCATGGAAACCTGCGGAGGGTCTGGTGGGGGTGAGACAGAGACATGGGGGCCCCTCACCTCTCACCACCAGCTCCACAGGGTCACTGAGATACGACCAGCTGTTCCTATCCACTATGGGGTGATAGTTGCAGGTGTAGCTTCCTCCATCTTCCCAGCTCACCTTGGTGATGGGAAATTCAGACACGTTCCCCCCAGGCACCTCCTGCTGCAGCTGGTCTGTGTGTCCAGTTTTGTACAGATAGAACTTCATGCCTGGGTACAAACCCTCACAGCGGATAGTGATATTCCACCCAAGTGCCACCACCCAGCTGGGGATCACAGAGATGGGGGGCTTGGGGTACTCTAATTTGAAAGAGAGACAACAATTAGTTGGGCAGACATGAGCCCAACTCTCCTGCTCCAGCCCTCTGTCTGTATCTGCCTCCCTCAGACTCCAGCCCTTGCCCTCCCTGAGCTGTGTCTGATCAGCGGCTGTTTTGGTTCAGCTCAGGTCCTGGCTGCTGCACAAGTAGCCTTGTTGCTTGACTCTGCAGGCACAGCCAAGCCAGCAGAGAAGGCTTGAGCTGAGAAGACCCTGCTGCTCTGGGTTTGGGATAAATGGAGTCAACTCCATGGTGGGTGACCTCCAATCACTGCACTACAGGGTGTACTCAACTATGATTTATAGTGCAAAAGCACCTGTTAGTCCCGGCCCAACCCTGGCCATGCCAGCTATGGTACAAGACCAGCACAACTCCAGAATATTGTTGGACTACATCAGAGGTGCCCAGAGCACAGGAAAGGGCCCTCTCAGCCCTAGTACAGACTGGGATATTCAGGTCCCCACTCCCATGCCTGCTTGGCAAGAGACATAGACAAGTGAGAGCAGGAATCTCTGCTGCTTTTCAAGCTGTGAACCAGGCCCTGCTTCAATGACTCCATTTCTCCCATGGGTGCAGGGGGGAGGGAGGCAGGAGATGTGGCCTGAGCTCTGGGGAGAAATTCTTGTGTGATGTAGGGTGAGGAATGGGTGTTACTCACCTCCCCATGCCCTGCTCTGAGGAGCCAGCCAGCAACCTGGGAAGCAAACAGCTCATCAGTGACTAGATCCCAGCAAACGAAGCACTTGCCCCTGTATGTTGTTTCCCAATTTGGGATCCCCAAACTAGTTTAACTGAGAGGGAAGAGGCTCCAGGACTCACACCCAAAGGAACTGCTGTCTTCCAGTTCCCACCTTCCCTCAGATATTGGTCTCAGGGATTCATGCCCTGCATGGGCACATGAAAATGGTACTAAATCTTCAGACCCTTCCTTCCTGCCCCTCCCTAGGGCACATGCCCTGGACCCTGCTCCCAACCCATAAACACAGATCCTGGTCTCTGACCATGGATACATGCCCTCATCTCAAATTTGCGCATGGGCACAGGCCCTGGTGTCATGTCACTCTCTGTCCCACAGGCACATAGCCTGGATGTCTCTGGAACTCACCCAGGAGGAGGACTGTGAGAGCAGGCGCCAGGCTGAATGCACTGAGCAGTCCCCCAGTGCTACTACCAACGCCCTGATCCCCTGTGTCATGGAAAGTGATGTTCCAGTGAGCCCAAAGAAGGAAGTGAGCTGGGGCAGTGGCCAGAGGAAGCCAGCAGTGCTCTCAGCCCATTTCTTCCTCATCACGCCTTATTCTCCACACACTCCATTGTGGTCAGAGCAGATCCAGATCTCTGCAACCACCAGCCAACCACATCTGCTTTTGCAGATAGACATGGCCCCTCCCCTTCACCAATACGGGCAGCAATAGTGAGCTTCTACCAGCCCCACACCTAGGCTGCCAATACAGAGATCACCTGTCCTGGGCAAATTTCAGCACTTCCTAAAAGGAGCCGTAGATACCACAATATTGTCCCATGGCCCCACTTCACCCAGAATAACTGTCTACCTGGCACATCACATGCTTAAAGGTGGCCTCAGCCTCCGATAATGCACCACAATGAGCAATGCTGTCCCCAGTCATGGAGGGAGGTTCTTTTCTGACCCCAGCTGGGCTCCGCAACTCCCTGGAGCACAAGGGCTAATGGGCCTGGAACAGGTCCTTCTCCGGTGGTGACACTGCAGAGACTATTATTACCTGGGGCCAGGTGAGAGAGACACAACTGGGAGCATTGTGGATTGCAGTTATGATGTCAGGATAAGTTTAGAAGTTGGCAAATTCCAGCCAGTGATTCAGAGAAAGGGGAAGTCTCCCTTGAGATGGCTCTGGTTCTAGTTTTGTCCAATTATGCAAATTACACAACTGAGATGTCATCAGCTTCCGCAGCAACAATGACATTTCTATTCTCTTGGAGGAAAGAGGGGCCTGAGGGGGACTAAGGCTAGAGATGGAGGGACCAGGAGTCACAGATTCACAGAGAAGCAGGGTTGGAAGGGATGCCAAAGGTCATCTAGTCTAAGAGCCTGCCTGAGGCAGGATCAGCCCTATCCAAACCATCCAGTTCAAATCTAGAATCTGAACTCCTTGTAAAACTACCCTCAACCCTAACACAACACAACACGTGATATCTCCATCCTCCCACAGCGAAATTGGGGAAACCGCAGCAGCCAACATCCTGCTTCTATAAATGGTTGTTAATATACACTCAAGAGATCTGAGGTAGAGGCCATAGATTCATAGATTCATAGATGTTAGGGTCAGAAGGGACCTCAATAGATCATCGAGTCCGACCCCCTGCATAAGCAGGAAAGAGTGCTGGGTCTAGATGACCCCAGCTAGCTGCCTATCTAACCTCCTCTTGAAGACCCCCAGGGTAGGGGAGAGCACCACCTCCCTTGGGAGCCCGTTCCAGACCTTGGCCACTCGAACTGTGAAGAAGTTCTTCCTAATGTCCAGTCTAAATCTGCTCTCTGCTAGCTTGTGGCCATTGTTTCTTGTAACCCCCGGGGGTGCCTTGGTGAATAAATACTCACCAATTCCCTTCTGTGCCCCCGTGATGAACTTATAGGCAGCCACAAGGTCGCCTCTCAACCTTCTCTTGCAGAGGCTGAAAAGGTCCAGTTTCTCTAGTCTCTCCTCATAGGGCTTGGTCTGCAGGCCCTTGACCATACTAGTTGCCCTTCTCTGGACCCTCTCCACGTTATCCGCATCCTTTTTGAAGTGTGGCGCCCAGAATTGCACGCAGTACTCCAACTGCAGTCTGACCAGCGCCCGATAGAGGGGAAGTATCACCTCCTTGGACCTATTCGTCATGCATCTGCTGATGCACGATAAAGTGCTATTGGCTTTTCTGATGGCTTCGTCACACTGCTGGCTCATGTTCATCTTGGAGTCCACTAGGACTCCAAGATCCCTTTCCACCTCTGTGCCACCCAGCAGGTCATTCCGTAGGCTGTAGGTGTGCTGGACATTTTTCCTCCCTAGGTGCAGCACTTTGCATTTCTCCTTGTTGAACTGCATCCTGTTGTTTTCTGCCCACTTGTCCAACCTATCCAGGTCTGCCTGCAGATGTTCCCTGTCCT
The DNA here is from genome assembly GCF_030867095.1 of Alligator mississippiensis. Taxonomy (NCBI): domain Eukaryota; kingdom Metazoa; phylum Chordata; order Crocodylia; family Alligatoridae; genus Alligator; species Alligator mississippiensis. The sequence goes on from NC_081828.1 coordinate 39,005,094, forward strand.
CCGGCGTGTCCACTTCTCCCCATAGCTTTGTGACTCCTGCTACAGAGGAAGTCAGCAACCCCCCATATTGCACCAATCTGACAATGGGGAGAATTCCTACCTGACCTGAAATATGGTGATTGGTCGAATCGTGAGCAGAGGGGAAAGACCCTTTAGCCAGGAACAAGGAGCCCCCGTCACCTCTGACATTTTATACCCTGCCCTGTGTCCCCTCATTCCTCCTTCCCTCACCAGCCCCATGCCATGGCCTCTCACACTGCCTGCCTCTCCCCAACTCTGCCTCACTCTCCCTGTCCCCTCACAGCCACCCTCACTCTTCTCCCTGACTTCACCAAGTGCTTTGGCCCCCATCACCCCATCTATTCCCCATTCTACCTCTAACCAATGTCCCCTTATATCCATTTTTCTCCCCCACATCCTACTTCCCCCAGTCCCATGAGAGCTGGGGGAGGAGGCATTTTAGGCTGAATCCTTCCCATGGCTGTGTGGGGCTCTGCTCCACTCCATTTCATCCCATCCCTGCAGTGCCCAAACTGCCCTGGCTCAGCAGGGGTTTTGGCAGGAAAAGGATCTTGTCTTCACTCCTCAGCTGGAACAGATGTGCCCTCCACAACCTGCCCCCCCCCCAACCCAACCACTCCTCCACAGGGGCCCTCAAAGGCCCCTGTTTTCTTTCCAGATCTTTCCATCTCAGCACCCCTCAAGCTGCTACTGCTCATTTGATCCCATGGTCTCCTTTGGCCTTTTTCCCCCATAGCCCTGCCATCTGCAGGGAAGTTAGTCCTCCCTGCCATCACAGAGCAGCATAACATGGCCGTGAGGTTGCCCTCATTAAGGATGGCTACCATCTTCTAGGGCTTTGGATGAGACTGAAGCTAGGATCCTCTGAGGAGAGATGGCTTCTGACAGAAGTGCAGGGGGCCAGGGGACAGCACTGGATAAGGGGCCGATGGAGAGCAGGAGGGTTTGTGTGACAGGGAGGAAGGAGGAAGGGATGGGAGGCTGGGGTGCCAGGTGACCTGGATGTAGGGGTGTGGGAGCTGAGAGGTTAAGACAGAAGAACAGAAGTGAGTCATAAGAACAAAGGACTACTAGTTACTGGGTTAGATCATAGGTCCATCTTGCCGGGGATCCTCTGTCACACAGGGGCACACAAGAGGATACAAAAAGGAGAGGGAGCAGGGGAAGGAGATGTGAACACAGAGCAAGGGAAGACAGAACGGCAGCTATGAGATCCCTCCTGCTTCCTTGTTTCCCCTCATTACTGAGTAGAGGCTTTGGTGGGAAACCACACTACCCTCACTTGCTGGTTCAAATTCTCAGGTGGGAGAGGAATGGGGTACATCCTGTCTGCCTCCAGCCCCTCAGCCCGGCCTCTTCACACTCCCTCAAACTGCCATCTGCCCCTGTCCTGTTTCCTCCAGACCTGCCACCCCTCTACTCCACTGTTATTTGTTGTTTAAGCAGAAAAGGAGAGAGAAGGCAGACCGCACCACATCCAGGTTGTGTTCCTGCCTTCACATGCACCACCTTTCATCAGTTTCCCTGAAAATGGGCTTCTCCATCTTCCTAGACATACACAACCTGTAGCATCTCCCTTGGGAAACCTGTTTATCAGAACATCCCCTTTGTCGCATGCCAGAGGGAAAATTTATACATGAATCCCACAGCCTGATCCTGAAGGAACCATTTTACTATAGCCCTAAAAACTTTCCTCCATGGTATTCAGGTCCTCATTCAAGGTGAACTGGATGTCATTGAAGTCGGCTGCTTGCATTGCCAAAGCAAGGTCATTCACATATACTAATTTGCGATTTTATTGATGGCATGTGGCTTGTTCATACTTTAAAGAGAGTTGGTGCAAGCACTGAGCCTTCTAGCAGTCTGTTGTTGAGGAACTGGCATGAGTTGACTCTGTCACTCCACCGCACATTGCTCCTCCACCCATTCCTCATAATGCAGCACCTCTATGGGAAGTTCAGAGAATTAAGGAAAACAACTGTTTCCCCATCCACCAGAACCTCAACAATGCCCTTCACCATGCCTAAAGTGGTGCAAACCCTCCTAGATCCATGTGCTTAGCCTCCATCAATGTGACTTCAACCTTGATGAAGCTTGGTGTGGCCGGGTGCCTTTTTTGGTACCTGCCACTTTAAGGGCTGGAGCAGGTAACTGGCAGGTGCTTGATTAGGGCAGCCATTTACAAACTCAGGCCATAGTTTGCTGCCAGTGGCCGAGGCAGCAGCATCAGCCTGTCAAGCTCCTGCTCCTAGAACACGTTGGAGGTAAGGGCAGGAGTTCTGGGGATGGTTTGGAGCCTCCTGGTCCTGACTTGAAACTGCACCTTGCTGGGGCAGGGTAGCCTGGTGTGGATCCCTGTGGCGAGGGAGTCCCCAAGAAATGCCAGGCCTGTTACCTCCTTGGTGAAAGGAAAGGAAGGGCGCCTCATGACCCTAGCCCCCACTCCTCAGTAGGTAATTATGTGGGTCAGGGCCAGGCACACCTATCATGGCACCTAAGCCCCATGTATGGGGAAGTGTTAAGACCCCGAGGGCCCCAGAGAGGGGGGCAGTAGTGTGGCCCCGGAGAGGGGGTAGTTGTGTGACCCCAGGAAGGGGGTAGTTGTATGGGCCCACACAGAGCAGGGTGCACATCGGTGGCCTGAAGAACTGTGCGTTTAGGGGCTGAGTAGGGCTGAAGTGATGGCCTGAAGGTCCAAAGGTGTGCTGAGTGTCGGGGCCGAGGGGCTGTGGCCAGCAGCCCAGACATGTGGGCCAGGGAAGTCGGCACGGCGGACTAGAATTAGGCACTGACGCGTAGAGGTTGATTAAAGATTATTTTACTTACACTGTAGATGGTTGCGGTGCAGGCAGGAAAACTTGCTTGGTTACAGTTGTAGATAGAAGAAAAGAAGAAAACTCGAACGATGAGAGCTCTCTAAACCGATACGAGAGTCTGTGCTGTGACTCTCAACGAGTGTGCAGGGCAGGGGTACGTCAGGGATCGTCCGGTGACGGGGAGAGATTCTTGATGGCTGATCAAACCATCATTCGGTTCGAGATATATGTAGAAATCCACAAGATAATTGTGGACTCCTTGCCGGAATTCTCTCGGATTTCTCCCGGAATTCTCGGAATTGGGGTTCTCAGGATCCTCCTGAGATTCTCGGAGATCTCCGACTTGGGCGGAAACTGCTCAAGCCTCTTATACGGCTAGCAAGCCAATCGCTAGCCGCCACGTGGGAATAATTTAGAAACAGCCAATAATGGGGAACAAATTTACATACAGGTGGCGGGAACTCCTTTGCACCGGGGTTTCTCTCTGCAGCTGAGAATTGCACCATGCAAAGAAAGCTCCATGTGGCGGGAAATAATTCTGCAGTGCCAAAGCACACACACAATCATTGGGTCATGACACCGAGTAGGTGCGTGTGCGCACCCTGAAGGACAGCACATGGGCCAACCCCATAGGGAGATAATGTGAGAGTTTGTGAATAGTTGCCCAGAGGTGGGTGAGAATGGCAGTTGCCTAGAGGATGGGCTGGCTTGTGTGCTGACCCAGTTGCCCAGGAAGGGACAAGAGTGATAGTCGTGGCTGACCCAGGGAGTTAGGGCAAGTCACGACCCCAGTAAGTCCTCAGATGTTGTGAGGCCAAATTAGGTTTGAGGTGTAAGAACTTGTTTGGATGCCAACTGTGAGGCATGGACCACGGCATAGGGAAGATACGGAGCTGTGGATAGCACCCCTTGGCATCAGGGTAGTGAATGGGCAGCCGCCTGCTCATAAAAAACAATATTAGATCAAGTCATAGCAGGCGAGACAGGGCAGACTGCCCTAGACTTGTGGGTAGGCCAGCTGGCATAGCGACCCTGGAGAAGTGCTCCTGTCACACTTGGGAAACCAAATGGAGTTCACAGGAAGTCCCAAATATACATCTTGTGATAGATCTAATGCAGAAGGTGCTTGGCTTTGACCTCCCACGTCACTCAGTTGCAAGTCTATACCATATCCCCACAAACCATGGAAGATGTGGATACTTGATGCGCAAATGGAAAATAAAAACCTCTCGAGTGTGTGACCGTGGTCACCCTGAGCAGACCATGGACTCAGTGCCCAGTCTGCAAATATGAAGGACATATAACAACAATACACTCTGCTGCTCCTGATGCAACTGTTTGGTTCAACCACTTAAACATAATATTATGGTTACTGTTGTGTATTTACATCACTAGACACCTGTGTCATAATATATATATGACTTTATACCAATTCTTTTTATTTTACTTTATCTTCACTTGCATGACAACTCAGGCACTGTCTTCTGGTTAGGGAGGGTGAAAGTTTCACACATTATTCTTGCACACAGCTTTGTGTGAGCTTCACAAGAGGCTTAACATTGAAGCAAGCAAGAGCCTTTTTATGACAATAAGAGCCTGCATTACACTGTGTTCTTCCACTGGTGACTTCAAAGTGAGTCTGATATCCATCAATTGTCCACTGGCCTGTATTAATTCTGTGTCCTGCTGATCAGGTTTAACCAAAAAGCACATTTCACCAATTTCTGCTTCAGTGTTTTTTGTAGCGAAGTTTTTTGAAGGGATGGAAAGCGAAGCAGATGGAGGCAACAGATTAATGGCCTCCCCCAAGAAAGCTTACTTGCACTGCTGTTATGTAACATCCATACAAATGACCAACCAATCAGTTTACAAAAAAGCCCTTTTATCTATGCAGACAACATGTGCATAACAGCCCAAAACAATGGCTTTGAGCCTGAGAGCTGATTATTCTATTGTCCAAATCCAACTGACCTTGGAATCATCCTCAGTCAAACCCTCTTATACTAAGAATACATTATAAAGGCAAAAGCAAAGGTGGGCACTCATGACACCATCCTATATAAGCTCACCAACTCAAAACGGGGAGCTAGCTCCTCAACCTTCCCAACCACTGCTCTGGCTCTTAGCTTTTCCTCTGCTGAGTATGCATGGCCTGTATGGGAGAGATCTATACACGCTAAGTGCCTTGACCCCATCCTGAATGATAGCTGCAATGCATCACAGGATGTATGAAGCCTACCAGCCAAAACACTGTGTACTTGCTGGCTGGCATCACTCTGACGGACATTAGAAGAGCAGTGCCCAGCAGGATAGAATGATCGAGACAAACTGAAGATGTGAGACACCCGCTGTATGACCATCCTACCGCACACAAATGTCTGAAGTCACGCAGGAGCTCCATCACCACCACCCAACCTCTCAAAGTCACACCCAAGGAGACATGATTATAGATCTGGAATGAGAGCCTGAAGAAAATACCTGGCAACACAAACATGGACACTTCAGCAGCTGAGTCCATACTCCCAGGGGCTGATGAACCATGGCAAAGGTGGTGATGTCTCAACAGCCTACATACCAGATGTCGACACTGGATTTATGATCCAGATACCTTGTTCTGGGTGGACCCAAACCCTCAGATCAATCATGACTTCTTCCATTCAATAATAGCTTCATCCTGTGGTTCTTTCTTGAATGTCAGATGTCAGCAGCCTGGAGGCCAAGGGCCGAGTTGAGGGAGTAAGAGGGCTGGTGGTGTGCCCTTTGTCCATGGTAGCCCCAGGATCTCCCCTCTGGGTCCCTTTGCTACTCTGAAATACTTCGTTTTGTGTTCTTTCTCTCCTCTGATGACTCTTCATCTCCACTGAAAGGTTTCCCTGTGATAGCTATACTGGCCATGTTCTGTTCTGTCAGCATATTCCTTTGTTTCCCAAACCCATCACATGCACGCATCTTAATTTGGTCATTTACCAGTGTCTTAATTTGGCCATCTGCTGGCCTACTAATTTGGTCCATCCACCAAAGCCAGAAATCTCAAGGGCTCTGCAGCTGATTACTGTGACCTAATGTCACTTTATCTCATGTTATGGGTACACTGTCCAGATTTCCCACCCTGTTTATTCCTGCTTGTCTGTTGGCTTCAGACAGGTGTCTGCCTTGAAGGAAACTTTGTCACAAACAGGCTTTTTGAAACCAGTGAATCCTTGCCTTTTCCTTGGATCATGTTCTAACACAATATCTTCTGTACCTACAAGCCAATTCCAAAAAGCAAATCACTAAATACCATTTTCTAGCTACTGCTGTATTTGGATGCTCCAAGGAACTAATGAAGAAATGGGGTTATAACAGGGGTGGGCAATTATTTGGGCCTGTGGGCCACCTAGGGAGTTTTGATGAGCTGTGGCAGTGAGGTTGGCACCCCCTCAACCCCAGTAATTCACTAAGACTCCCTATGGGGTTTTGGGTGGGTTGTAGACCAGTGTTTAGGAGCTGGACAGGTGTGATCTGCTCCCTGCGTACCCTGCCCTCTGAGAGGGAATTGACTAGCGGGGCTAGGGGGGAGGGGGGGCATGTGCATATTGCGGGGGGGCTACCTGGCAGCCAGCCAGGGGTGAGGGGAGGGAGAGGGAGGCAGAGGCACGTGCAGCAGAGCTCACCAGGGCAGCACGTGCTGTGCTCCCACCTGTCTGCATGTCTCTGGCCCCAGCACAGCTTCTGGCAGGGCTGTTCCCAGTGTGGCTACAGCTGGTAGGTGCTGCTCTGCTCCCCTCGCCTCCAGCGGGAGCAGTGGGGCTGAACTCCCCCATCTGAAGCAGCACGGCAGGGGCTAGAGGAGGAGGAGTCACTCCTGGAGTGCAGGGGAGCAGAGCAGCTGCAGCTGCACCAGGAACAACAGCCGCATTGGAACCTCACCCTGGCCAGGGTGGCAGAGCTGTTCTGCTCCCCTCACCTCCAACTGCTGCTCCTGGCCCTGCTGCACCAATCCCAGCAGGGGGAAGCATCAGCTTGGTGGCTTGTGCCCAGCACGCGGGGCTTCAGCTCCAGCTCCCGGCACCTTCACCCTGCTCAACCTGCCGGCAGGGGGCTGCTCATCAGGCCTGGTGGGTGGAGCTGGGAGGAAGTCAGATGGGAGCTGGAGCTGGAGGCCTGAGCACTGGGGTAGGAGACACCCAGCTGAAGCAGGTTGAACAACAGGCGAGGGGTCTACATTAGGGCTGCGTGAGGCTTCGGATCCAGAGGCGCTTTGGACGCTTTGGTGTCTGAAGCAGCATGCCCGGATTGAAGCACTGGCTTCAGAGCGGCGTCAGAGATCCGGCCATAGGGTATAATGGGGAATCAATGAAATATCTATAACTTTGTTGTTTTTTGTCTGATTTGGATGAAATTTTCAGGGGAGGTTGGGGGGGCCAGGAACTACTGCAGGTCTGGCTGCTAAGCTACTGTGTTACCAGTTACCAATTAATCATGATTCACTCAGGGACCAGCTCAATACACAGTTGTTAGCTAATGTAACCAGTTAATCAGCAGCAATTAACACCTACAAAAACAACAGACTAAGGAGAAGAAAGAATCAATACAGAAAATCAACTGCCCCAAGACAGAGACAGTCAGTTGCACAAGCACCATGACACGAGTTTTGCCTGTCAGCAGCTAGAGGTGCAGGGCCCCAGAACCCAGAAGCCCTGCACCTCTCTCCTTGGCAGCTGGCAGGCTTCGTGGCCACAGCAGGGGCTACCATCCCTGCAGCTTTCACCCTGCTGCGCCTTAATACACACAGTGTCACCCATGTCACGAGTTTTGTTTGTCCACAGCTTGAGGTGCAGTTTCCCCCAAATCCCTGCACTTATCTCCTTGAAACTTGTCAGGCTTTGTGGCTTCACCAGGGGCCACCATCCCTGCAGTTTTGACCCCCTTGTGGTGTAGCACATAGATGTGACATGAGGTTTGCTTTCAAGAATTTGGGGTACAGTTCCTCCCCCAAACCCCTGCACCGATCTTCTTGAAACTTGGCAAGATTCATGCTCTCAGCAGAGGCTACCACTCCTGCAAGTTTCATTCAAATCAGACAAAAAACAACAAAGTTATAGATGTTTCACTGATTCCCCATTATACCCTATGGCCAGATCTCTGAGGCGGCTCCGAAGCTTCGGAGCCTCTTCAGCCGGATCGAAGCGGGTTACCTGGTCTGGAGCTCTGGATCGCATCACTGGCATCTGAAGCAGCCGGATCCAAAGCCAGATCGAATAGCTGCCAACTTGCACAGGCCTAGTCTACATTCTGTGGCGAGCTCGCTGCTTTTGCCTGGCAAGCCCTGCTTGGAAAAGGCAGACAAGGTTCCTTGGGTGAATTTGATATCTTTCATTAGACCAACCCAAATAGTTGGAGAATAGTTATTAAGCAAGCTTTCGAGTTCAGAAACCCTTCGTCAGGCTAAGGAAGCTGCAGCAGTTGGTGTGTGCTGTTCCTGGATGGAATCGAAGTGGATCCATCCATCCAGGAAGAGCACACACCAACTGCTGCAGCTTCCTTAGCCTGACGAAGGGTTTTTGAACCCGAAAGCTTGCTTAATAAATATTCTCCAACCATTTGGGTTGGTCTAATAAAAGATATCAAATTCACCCAAGGAACCTTGTCTGCCTATGTTTAGTCCATGATCTCTAGTATCCAGGAGGTTGATGAAAAGGAGCTCATAGGCTCATCTCTGGGAAGTGTTGTGTAACCTACAACCCTGCTTAGAAAAGGACACTTTGGATTGGTGGAACATTTCCACCAATCGGGTAACAGCTGGGTGGGGCTTGCCCCGCCCCTGCTCTGAGGCAGGCGGGGGATGCAAGGAGTTCCTGGACCTGAATAAAGACTGAGCTTTGCAGGTCCCGCCCACTTCAGGGGTGGGGCCTCCAGCATAGATAAATGATGTGGCAAGGGACTCAAGAAGAGCGGAGTCAAGAAAAGCGGGGGAGTTCTCCCCTACTGGGCAATAGGCCCAAGGCTCCTGAAACCACCATTGGAGGAGCAGCCTTGGGAGCCATGTGAAACCGCTCGGGCCCATCACAGCACACGGTTCAGTGCACAGAGTCCAGGCTTTGGGAGTCACAAGTGGTGGCTCAAGCCTGCAACCCTGGCAAGGCCAGTGGGGCACATGGTGCGCAGAGCAGCGCACAGGGACAGTGTGGCGACTTAGGCCTCATCTCCCGGCAAGCGGCCAGGTCCCACGGTGTGCAGGGCGATGCACAGGCTCGAGCCTTGGGAGCCAGGGAGCAGCAGAGGCTCCTTGGGTTAGCCACCCAGCATGAGGATGGACAGCCATAGCCTGAAGAGCCTGACCTATGCTAAAAGAGCTCTCAGTGCCAAAGCTAGGGCACGGGGAAATAGTAGTTCTGCAGCATGAGGCCCAGCACCCAGAAGCCAGGAGCTGTGGTGCAGCAGCTCAGAGGAGCTGAGCCCTCAGTGCCCAGAGCAGGGCACAGGGTGGGGAGGAGCCCAGCAGTGTGAGAGAGGCCTGGAGAGGCGCTCTGTCCCAGCTGCCTGTGGAAGGTTTGGGATTGAGAGTGTGGTCATGGGTAGAAAGGTAAGGAAGGTTTATTGATTTAACAAACACACAACAACACACAAATAACAAAAGGATAGACAATAATAATTTGTACTGGCAACTTATTGGCAGTCCCCTCTGATGCCTGATGTATGGCAAGTTTCTCTTCTGCAAATCTCAGCGAAGTCAGGTGTCCCCGATCAGTGCTATCTAAGGTGTACTGGGAAGGACTCTGATATTCAATCCTTGGGCTCCTCGATATCCACAGGCCCACTGATCCAGGTCAGCAGCTAATTAGTAGTTCCTTTCACAGAGCTGTATCTCCCTTCTAAATGATTTCTGGATGTGCTAGCTAATTTATAACTTCTGAGCTAGGCTGATAACTTACAGCCATCCAGATTCTCCCACTGCAAACTTTCTTTAGGACTGACCAATAGCAGTACAAGCCTAGCATTCATCTGATAAGGTTAATTTTTACTATACCACAGGGCCTACTACCACTTCTACAAGGCTTTGCTAAATTTACTAGGCCTCATACTACGTACAAGGCCTCACTACATCTTTGACTTAGTTAGGCTCTAACAACAACATATAGCTTAATATCTGAACAAATGACAAAAAAACACTTGGTCTAATCTTCACAGAGCAAGCACCTTTATCACACAGACATAAATTTCAGCTGTCACAGCGCTCCAGCAGAGGAGTCCCCATCAAGCTGCACCCTGACCACAGACACCTGAGGGAGTGCGATTCATTGGGCCCTTGGGTCCCACAGGGGAAAGACGTTTGGGGTGGGCAAACCCCAAGAGAAACCCCAGAGAAAGATGAGTGTGTGGCTCAGATCCCTACCTGCACCATATTGGTGCCCAAACTTTCCCTGCAGAGAGAGACAGACAATCCTTCATGAGTTGATCTATACCAAGTTTCCCAATGGCTGGGCCCTGACCACTTCCCACACACACAGCACCAGAGTTGAAGGGGCAGGGGGAAAAGTGTTCCCTCCCTGCCACATGCTGAGTTGAATCCCTTTGGGGTGCCAGGCTGGTTCAGGGGGTGTTGTCTGCAACACTGTCCACCAGGGTCAGCATCACAGCACAAGAGGAACTGGAGACAGCAGGGAAACTGGATCGCTGCAAGACCCATTAGTGGTGCTGGTTACAATGACTTGGCCCATAGGACAGGCACTTCCCTGGGACCCAAGTGAACAAGGTGCCTGGTGCTGGCAACTCGCTGGCACTGAGGTGCAGCTGCCTCTGGGGTGGGGGGTCAGAGGCTGTTTCTACAGGGACTCCTCTCTCAGCATCCACTATAATCACACTCACTGCTCCTTGCAGGGAAGGCCCTCTAGCACCACCCTAGGGCAGCACAGGCTGTGAGGGGCCAGGGTTGGCTACTAAGTCCCCACCCCTCTTCCCTTGTTTCCTTCCCAGTCTCCCATCCAAGCCCTGACCTTTCCCAACCCTGGTAAGCAGCTGATAGAGCCCTTCCCTCCTAGCAGTCTTCTGTAGCAGAGGAAGGCCACAAGGAAAAGGAGGATGGAGCACACCACAGCGATGGCAATGGGGGTAGCCTGGTTCTGTGGGGCTTTTGGTTCTGGTTCTGGTATGCGTGAGACAGCAGGACAGGCAGTGAGTGCTGGGAGGGGCTGCCCCAAAGCTTCCCAATGCATACAGTGCTGATGGACTGGGAGACCCCTGGTTTCAGGACTACAAAGGATTGGGGTAAGTGTAGGGGCTTCAGAACTTCATGTTGGGGTTCCAGGAGCAGAGGGGCTTGTGGGTAACAGCTACTAGTGAGGGGCTTGAGGAGTCACTTTTAGGGCTGCTCCTTGTGCCACTACAGTCATGTGGGAGCTGCTCGGCTCCCCCCACCTCCAGCAGCTCCTCCTCGCTCTCCTGCCCCTGCTGCCCCACTCCGGGCTGGGGGGGAAGGTGCAGCAAGGAGGCTCTGGCCCCAGTGCGTGAGGCTGCAGCTCCAGCTCCCGGCCGCCTTCCCCTGATGCTGGCTGTGTTGGTGTCCGTGGCCGGGAGCTGGATCCCCACATGGTGGGGCAGGAGCTGCCCCGCTTCAGCTTCCGCGCTGCCCACAGCCCTGCCACTGTCAGGAGCGGTGCAGCAGGGGCAGGAGGCGGCACTGGAGGTGCGGGGAGCTCAGCAGCACCCAGACAACTGCACCTTCCCGGGACCAGCCCCGCTGGGACGCTGTGCACGGCGTCCTGGGCTGGCACCGGGAGTGGGGTTCAGTTTGCCGCCCCCCCGACCACTCCTGCTGACCGGAGCGGGTGGGTCCGCCGCAGCCGATCCCGTGACAGCCAATCGTTGTGGCCGACCGCTGCAACCGCTTCCGGGAGTGGCTGAGGCCGCTTATGGGAGCGGCTGCAGTGATTGGCAGGCATTTGCTGGGATTGCACCGGCGGTCCCGCCTGACCCCCCCTGCCCATTGACTAAGGGGCGAGGGTGGCTTTTCAGGGGGCGCACTGGTGCTCTCAGAGGGTGCATGTGCACCCCCCACGCATCGCCACTGGCTTGCAGGGTACTGGGGGGTTGTGGGGTAGGGATGGGGGGAAGCTGGCTGTGGGGAGCTGTGCAAGGGTCTGATTGGGCTGAGGAATTTATCTCCTAGAGATCAGACCTTGTGGGTGCACATGTACCTGCCTTCTGACTGACTTCAGGCTACCATGTCTAAAAACCTCTCTCATGGTCATATCCCAGCAACCCAGTGAAGCTGGGCATAAAAGGTGAAGGGTCTAGCTCTGTGTTCTCACTCCCAGCCTCACCACACTGGGACCCTCAGGAGGTCTATGGGCTGGTGGGCCAAATGCACAGAGCCAGGTTCTGCTCTGAGCCCTGGGGAGGAAAGACAAAGTTCCTGCAGAGTTTCCCCAGCTAGCAGGCAGCATAGCTCCTGTACTTTGAAGGCTGATGGAAGAAGACCGTTGCCCCTAGGGGAGCAGCACAACAGGGAGGCCTTTCTTAACGGGCTGCCCCTGTGCTGTGGACACAAAGAGATGCTGGGAGCTTTAGTACAAGGCAGGCACTGGCTCGGCAGCCCCTCATCCTGATTCCTCTGCATGCCTCCAGGACTCAGGGATTTCAGGCAATATCCCCCAGGAAAGGCCACCCTGCTTCATACATTTTACTGAGCCAGGATCCCTCTCCCATCCACACCAGGTACGGAGGGGCTGTTCCCTTGTCCCCAGAGAAGGAAAGTGCTGACAGCCTGTGGGGATGAAGGGTGAGTGGGTGATGAGGATTGTACATCCCACTTCCAGTCCCTGCACTCCCTGGGCCAGGTGGAGCTGGCACTCTTTGAGGCTGTGTCAGGCCGTGGTAGGGGATTGTAAATGTAGGCAGTCTCAACAGCCCCCACTCAGCTTTGCTGCTAGTAAGGAGTCCTGTAATTTGGATATCCACAGAGTCCACCCCTCCAGCACTGTACCTGTCCCAGCGCTCCCTTCATCTGTCAAAGCCAGTGTCCATCTAGGCTCAGTCTGGTCAGTTCCTCCTGTGCAGAGAGAAAGACACTGTGAGGAGTGGGGCAAGTGGTTTGAAACAGCAGCCTAGTGTTTGCTCTCTTTCCTCGCAGCTGAACTCTTTTCTTTACTTCCATTTTGAGGGGTTGATTGGGTGCCCAGTGTCTTGGGAAGGTGTCTCTCCTTATCATATAACCAGGGATCCTGGTTTTCCCTGATAAAAAATTGCAACTTTTCTAGTAAAACTCCCCAAATCCATGATTAAAACAAAGGCTACTATATATATATCAATTGAATACAATATTTTATTGAAATATTTACAGTAGAGCTGTCAAACAAATAAAAAACTTAATCGTGATTAGTTACACAATTAAAAAAAATAGTCACAATTAATCACAATTTTAATTGCAGAGCTAACAACTCAAAATTATGTTAGAAAAAACTTAGAGGTATGCAAAATTATGCAGGTACTTTGCAGCGCCAAAGCACTGAAGTTTGGTGCCCAGGGCAAAGCCCGCAGTGGCTGCTCAACCTCGCCCATGCACAAATAGGCACACCCCCCCTCGCCCGCCCCTGGCATGCTTGTCGGGAGTGCACACAACGACAGGAGCTTCCCTTCCCCTATTCCCACACCACCCAAACAACCCACTAACGGCTCTGTCCTGCAACCCAATTCAGCTGGGTAGCACCTGTTGACACTCCCTTCACTTCGGTCCCCAGGATGGTCACCCTGCTTGCCCCCCCAGCTACAACACTGGTACTTTGTATAGTTGGGGTGGGGTGTGTGTGTGTAGGGGTGGAATTTGTGAAGGTGTGGGGGCACAGAGTTCCAGCCCACAGTGGCAGCCTGCCTCTGCCCCATGCACAAATCCAGTGGACATGTGCCCTGCATGCCTCCCTGGGGCTGCATGCAAGGAGCTTGCAGCTGCAAGGATCTTCTCCACCCAGCCCTGCTCTGCCCTGCTGCTCCGGGTCTCACCAACCAGACCACAAAGCCCTGGAGGAGGGCAGCAGGGCGGGGACCATGACCCTGCAGTGGGCAACCTGCATCTGCCCTGCACACAGATCTGGGGGACACGGGTCCCCTGCCCCTCCTGGGAATGTGTGCAGTTGCAGAGAGCCAGCCCCACACCCCTTCCACCCCTGGAAGAGCTGCCATCCCACTCCCTGCTGGGACTCAGTGGCTGCATATTCCAGCTCTGGGCCCCAAGGCCTCCAGCTACAGCCCTGCTCAATGCTCTCCCTCCCTATGGGGGCCTCAATTCTCCATCCCCTCCCAAATTTCCCTGCAGAAGCTGCTCTCCCGGCTGCCTGGCAGCCATATGCATATACATGCACATCACGTTGCCCCACTGCCTGATTGCCCTCCTCCCGCTCCCCTAGCCCCTTGCAGGCTGGAACTATGCCAGTCTACAGAGAGCACAAGTGGAATATCATAAAAAATATGCGTATTCTCCGACTAAAACCACAAAACCTGTGATTAAAATGGAAGACCTCTATGTATACAGCTATCAGAAGAAGATAATGTTTTATTGAGATATTTACAGTTATAAAACAATTTGGAAGCCTCCCAGTGCCTCAATCACTATAATAAAATATATTCTAAATACCTATACATTTCAGTATTTGATTTTAGGCTTTTTATCATGGAAAATCAGAGCTCCCCCTGCCTCCTTCACTCACAGAACACAGGTCCAGACCCTCACTCTCAAGTCACAGCCCCTCAGGCCTGCCTGTGTCCCTTACTCCCCACCCAGAGCCCTGTGGCCCTGCCAGTGCCCTTGTGGTGGGAGAAACCTCCCTAAGGTTCGTTGTCTAGCTGTAATTTGATAGACAGACAATGCGGGTAAAGAAAGGCAGCTGTTTATTTGCTCGAGCAAAGACCATAAAGCCAGCAAAAGGCAAAATGCCCCCCCCTCAAGGGTGAAGCGATCTTTTATACTTATTACAATAAGGCAAGACTTACAGGGTTAACAAAAAGCAATATTTGGGCGGTGCTTTACAAATCTTTGTAACAGCATATTTCTATTAAGCTGAACTAGCACTTTTTTTAAAAGCTAAAAGTTAAGTAACAGTAACATTATAATATGTTAGCAAAAACTTACACAGTAGTAGATACTTCTCAAGGACACAACCACTGCACCCAGAACAATGGCTTCCCTGTCTTATCTTACTTCTTGCTGTAGCTGATTTTTCAGCACACAGACACAGATCCACTTTTTAACTCAGAAAATGCTTAATACAGTTAAAATGATTACTTGACACAAGCAAAGGCTTAGCTATCATTCTGCCTTGTGGTCAGCTGCATTGCTAGGCCACAGGTCATGCCTTGTATTCAGCTGTAAAGCTAATACTTCTTAATAATCCAAATTATTGTTAACCTAACAGTATGCTATCAGAAAACTATTCTATTTCAGGGTAATAACAAACATACTCACCACAGGTCCTCCCTTTGTTCCAATTTTCCAGAGGGAATTTTGGAACACACTTATAGGTATTCAACTTCTTGTGGGGTTAGGTTTTGATGATTGATGCTGGATATTTGTACAAACTGACCATACATTTTTACTTGCCTTTGCATAAACTGTTGTCCTAGAGAGCATAAACACTGGAAACAACATAACAGGCAGACTATAGTTATAACTATTTTAATTATACTTAGCATAAAAGGTCTAAGCCATCCTGTAAGGGAAGAGAACCAGTTAGTAAGCCAGCTAAGAGATGCATCTTTGGGGATTTTAGCTACATCTTCGGCTTTTTGGATATGTACAGCTGCATTATTGAGGTGGGTTTGAACTATGGTAAAAGAGCTGTTAACCCATACACAACATTCTGGTCCGATAACCGCACAAGCTCCCCCTTTAGCAGTGAGGAGAAAATCAAGGGCTATATGGTTTTGAATTACCATTTGTCAGAGTTTTTCTTGGGTGTCAGCCAAGGCAGCAACGGCCTTCGAGAGGTCTTTGTGACCTTCGCTGAATTTGTGAGCTATGATTTCTATCACAGCTTGGAGGCATAATGTAAATTTTCCAAGATACACAGTGCCTATTCCTGGGAGCATACTTGCAAGGGAACACCTGAGTAATACTCCCTTGGTAAGCTGAGCTTTTTGATGTTTGTCTACTATATCACGGCTTTCTTGCAAATCCCTCTTGTTTCACCACCTGCCCCGTGGAAAGTGCGTGGCAAAGGACGTAGAGGGATTTACCAGTGCCGGATAGCAGATACCTTTTTCTTTGGCAGGGATTTTATGATAGGTGTGGGAGCCACAGACCCAGTGTTGTCCTTTGAAAGCAGCGAGGTTTGAATACTTAGGAGGTATTCGGCCCCCGTTTTCTAATCCTAGCACCCCACGTTCACCCTAGATTTAAAGGAAGGATTTGCAGTTCCATTGAAGAAGCATTGTCCCCGGGAGGTATCAGTGTAGAAACAATACCACAAGGTATTATTTAAAGAGGAGATGGGGGTACAGATAGGATTAGTGCCCTTGGTTAAATTTTGCTGCTGTAGAAATCATTGTAGGAGCTGCAACAGGTAGGAGTTGCTGTATCATTATTACGCCAGTCTTTTCCAATTGAACTAGTAAAATAGTGGTAACATATGCTCGTGTCTAAACTGATACAGTTTGATACTGAGCAGTTTATATAGAAACACCAATCTCTAACAAGAGGCTTTACTAAAAGGAACTCCTGCTGACTTTGGTCCCAAGCTTGGTTATTAGAGGGATTTAAAAGTGACTCAATGGGGCCCAAGGGGATGGAAGTCATGGAAATTCCTCCTTGGGTGTGGAGAGGAAAATGACTGCACACCCAACAGTCACTTTGGTTTTCTGCTTTAGTGGCTCTCTCAATGTATTGGAGGTACATATTGTTATCAGAGATTTGGGCAACAGTAGGTTTAAGAGTAGCCTTAGCCTGAGGAGACTCTGCAAATTGTCTGAAAACTGGGTAGCTAGGATTTACACAATATTCTGTTCCATAAGTAAATACTCGGACTTTTGCTGAATTACAGCAATGTGAGGGAGGATACCAACGGGCAATGTTGACCTTCCCATCTATATCAGAGAGTTCGATTGAATCGCTTATCCAGACAGGAAAACCTCAGGCACCAGGATTAGCACATCTGCAGCAACTGGTAGCTATAACCAACCCCTGTGAAAGACTTATTTCTCCAGCAAAGAGAAATATTAGAAATAACATAGTTATAAAAAACATATAACAAAATCAGCACAAACAGTATGCACAACCCTGCAGCTCCAATAACTGATCTTCTGGGACATGTTACAGTCTCAAAGTGCTCAGTTTCAGCTGATCCAAAAGTGTCTAGAGGATGCAGTACTTGGAGTTCGGTGCTCCCTGGGCTAGGCAGGACCCCAAAAGGGTGACAGTTTATTAATGGACTTTGGTTAGTTTGAGTTTTATATTATCTAATGAGCTGAAGGTCCAGGAGGTGTTTGTTTTTATTTTTTCATCTGCTTCTGGCTCACCCTTGTCGCGGTCAGGTGGGCGTGCGGTGCTCCCGCGAATTCTGCAGTCGTCTTCTTCTGGCTTCCCCTTTTCCAGGTCAGGGAAGCTTGCGTTGGAGCCGATCCTGAGCTCTGGTGAAACTTCTGTCTTCTTTGTATGAGTATAATGAATCCAGTTGTCCTTTTCTGCTACTTTTACGGCGGTGTGGGAGGTGAGGAGGACTTGATACGGTCCTTGCCACTTAGGTTCAAGGGGAGACCGTTTCCAAGTTTTTACATACACCCAGTCTCCAGGCTGGATGCCATGTGCTGGGATATCGGCAGGGAGGGGTTGGCTTAAAGCAGCATACCTATGGAGAGATTTTAACTGAGACTGTAGAGATAAAATATAAGAGGTGAGTCCTTCATCGCCTAAAAGAGAAGTGTAAGCCAGTAGTAAGGGGAAGTGTTGGGGGACAGGGTGTCCAAACAGCAGTTTGTAAGGGCTGAGCTTTAGTTTTCTCCTGGGGGTCATTCTGATGGACATAAGGGCCAGTGGGAGAATCTTAGTCCATTTTAACCCGCTCTCAGCACATAGCTTTCCAATTTTTGTTTCAGGGTCTGATTCATTCTCTCTACTTGTCCTGAGCTTTCTGGGTGCCAAGGGGTATGGAATTTCCATTCTATTCCTAGGCAGCTGGCCAGTGTTTTGTTTATGTCAGCAGTAAAATGTGATCCTTGATCACTTTCAACAATACGTGGAGGACCAAACCTGGGTATAATTTCATTAAGGAGTATTTTTACTACTAGTTGTGCTGTAGCTCTTCTGGTGGGAAGGCTTCTACCCACCCCGTGAGTTGGTCAACAATTACTAGGAGGTTTTTGTACCCATTGTCTTTAGGCATCTCAGCAAAATCTATTTGTAGTCTTTCAAAGTGAGTATAAGCCCAGGGGCGGGCTCCAGGGGGTCCTGATTTTTCTCCTTTGATATTAAACTTTTGCATATACTGCAGTGTTCTAAAAGCCTTTTTGCTTCCTGGTAGACTCCAGGTGCGTAGAACAGCCTGTTAGTGATAGTGGCAAGTTTTTCACAACCTAAATGCTCGCTTTGATGGAGTTGTTGCAGATAGGGTCTAAGGGCTGCTTTAGGTAGCACTATCCTTTCATCTGGCAATCGCCATATTCCATCTTTTTCACAGGTGGCTCCTGCCGCTTTCCATCTCTGTTGTTCTAAAGGTGGTGCAGACTCGTACATTTTTGGCTCTAGCAATATTCCCAAATATGCCTTTGACTGAGGAATTTGAGCTTGGAAGGCTAGGGCGGATAGTGGCTGTAAGGCTGCTGTTTGAGCTGCAGCGTCGGCCAGGGCATTGCCTTTTGAGACTTGATCTCCCTTTTTGGTATGGGCTGGGCAATGCATTACAGCTATGGCTTTTGGGGACATTATAGCTTGTAGGAGATCATAGACTTGTTTAGCATTTGATATTTTAGTTCCAGAGGCTGTCATAAATCCCCTCTGTTTCCACAATTGTCCAGTGGCATGACAGATTCCAAAGGCATACTTAGAATCAGTCCAAATATTTACAGAGTGGCCCGATGCGAATTGACAAGCTCGTGTAAGGGCAGTAAGTTCAGCCGCCTGTGAGCTCAACTGCCCAGGCAGTGGTTCAGCTTCAAGTACTTCAAATGGAGTTACTACTGCATAACCCATTTTTCTAACTACATTGACTAATTTTGAAGAGCCATCTACAAAAAAAATCAAGTCAGGGTTGTCTAAGGGTAAGTCACTAAGATCTACCCTGGGTTTGTCTGAAAATGCTGCAACTTGAAGGCAATCGTGGGAGCCTGGTTCCCCGTTGCTGGGTAGAGGTAATAGAGTAGCCGGATTCAGGGTATTGCATCTCTCTATGACCAGGTTTGTAGCCATTAAAAGTGTGGTTTTCTATTTGTTTATTCTCTGATGAGAAAAATGTTGAGTATTTTTTGGAAGAGGAGGGCTACTGTGTGTGGAGCCTTTAGGATAAGGGGGTATCCGAGGACTAATTCCTGGGCTTTTTCGACTATTGTTGCAGCTGCTGCCACTGCGTGAAGGCAGCCTACTCCCCACTTTGCCACTGGATCTAATTGTGCAGAGAAGTAAGCTACTGGGCGTTGGGTGTTGCCTAAGGGTTGAGTAAGTACCCCAGAGGCTACTCCTAGTCACTCATGGACAAAGAGTGTGAAAGGTTTTCGATAATCTGGTAGCCCTAGGGCAGGGGCAGAAGTTAAAGCAGATTTTATATTACTGAAGCTGCGGGCGGCTTCATGATCCCAAAAGACTGGCTCTTCTGCCTCTTTTGTGGTAAGCTGTACAAGTGGTTTGGTTAACTCTCCGAAGGCTGGAATCCAGGAGCAACAGAACCCCACCATTCCCAGCAGACCCCGAACTTGACACTTTGTTATAGGCTTGGGAATATTTAGGATAGCTTGGATTCTGCCATCACTCAGGCGTCTTTGGCCAGGCTCCAAAATGTGGCCCAAGTATATTTAACAGTGGATTTACAAAACTGAAGCTTGCTTGGGTGACACCTTGTGGCCTTTGGCGGCTAGTGCAGTGAGTAAAACGATGGTGTCCTGAATACATGCTTTTGATGAGGCAGAGCATAAGAGTAAATCATCCATGTATATTAGGAGGGATGAGGAGTTAAGAAAAGTAACATCTTGCAAATCTTTGTGAAGAATTTGAGAAAAAATGCTGGGAGATTCTACATATCCTTGGGGTAACCTTGTCCAGGTCAGTTGAGAAGAACCCCAGGTGAAGGCAAAAAGATATTGGGATTCAGGGTGGATGGGGATGCTGAAGAAAGCAGAACAGAGGTCTACTACGGTATAAAAAGCAGTGTCAGGGGGTATTGCAGTTAAAATAGTATTGGGGTTAGGAACGACCGGGTGTCGAGGAATGACATACTTATTAATTTGTCTGAGATCTTGAACCAGACGATACATGGGTTTCCTGTCTGGACCAGGCTTGGGTTTCTTTACTGGAAGTATAGGTGTGTTACAGGGGGACTGACAGGGAATTAAAATTCCTTGTTTAGAAAAATCTTCAATTAAAGGCTTGAGTCCCTCAATAGCTTCTGCTTTTAAAGGATACTGGGGTACTTTAGGTGGCTCAAGATTGGTACGAATTAGAATTTTGACAGGATCTGCAGATTTTAGGAGTCCCACCGAGCTGGAGGTGAGGCCCCAAAGCTCTGGGGGTACCCTTTCTTTTAGAACAAGGGGAAGAGACTGCAAGCTCGAGTCTTCTGTAACTGCAAGCACTGTGGCTATCATTGGGACCAGGGAGGATGGAAACATTAGAATAATTCCGTCAGGTGAGCACTGTATGGTGGCTTGTAGTTTGCAAAGAAGATCCCGTCCAAGAAGGTTTACAGGGCCAGTTGCTAGAAGAAAAGAGTGTTCTGCTGAGAGGGAGCCAATTTTTACGTTCATGGGTTGAGAAAATGAGCAATGGAAGGGTTTTCCCTCAATTCCCATAACAGTGACTTGTTTTCCACTTGGTGAAAGATGTCCTTTGGAAATACTGGAAAAAGTTGCCCCTGTGTCTAGCAGGCACTCGTAGACGTGTTCTCCTATCTTTAAGGGTATTAGGGGATCTTGAGCACTGCAGTTTAGGGTGACTTCTTTAGGTTGGACAGAGGATAGTTGCAGAAAGTGGCATGTAGAATCTCCCTCATCACGTCAGTCGTCACATTGGGTTTGAGCAAGATCTGGGGTAACAGTAGTGAACTGAGGGTTCTTGAATTTTTGATTTTCAGGGTTATCACTTGGGGATCTTTTTGGTCTTAACTTGCACTCTCTTTTCCAGTGTCCTTCCTGTTTACAGTAATGACACACATTGGGCCCGTACGGTTGGTGGGTACGGCCCGGTGGCCTAGGCACAAAGGGCCTCGGGCCACGGGGCAGATTGGTTCTATAGGGATTTGTGGGCTGTATTACTACTGCCAACATGCGAATGTTGGACTGGTCTTCCTTTTGTTTTTCTTTCTTCTTTTTTTCTTCCCTTCCATTAAAAGTTTTAGTAGCAATGGCTAAGATTTCTGCCATGGATTTACCCTCAACACCCTCAGTGTTATGTTGAAGCTTCTTTCTAATATCTTCGCTAGCCTGACTTATGAACACAAGCCTTAACACAGGCAAAGTGGCAGGTGTCTCGGGGTCCATGTTTCCATACTGATGTATAGCTTTACAGAGTCTTTTAAAGTAGTCTGAAGGGTGTTCTCATCTGAGGTTAAGAGGCTTTCGAGAAGCTGCATGACATCTGACCAGGTGGGGTTATGAGTCATGAAAATGGTTTTGAAGCGCCTTAGAACTACTTCGGGATCATCTCTGAGCCTGGGGGTGTTTTCTTGCCAGTTTAAGAGGTTGGTGGTGGAGAATGGAGCGTGTTTCCAGTGACTGATAACTTCTCCACCCTCGCCAGGCACAGGGTATTCTCTTAGGGAAGCCAGAAGGCTAGGGGCAGGTACTCGTTGTCGGGTACGATTAGCTATGGGAGTCTGATCAGTGTTCGGGGAAGTTGAGTCTGGAGAGGGATGCCTTGATCCATCTACAGGCTCAGGACTTGGGTGGTTGCCAGGAGGCAGTCGGGGTGATGCCTCCCCACGATTTCCCAAGTCCCCTGCTGGCACGGGAATGAACGGATCAGGTGGGATAGGGGGTCTGGGCATGGGTTTATAATCATCATCTGAATATGAAGGTTTTGGGCATTGAAGGGGAGTTAACAAATTCGAGAAAAGTACAGGGGTGACTAAAGGCTTACTAGCAGCATTGTCTCATAAATACCAATAATTCATTAGGTCGAGGCAGAGGTCCTCCAAGATCTTTCGTAAGGTAGCCAGGCAATTTGGGTCAAATGATCCATTTTCTGGCCATTGTCTTCCCAACTCTAACTGAGAAGTATGAGACATCTAATTAATTAAACAGAGTTCTGCCATATGAGACTTGGACAGCTCTGCCCGTCCCTCCAAATGTTTCCAATTTCTAATCATAAAATCAAGGGGTGAATCAGGAATAGCTTTTCCTTTCCCTAGACCGGAACCCATGATTATATCCAAGCACAAGCAGTCTTATTTCCCTAAGTTCTACCTGCCTAGAAGCTGTTTCGTCCACGTACAACAACCGGTGTTCTCGGACCCCACTGGCTTTCTCCATGAGGAGGGGCGTCTTGAGTCCGAGACCCTAGTCATTGGCCGTTATTACAGCATTTCTACCTTATATCCGTGTCTTTTGCCTTTCGGCTAGGCTGCTGGCTCTAACAGCGTTTAAAGTAGCAGGCGGATACCCTCAAAGACTGCTTCCAGAGACCTCTAGAGGTTAAACCAGAAAACCAGAAACCAGATAGAAACCAAAAACATACCTGACCTGAGGTACTCGCCGGTACCATTCCTTTACCCGATTTGAGGATCCCGCCTTATTGGTCCTGAGGGGACCGTCCACCTCCAGAGACTAACCCAATAGGTGAACTCACCTGGTGCACGCTGGGGTGTCAGGGGATGGAGGTCTCCAAAGGCGCCAAGCTAGACGGGTCCCATCTGGGGTGCCAAATTGTGGTGGGAGAAACCTCCCTAAGGTTCGTTGTCTAGCTGTAATTTGATAGACAGACAACGTGGGTAAAGAAAGGCAGCTGTTTATTTGCTCGAGCAAAGACCATAAAGCCAGCAAAAGGCAAAATGGCCCCCCCTCAAGGTTGAGGCGATCTTTTATACTTATTACAATAAGGCAAGACTTACAGGGTTAACAAAAAGCAATATTTGGATGGTGCTTTAACAAATCTTTGTAACAGCATATTTCTATTAAGCTGAACTAGCACTTTTTTTAAAAGCTAAAAGTTAAGTAACAGTAACATTATAATATGTTAGCAAAACCTTACACAGTAGTAGATACTTCTCAAGGACACAACCACTGCACCCAGAACAATGGCTTCCCTGTCTTATCTTACTTCTTGCTGTAGCTGATTTTTCAGCACACAGACACAGATCCACTTTTTAACTCAGAAAATGCTTAATACAGTTAAAATGATTACTTGACACAAGCAAAGGCTTAGCTATCATTCTGCCTTGTGGTCAGCTGCATTGCTAGGCCACAGGTCATGCCTTGTATTCAGCTGTAAAGCTAATACTTCTTAATAATCCAAATTATTGTTAACCTAACGGTATGCTATCAGAAAACTATTCTATTTCAGGGTAATAACAAACATTCCCCCACAGCTTCCTGGGCCCTGCTGCTGCCCCTCAGTCCCCCCACCCCCCCAGCACACCCCTCAGACCTTCTGTTGCTCCTCACACCTGCCCCACAGCCCCCCAGCCCTGCTGGCACCCCTCCCTCCCCCCTAACCCTGCTGCTGCCTCTCACTTCCCCTAATAGCCCACTGGTGTTGCTAGTCCCCCCATCACTTCCCCCCACAACCCCCTGGCCCTGCTGGTGCCCCTCACTCCCCACCCTACAGACCCCTGGCCCCACAGCCCTGCCAGGGGAGGCCCCCAGCTGCCAGAAATATGGGGCCAGGGACTCAGCTCTGCATCCTTCTGCCCCTTTAGCAGTGCCTGAGCCCCGTCTGCCGCCCATGGTGGAGTTGGTGGCTGCTGCAGCATAGTGGAGTGCAGAGCCCGGCTCCCCTTCCCCATTGGTGGCACGACTGCTGCAGGCTTGGGTGGGGGGTGGGGTCAGCTCCCTGCCACTGCACACACTCCTGGGGGTAGAGGGTCTCATGCCCCCAGATCTGTGCATGGGGTGGGGGCAGGCTGCCTTCTGTGGGCTCGGGCTACCCACCCTGCTGCTCTGCCAGGGCCTCCACAGCCTAGATGGTGGGACCCAGCGCAACCGGACAGAGCGGGGCCCAGCTGGGAATTTCCTTGCCGCTATAAGCTCTGCACTGCCCCTGCATGCCGTGCAACAGCAAGGGGCAGGACTCTTGGCTTCTGCTTCCACTGCTGTGGGAAGTGCAGTGGGCTCATTGCCAGAGCAGTGCACAGCTCACAGTGGGAAGGAGCTTCCCCACCCAGCCCTGCTTTTCCCTGCTGGGCTGCAGAGGCCCCACAGGAGGGCAAAAGTCATCCTCCTTGTCCTGATGGCAGGCTAGGATTGGTAGGACATGATCTTCTGGCTTTGTGGTCTGCAATCTTTGGGGGTCATTGCTTGTAGCTTTCAGCCATCAGGGTGAAGCATGATATAGTATTTGATAATTCTTATCTGCCAACTCGACGTCGCTGCAGCCTTTAACTGTTAAACCACAGAAGGCTATTTTCACCTGCTGCAAGAGGATTGTCTTCCTTCACATTGTCACATACATACATCATTCATTCTTTCATTACTTCTTTTTAAACATGTTAGACATATCACAGACCTTACATAAGCATTTTCCTTATGCCAAATTTAGGTTCTAAAATCATGAAACCAATAGGTCAAATATATTTATGCTAAGCAATAGGAAATTTAAAATAGATGGCTAATTCCAGAACAGTAATGACTGATTAAAATATTATAAAAAGTAAATCATAACACAATTACATTTATCTTAATGGCTAAATAATTCATTATATAAAAATAAAAGTAACAATATGAGCAATCAAAGCAATTATAGCTACTGCAATACACTACCATCCCAGCCCCATCTCCCCTCGAGCTGCTACTCCTCATTTGACCCCATGGTTTCCTCTGGCCTCTTCCCCCCACAGCCCTGCCATCTGCAGGGAAGATGGTTTCTACTCCCATTGCAGAGCGGCATAACATGCTGGTGAGTTTGCCCTCAGTAAGGATGGCTGCTGTCACTGAGGCTTTCCAATGAGACTGAAGTCAGGATCCTCTGGCTTCTGAGAGAAATGAAGGGAGCCATGGGACAGCACTGGGGAAGGGGACAATGGAGAGCAGGAGGGTCTGGTAGGGCAGGAAGGAAAGATAAGAGGATGGGAGGCTGGGGTGCCAGGTCACCTAGATGTAGGGGTGTGGGAGCTGAGAGGTGCAGACTGAAAGACATAAGAGAGGCATAAGAACAGAGAACTACTAGTTACGGGGTTAGATTATAGGTCCATCTTGCCCAGTAGCCTCTGTCACACACAGGCAGACAGAGGATGCCAAAAGGTAGAGTGAACAGGGGGAGAAGATGTGAGTTACAGAGAAAGGGGAGAAGATAGAATGGCAGCTATGAGATCTCTCGTTTCCCCTCATTACTGAGCAGAGGCTTTGGTGGTCCAATTTCTCCGGGTGGGGGGGAAGTGGGGTACAGACTTTCTGCCTCCAGCCTCTCAGCCCTACCTCTTCATACCTCCTGTAATTGCCATATGCTCCTGCCCTGTTTCCCCCATACCTGCCATCCCCCTACTCCCCTGCCATTCATTGTTCAAGCAGAAAAGGAGAGCAAAGGCAGCCAGCACCACATCCAGGTTGTGTTTCTGCCTCCACATACACCATCCTCTTGCATCAGTCTCTCTGAAAATGGGCTTCTCCACCTTCCTAGACATGCACAACCTGTAGCATCTCCCCTCAGAAAGCTATTTATCAGAACATCCCCTTTGTCACATGCCAGAGAGCAAAATTATACATGAATCCCAGAGACTGATCCTAAAGGTACCATTCTACCACAGCCTTGACAAATTTCCTCCATGGTACTGAGGTCCACATTTAAGGTGACCCTGATGTCATTGAAGTTGGCTATTTGTGTTGCCAAGGTAAGGTCATTCGTATATACTAATTTGCATAATTTTGTTGATGGCACATGGCTTCTTTATACTTTAAAGAGTGTTGGTGCAAGTACTGAATGTTGTAGCAGTCCATTGCTGAGGAACCAGGATGAGCTGACTCTGTCACTCTGTCATACATTGCTCCTCCACCCATTCGTTGTAAAGCAGCAAATTAAGGAAAACAAACATCTCCCCATCCACAATGACCTCAACAGTGCCCTTCACCATTGCCTAAAGTGGTGCAAACCCTTCTGGATCCATGCACTTAACCTTCAACAATGTGACCTCAAACTTAATGAAGCTTGGCAAACCAAATGGAATTCACAGGAAGTCCCAAATATACATCTTGTGATAGATCCAGTGCAGAAGGTCCTTTGCTTTGACCTCCCAAAACTCTCAGGGGCAACTCTATACCATATCTCCACAAACCATGGGGGATGCGGATACTTGATACACAAATGGAAAATTAAAAACTCTCCAGTGTGCAACTGTGGTCACCCAGAGCAGACCATGGAACTTATTAATAATGACTCAGTGCCTAAAGTACAAATCTGAAGGAGCTATCACAACAATTCACTCTGCTGCTCCTGATGAAATTGTCTGGCTCACCTAAGCAGCTGGCTTTACCTAAATGTAAAGTTATAGTTGCTGTTCTGTATCTACATCAGCCATATAAAAAAAGACCATAGCCCCCTGTGGCAGGGCACTGTTTGTGCCTGCCACTTTAAGACCTGGGGCCAAGCAGCCAGCAGGTACTTAATTGCAGGGGCCATTTTAGAGCTCTGGCCACCCATATAAACAGGGCATTTTGCTACTGGTTGGAGGCATAGGAACATTGCCTGGCTGTGAGGCTTCATAGAACACTCTGGAGGTAAGAGAGGAGCTGTAAGGGATGGTCAGGAGGCTTCTGGTCCTGGGCATGACCTAAAATTGTGCCCTGCCAGGAGTGTGGCCTGGTGGGGCTCTCAGTGGTGTGGGAGCCCCCAGGAAATGCCAGGCCAGTTACCAGCCTGGTGAAAGTTGGGTTGGGGTGCCTGAACCCCAGCTCCCACAACTGGGTGGGTTACCCCCTTGTAGGGTCTGGAAGGTGGACCCCAGTGAGAGAGGGGGGCCATAGA
The DNA here is from genome assembly GCF_030867095.1 of Alligator mississippiensis. Taxonomy (NCBI): domain Eukaryota; kingdom Metazoa; phylum Chordata; order Crocodylia; family Alligatoridae; genus Alligator; species Alligator mississippiensis. The sequence goes on from NC_081828.1 coordinate 39,032,211, forward strand.
CTCAGAAGCCTGTCTCGACATCTCCCAACTGGTCAATGCTGGGACCAGGACCAGAAGGGTAAAAGGGCCAAGGGCCCACCATGAGGGATGCCCAGAGCTGAGGGCCTGGGGTTCTGACTGGCCTGGAGGTGGGCCAAGGCCAGTAGCCAAAGGTCCTGGGGGGACCACACCTGTAAGGGGGAAATAGCTGGGGGAGCTATGCTGCCCAGGATGAAGGCAAAGTAGGCCGCCTGAATGGATGCATCCAGGTGGGGTTCAAATAGTAGGATCTTGGGACTCAGAGTGGGGCTGGTGAAGTTGACAAGAGAAGATGCCATCTGTGAGGTATGGGCTGCGGTGTAGGGAAGGTATGGAGCTGCAGATAGTGCCCCCCTGGCACCGGGGCAAGAAATGGGCAGCCTCCTGCTTATTAAGATGATTGATTGATTAATATCAAGGTGTGGCAGGTGAGAAGGTGGGCGGTTGGCCCAGAACAGGTGGGCAGGCCAAAGGTTAATAGGCCCCAAGAAGGCCCCCTGTTACACCCCTACACACCTGTCATCATATGTATACGACCGTATACCAATTCTTTTTATTTTACTTTATCTTCACTTGACTGACAACTCGGGCACTGTCTCCTGGTTGGATGTTTCACACCTTAGTCTGGCACACAGCTTTGTGTGAGCTTCACAAGAGGCTTAATATTAAAGCAAGCAAGAGCTTTTTTGATGACAATAAGAACATGCATTGCACTGTGTTCTTCCATTGGTGACTTAAGAATCAGTCTGATAACCATCAATTGCTCACTGGGCTATACATCTTCTGTGTCCTGTCAATCGGGTCTCACCAAAAAACACATTTCACGAATTTCTGCTCCCATGTTTTTTAGGGCAGTGTTTTGTTTTGTTCTGTTTTTGTAGGAATAGGAAGCAAAGCAGATAGAGGAGATTGATTTAATGGCCTCCCCACAAGGAAGTGTACTTGCATTACTGTTATATAACATCCATGTGAACGACTGGCCAATCGATTTTTGGAGCTTCCTCATCAGCACCCAATCTCTCAAAGCCACAGTGAAGGAAACACAACTACAGATGTGTAATGAGACACTGAAGAAAATACCTAGCTGCTGGCATGTCCATATTTTTGCTGTAAAGTCCTCACCCTCAGGGGCTGATGAACCATGGCAAAGGCGGCAATGTCTAAACTGCCTATATACTAGATGTTGGCGCTAGATTTATGACACAGATACCTTGTTCTGGGCAGATCCTCAAACTGACCATGACTTCTTCCATTCAATAATAAGCACAGTCTATTGATACACCATGATAGCAGATAAGAATAATGCAGGCAAGGCAAACAAAATACACCCCACCCCCCCGATTCTATATATACCAGTCCTAGGGTTCACAGAGGAAAGGTACACTTGGTCAGTATGCGAACTTCACCCTATTGCTCTTTCTTGAATGTCAGATGTCCGCCTGGAGGTCAAGGACTGACTGGGGTAGATGAGATAGCTGGTGATGCACCTTCTGTCCACAGTGCCCTTGGGGACCCTTTCCAACTGTGAAATCCCTCCTTTTGTACAGGAAACTCTTGCTATTCACTAGTTCAGCGTTCGCAGTTTCAAATATTCATGAATGCTGAACCCACATCTATTTGGCAATTATTTGGGCCCGAGGGCCACATAGGGAGTTTTGATAAGCTGTGGTGGGCTGGGTTGGCATCACTCACCACAAAACCTCACAAAGGCTTTTGATGGCACCTTGGGTGAGTGGGGAGCAATGTTTGGGAGCTGGAAAGGTGTGATCCGCTCCCTGCACACCCTGCTCTGTGGGGGGTGGGGCAAGTGTGGCTGGAGGTGTGTAGAGGGGGCATGTATGTGTGGTGGGGGAGGCTCTGTGGGGGGCAGTGGCTGCCTGGGAGCCAGCCAGGGATGAGGAGAGGTAGGGGGAGGAGCATGCAGCAGAGCTTGCCTGGTCAGCATCTGCCCCAGGCAGGGCAGTATGTGCTGTGTTCCCACCTGCCCCCACCAGCTCAGAAGCTGTGCAGGCTGGCTGAAGCCCAGGTTGATGGGGCTGTTCTGTTTCCCTCGCCTCCAGATGTGGCTGCTGCTCCTGCCCCTGCTGCACCACTTTGGGCAGAGGGGAAGCTTCAAACAGGTGGCTCCTGCCCAGTGCATGGGGCTTCGTCTCTAGCTCCTGGCCACCTTCCACCCACTCTGCCCACTCACAGGTGGCTGCTCATCACACCAGGCAGGCAGAGTGGGTGGAAGGCAGCTGGGACCTGGAGCCAGAGCTCCATGCACTGGGGTAGGAGATGCCCAGCTAAAGCTCCCCACCCACCTGCCTGGAGATCAGAAGAGCTGGGATCTCCCAGCTATAGGAGGGCCCAGAGTATAATGGCAAATTAAAGTGGGATAGAAACCAGCTATAAAGTCATCATTGTTTTTTCATTGTTTCTGGAGGGTTTTCCTTCTTCTTTGGAGATGGTCTTGCCTTTTAATTGACTCCTTTATGGAAGCCCCCTCCCTCCTGACACCACATCCCATGGATGACAACAAAGCACGAGAGTCCAGACAGGGCAGCACTGTGGCTTTATTGCTTTCCTTTTCATCAACTGACTTTTACTATCACAGGTCCTCCATGTAATAGGCCTGTGCGAAGCAGGATTTGGATTTGGATTCGGCCAATTCGGACGGACAGTGATTTGATTCAAAGATTCAAATCACTGTCCCAATTTTGATTCAGCCGAATCAGATCCAAAGATTCAGCGCCACTTCAGAAATTCAGCCATAGACTAAACAGGCAGCAGTCCTCACCAGGGTGGACACAGGTGCCTCCAGCTGGTAAGTCTGTTGTGGTGGGGGGAGGGAAGGGACATGGGGGAGGGAGGGAGGGATTGGGGCTGCGGCTGGGACAAGCTGCCTGGCGGGGGGCATGGAACTCAGGGAGGAGGGCGGGGGTGGGGTGTGGAATGCGGGACCCGGGCATGGCAGCGCTTGGAGTGGGGGCTATGCCGTCCTGCCACTTGCGCAGCTGGGGTGGGGAAGCGGGGTACAATGCAGGCATGGCTTGCTCCAAGCAGAAGGGGGCAAGCAGCAGCAGGGCATTACCCACTGCTTGCCCAGCTGGGGTGGGGGAGGGGGTCATGGGATGCAGGCACTACTTTTGCTTGCCCAGCCAGGGTGGGGACAGGTGCAGGATGCGGGCACGGCAGCACTGGGAGCAGGGGCTATGCCCTGCTGCTTGTTCCCCTCCCATCCAGAGCAAGCTACACCTGCATCGCGCCCCCTCCCCCCAACAACTCATTAGTGACAGGATCCCAAGTCACAGAAGTGTCACTTTTCCCTTGGGTTAATGGGGATCCCATCTTAACTGGGAGGGAAGAGGGATCTAGAGTGTCCTCTCTATATGATGAGTTGTGGCAGAGCACAGCACTGCCCAGAAAGGCCCCCAGCAATGGGGGCTTGAATCACTGTGTCAACAAATGTAGGTTCATGCCCTGGTCTCAAATCCACCCCACAGGCATATACCTTCATCTCATATCCCACCATGGGAGCATGCCTTTGTCCTCATATCTCATAGAAGTAGGGTCAGAAGGGACCTTGTAGATCTTCAAGTCTGACCCCCTGCCTGGGCAGGAGGAAAACTGGGCTCAAGTGACCCCAGCAAGGTAGGCATTGAGCCGCTTCTTAAAGACCCCCAGAGTAGGAGCCAGCACCACTTCCCTTGGAAGTTGGTTCCAGAGCCTAGCCGCCCTAACTGTGAAGTAGTTCCTACGGATGTCTAATCTAAACCTACTCTCTAACAACTTGTGGCCATTATTCCTTGTTATCCCGGAGGGCGCTAGGGGAAACAAGGTCTCCCCCAGACCCTTCTGGTCCCCCCTAGTGAATTTATAGATGGTCACAAGGTCCCCCCTCAGCCTTCTCTTGTGAAGGCTGAACAGGTTCAGGTCCTGTAGCCTCTCATTGTAGGATCTGCCCTGCTGTCCCCGGATCATGCGGGTGGCCCTCCTCTGGACCCTCTCAATGTTGTCCACATCCCTCTTGAAGTGGGGTGCCCAGAACTGGACACAGTACTCCAGCTGTGGCCTGACCAGTGTCGCGTAGAGGGGGAGGATCACCTCCTTGGCCCTATTTGAGATGCACCTGTGGATGCACAATAGGGTCCAGTTAGCCGTGCTGACCGTGACCTCGCATTGTCGGCCCATGTTCATCTTGGAGTTGATGATGACTCCAAGATCCCTTTCTGCCTCTGTGCTGTCAAGAAGGGAGTTTCCCATCTTTTAAGTGTGTTGCTGGTTACTACTGCCCAAGTGCAGCACCCTGCACTTGTCAGTATTGAAACGCGTTCTGTTTTGTTAGCCCACCCCTGCAACCTATCCAGGTCTTTCTGCAGTCTTTCCCTCCCTACTAGCGTGCCCACCTCACCCCAAATTTTGGTATCATCAGCAAATTTGAACAGGTTGCTTTTCACCCCGTCGTCCAAATTGCTGATAAAGAAATTGAACAGTGCAGGCCCAAGGACTGAGCCCCGGGGGACTCCGCTGCCCACTTCCCCCCCAGGTCGAATATGACCTGTCCACCGCCACCCTCTGAGTATGACCCTTCAGCTAATTAGCAATCCATCTGACCGTGTAGGCATCGATGCCACAGTTGCCTAGTTTTTTAATGAGGATGGGGTGGGAGACAGTGTCAAAGGCCTTGCTGAAGTCCAGAAAGACTACATCCATTGCGACACCTGCATCCAGTGCTTTTGTGACCTGATCATAAAAGGCAATCAGGTTGGTCTGACATGACCTACTCCTAATGAAACCATGCTGGTTGTTACCTGATGTCAGGTAGCTTACTCACAAGTATCATCCAGAGGCAGATGGAGAGTCCCTCTAGAGGCAAGCAGTTCATTGATCATGAGTTTCAAGATAGAGAGCAAGTTTCAGATGGTCCAGCTTCTCTGTGAGGTTTTCATCATGGCTACTGCCCCTCCTCCTGGGTAGTCCTTAACTTATATAGAACTTATGGCCTCATTTACCTGATCCAATGAAGACCAATTTGAAATGTAACACTCGTTGCCAGGTAGACTGACAGGGTCTTTAGCCCCCTCCCAGTTATGTTGGCATTGTTTAGAACAATAGGGAGCTTAACCCCCAACCCTCACCCAGGTATGTGATGCCAGTCACATGGACAGAGGCAGCAGGTTTCCCCCATCCCTCAAGAATGTATCCAGCTCAGGTTACAACTTAGAGTTACCTGAAGCAGATGGGATCAGAGGAGTCTGCCCTTTGCAGTGACCATGGTAACCAAATTGTCAGATAGCAGAGTTTGGGGAGAGACAGATGGTATTTTGCCACAGGGCCCAGGCCCCCTGTAGTCCCAGGGCCTGTCTGTCCTCCCCTCTCTGTGTCCTTGAGACTGCACTAAGGAGCAAATTTGTAGTCCCCTGGAGCAGGGTCTGGTACTCCCTCATTTAATTCTGTTTTTTTTTGTTATGCAGATTACCCTTTACCTAAACCCTTCATCTCTAGGAGCCCAAGAGGGGCAATCCCCCTGTGGTGATCTGTCACCATCCAGTGCGTCAGTGCCAGGATGTGCAGTTCTATCTGTATAAAGACAAAAGTAAAATCTCAGACCTGCTGTCTCGTACAGATGGGGGGAAATTCACCATCCACAGTGCCAGATGGGAAGATGGAGGTAACTACCACTGCCGATACTGGTCCAAGTTGGAACCAGTCTCTTGGTAGGATCTCAGTGACACTGTTTGGATCAATGTCATAGGTGAGGGGCCAGTTCTCATTGGAGCTGGAGGCCAGAGTGTGAGTAGCAGCACTGAGAAGGGACCCCCTTGCCGCCATCATGGTATTTGCTCTCTCTGTCCTCTTTCTTGGTGAGTACTAGAGACAGCCAGAATGTGTATTGAAACCGTCCACCACCATGGACAGTTGTGAAATGAGGATCAAGGCATGCTCATTTCACGGGGTGAAATGAGGATCAAGGCATGCTCCCATGGCGGAATATAAGATGAAGATGCATGTCTATGGGGTGGATCTGAGACCAGGGCATGTACCTACATCTGTGGAGACAATGATTTGAATCCCCATTGCTGGGGGCTGTTCTGGGCAGTGTTGGGCTCTGATATCACTGTTCTTACAGAAGGAAGCCTCTAGATCCCTCTCTACTCCCAGTTAGGACAGGATCCCCATAAATCCAGCAGAAAAGTGATAGCTGTGGGACCTGGGATCTTATCACTAATGAACCATCTCCTTTCCAGGCTGCTAGCTGGCCAAGCAGAGTGGGTCATGGGGACATGAGTATTGTAGGCTGAAGGTGGTGGGAACATTGGTGACATGGGCAACTGGTGCCTTCCACTAGCACTTTCGGTTTTGTAGCTGGTGCTTCCAGGGGGTGTACAGCCAATCTCAGGGGGTGCACATGTACCCACATGCAGCCCTACACATCACCAATGATTGGTGATAAGCACATCGAGACAGACAAGAGTAAAGGGGGTTGGAGTCCTGATCCCTCACCCCTAAACACAACAGATCCCCTGAACTTTTCCTCGGCCTGGAATGGAGCCTGGGAGAACTGTACCTCAGACCCCAAAGCAACCCTCTGAACTGGCCCCTGCAGAGCTAAGATTATGATTATGTCTTGGGGCCCCTGTAGTTTGAAGGCCGAGGGAAGAAAGACCACAGCCCCTAGAGGAACAACAGAACAGGGAGGCCTTTCTTAATAGGCTGTTCCTGTCCTGGGGACGCAAAGAGGAGCTGGGAGCTTTAGTAAATGGCAGGTGCTGGCTTAGTAGCCCCTCATCCTGACTCCTCTGCATGCCTTCGGGACTTGGGAAGTTCAGACAATATCCCCTGGGAAAGGCCACCCTGCTTCATATGTCCCACTGGACAAAGCTCCCCCTCTCATCCACACTGGATATCGATGGGCTGTTCCCCTGTTCCCCAAGAAGGAAAGCTCTGACAGCCTGTGGGGATGAATGGGCAGTAGGTGAATAAGTGGAGGAGCAAGTGGGTGAGTGTGTGTAGGAATGGGTTGATGGCTGGGTGGGGGATGGAGTGGGTGGTTATGACCCTGCAGGGCAGGGGGATTCATATTCTGCTGCGGTTAGTGGGAACTGGGACTCCTGTGGATCTGCCTGGACTAATCCTCTCCTCCATGCCCCCTAGGACCAGCTGCTGATTGACTCTTCCTTCCGTCTTGTCAACCCCAGATTACATCCTGGACAACATCATCTGCCTCTGCCTGGGCAGGGAGGGTCTGCTCATCCTGCAACTGATTGTGACTGAACTAACATACATCTGGAGGAAGGAGCGGGGGCTCAACTGATTTCCCCACCTTCCCTCTCCTACTACCTCTCTGCAGAGTGATGCAGCTGGTACAGGAGGAGCACAGTGGAGTCACTCCATGACATTGCAAACCCAATCAGGGTGCTTGCACCCTTGGGATGTGGATTTGCAGCAGGCTGTGCATACAGCTATAGCAGTGAGCATATCAGCTGAAGCTTGGAGCTGAAGGCCGCAGAATGCACGCAGGCTATTGGACAGCTGCAACTCCAGACAGAAGCCAGGAAAACAAGGGGAGCAGCTGAGGAGAGGGCTGGGCAAAGGAGCTGAGAACTGCAGCTAGAAGCTCAGTCATAGTGGACTCCAAGATGAACATGAGTTGTCTGTGTGATGAAATCATCAGCAAAGCTAACCACACTTTATCATGCATTGGCAGATGCATGACAAATAGAACCAAGGAGATGATATTTCTCCTCTATGCGGCATTGGTCAGACCGCAGTTGGAGTACTTTTTCCAGTTCTGGGTGCCGTACTTTAAGAAGGATGTGGATAACCTCAAGAGGATCCAGAGGAGAGCCACTCTTATGGTTAAGGGTTTGCAGGCCAAGACCTATGAGGAGAAACTAAGGGACCTGGATCTCTTCAGCCTCCGCAAGAGAAGGCTGAGAGGTGATCTTGTGGCCGCCTACAAATTCATTAGGGGGGCGCAGCAAGGAATCGGAGATGCTCTGTTCACCAGGGCGCCTCTTGGGATAACAAGGAACAATGATCACAAACTGACAGCAGATTTAGGCTGGACATCAGAAAGAGCTTCTTCACGGTAACAGTAGCCAAAGTTTGAAATGAGCTTCTAAGGGAGGTGGTACTCTCCCCTACCTTGGGGGTCTTTAAGAGAAGGCTGGATAGGAATCTGGCTGGGGTCATCTGACCCCAGCACTCTTTCCTGTCTAGGCAGGGGGTCAGACTTGATGATTTGTTGAGGTCCCTTCCGACCCTAGCATCTATGAAGCTATGACGGGGGGTGGGGGGGAGGCCAGTCGCGTTCACCAATCAAGGCCTGACACCTAGTGAGATGAGATACCCAGTCCATAAGCTAGAATTTTTTTTTTTTGTGGGGGGTGGGGATGGCAGCTGAACTGATCTCACTATTTTATGTGGAGGAAACTCAAGACCCAAAGAAATAGGGGGGAATATGCTCACAGTAGCACAGACTGCCTGTGTCTATGTTACTGTGAGCAAACCCTGGAGCCCCAAGCCACAGCCTGGTGCTTTAACCATGATTCACATTGCCACCCTGGAGTCATCAAAAAAAGTCATGACACTGCCCTACAGTTTCTGAAATTTTAATACCATCTGACATTTTTGCTTTTGCTGTCAGAGCTGCTGGGGTGGCCTTATTGGAGTCTCCCAGCACTCTAGGAGCCAGGGCTTTAAGATGAACATCAAGCTTATAAGGCTGGGGATAAACTGGCTAGAGTTAACAGTATGTCTGGGGCATGAAGGTATTTCCTCTTGGCTTCCAGCTCCAGAATGATACACAGGAGGGTGGAAAAGAGAATTCAGGCCAGGCACTGCTTACTCTAGCACGGATTGCTGCACTGATTCTCCTAACATCACACATTTACACATATTATCTTGAAGTGCAATCTACCTCATGATGGTGCAGGGTAGGGACAATGATCCCAGATTTGGTTAATTTGTTCCTGAGATAAAACATCTCAAAAATTGTGTCCCTACTATCTCCTAGTTCTTTTTTCTATGTATGCCTGGGGTGGAAACAATAGTTTCAGTCTGCCCCAGACTGATCTCAGCTGCTTGGGACTTATTTTAGCTGATCCCTTCTGGGAGGGATATTTCCAAATCTTGTAAGAGTAAAGTGGAAAGAGCTGTTGAGATGAGCTGATGTGCCAAAGACAAAGAAAGGAGCACATCCACAAATAGCAGAGATCTGTTTAGGACAGAAGGTTTGCAGGAGGGTTTTGTCAAGATAATGTGATGACTCAAGGTGATGAGCTCCTGACACTGAACCTAAGCAAGTGCCATGTACTATGAGTCTGAACCCCCCGTCAACTGTCAGGTGAAGTGTGCCGTGGAGCAGTACAGGGGATGTGAGGTTGGCAGAGGGAAGGATAGGGCTCTGCTATTTTGCTAACATTTCCTGCAGTAGCTGTACTGTAGCACTGCTGTTGGGAAGCCAGCACACCACTAACCAATGGAGTCTTTTAATTGTAGGATTTTAGCCAAGCTCCAGCATTCTGTAAATCTAGTTTTGTAACCACTATTTTGAAGAAAAACTGGGTTCCTCAAATGTAGTTCTCCTAGGATCCTTCAATGAATAAGGGCTTATCTTCAAAGAGATCTCTCTGGGGGCACAGAAACAGAATCAGACCATCTGCCTCTCTGTGGGAAGGATGACTGTGCTTAGCAGGCAAGGGCAGAAGAAAGGACAATAATGAAGGGCAACAAAAAAACTACAATGCAACCTCATAATAACCAACCACTGCTTTTAACAATCCCAGTAGCAGGAATCATTTTTTTCATTATTATGTTACAGCAAATTGCCTATCTCTATTGTAACCAATACCCTCCCTTAATGAACTTTTCCTCCCCATTTCTGTGGGGGTTCGTTATAACAAAGTTCTGTCACATGCAGCCAGGGCCTTCTGTAGTTGATAACCATTGTCAAGGAGCTGGAAGCAATGGAAGAGGAGAGCTGGGCTGCAGCAGATGGAGATGCTGAGAGAGTACTTAAAAAACAAAACAGAAATTAACTGTTTAAAAATGTGATTAACACTGTCCAAGCTCCTTGCATTACACCCTTTAGGAACATCATACTCAGCTATGCTGAAACCCTTGCAAATCAGACAGTGCAGAGACAGCAAATCATACAGCATATTCATAAGACAGCCCTCTTTCAGCAATGAAAGGGGACACAGCAAGCAGGAGTTCTCTACACTTGGTCTCCACTCAGACACCGGGCCTTTGCACAGACATCCCCCTTCATATCATAGAAACTGTAGAAAACATAGAGAAGCAGAGCTGAAAGGGACCTTCACAGGTCATCTAGCCCAAGCCCTTGCCTGAAGCATAATCATCACTACCCAAACTTTATACAAATCCATCATCTAACCCAGGGGTGATGCGTAGGGGGTGCACGTGCACCCCCTGAGTGTGGTGGTGCACCCCCTACAAAAAGGCATTGCTGACCCACTTGACACCCCACCGCAGACACCGCTGGCAGTGTCTGTGGGTGGTCCACGATTCCTGATGGCTGCTGCCGGTGGTGGCTGCAGGTGGTCACTGCCCTTTGGTCAGTGCTTGCCATCCCCACCGCCGACAGCGCCAATGGCATCTGCAAGAGCTCCTGCTTGCTGCCGCTGTGCTCCCGCCACCGCCGTGCCGCTGGGGGCATGCACCATTCATGATCTAACCTCTTAGTAAAACTACCATCAACCCTGAAACAACACAAGACATAACAACCTAACCAGCCACAGGTTTCACTTCATCAGCCCTTGCCCTGAGGATCCCTTCTGAAATGTTAACTTTATGTTTCATATTTTATGTCCTGGGAGCAATAGAGGTAAACCAGAACAAGGTGCACTCATTCCTGACTATGAGTGACCCCTGCATGGAGTGCAACTAGCAGAACTAACGCTGATATGCTAGGAATTTTACCAGGAAAATTCCTGTTGTAGACAAGCCCCTGTTCTGGGGTAAGAAATTTTGAGGGGCTGTACATTTTTGTTCTGTGTTGTCATGGTGTCCACCCTAGTGATAAACAGAAGAATGACTCTTTGCCCTTGTCTGGTTGGGAAGGGAGTGTGGTCTGTGAGGAATATCAGCCTGAGTTTGAAGGTGGGGATTGAAAGCCTTATGGTATGGATCTAATGCTCTGTCTCACACCCAGCAAGCCACCTCACCTTATGCAGCTGCTTACAACCCTCCTCTCTGCATGTGAGGGTCAGGGGAAGTAAGGAGTCCTCAACCCCACATCTGTGATGATCTAGCCTTTCCCCCATGACCTGCCCTAGCCCAGGATCCCTGTCTGCCTAGTGCAGGGGTGTCCAGCCTTTTTGAATGTGGGGCCAGATTATGAACTTTTTATTACCCAGTGGGCCAGCGAGCCATATTCAAAGACCTCACAGGAAGTGGTATCACATCACCACCACCCCGCTCCCCCCCCCCCAAAACGAAAGTACAATGTTTACTTTCATTTCCAGTGGCAGCACTTTGGGCCTCAGAAAACAGCTTGGAGGGCCACATGGTGGCCCACGGGCTGTATGTTGGACAAGCCTGGCCTAGTGCATCACAGCAACCCAGAGCAGGGCATTGGTTCCTGTTAATGCATTACACTGAACAGTACTTTTCCATGGAGGTGTAGGGAGTTTCCTTTCTCACCCCAGCTCGGCCCAGCTCCCACCCTGAAGCATGAGGATTGAAAGACCTGGGGTACATCATTCACAAATAGCAACACTACATTTAGCTCAGGACCATATAGCAGAGGCAGGGCTGAGGGGCTGTGGATACCACCTCTCCCTGACAAGGGCTAGAAAGGGGAGGGATATATGTAGAATCTGATTTCTAAACATGAAAGCAATGGGTTTGAAACAAAAGGAAAGGGCTGAGAGAAAATGTGAAACTGGGATCCAGGACTCTTGTGTTCTCTTCCTGGCTTCAGGAGGGGAATGGGATCTCTGCTTAGAGCAGAAAGAAAGGATTCAGATCAGAGCCAGCACCCCAAAGGAAACGTTTTATCTCCCCCTGCATAATGCCCACTCCCCAGAAAGAAAGTCTCTTAGTTCAGCTGCCCTGTACAGAGCTCACAAGAAGCTGAGCTCCCTTCACCAACAGGATATTGAGATTAAGACACAAAAGAAGCAGAGGGGAGATTTGGAAGGAGGGCACAGACCAGCAATCCCAAGGAACCACATAGAGAATGAGCTCTAGAATAAAATCCTATCCCTTTCCCCTGTCTCTCCCGAGGCCTATGTCCCCTCACACCCATTGTCCCATCCACCGTTGTGTCCCCTCCCTGCATCCCCTAGCCTCTCAACACAGCTGCCCCTAAAAAACATGGCCACCATCTCATGTTGTTCTCAAAGGGAACTAAGGCTGACCTCAGCTAAAACGGCAGGCCCTCATTCCCTACTTTTTCAAGGGCTCTGGTACTGGGAGATACTGCAAGGTGGCATAGGAGCTGATTCACCTGCTCCAGCATTGTGCCTGACTGAGCTACATACCTGGTTAGTGGGTTTTGGCGATAGTAAACCAGCTCCCCACAGCTCTCCAGAGACCACATCCAGAGGGGCACAGAATCCCCTCCTCCCAGCTGTGGACACCTAGATCCTGCTGTACAGCCCTGAAGGGCATGAGGGCATTGAGTCATTGCAGGGGACTGCACTCCATGGCACAGGAGTTTCCCTTCCAGTCTTGTGTATTAGCTGCCTGGAAAGGGAACACAGCCCCTGGGGCCTGGGGAGACAGCCTTCCCCAGAGATCCACTGTGGAGCAGTGACGGCCCCTCCTCTGGGGCTGGTCACTGGGGCTGGTCTTCAGGGCTCAGTGGGGCTGGAGTGTTCAGGAAGGGGAAGATAATGGAGATTCTCAAAAGTCCAACATTGAATGGTCACAGTGGGCAACCTTTAAGCAACTGACTTCTATTAGCCATAAATTCTCTCAGAGGTATGAGAAGGCAGGGGGGAGGGGGAATTGCATATAAGCCATACTCAGTTCTTCATGTGGATGCTTTAGGATTTGAAGACAGAAGACTATTTGGGGAGGGCTGAGCCAGTGTGCCTGGGAGTCTGGAGTTACTGGTGAAACTAGTAGCCCAATATTCCCAAATCTCCTGGTCTGGAAGTTTTGTAGGATCTCTTGACTGGGACATTCCTATAAAAACTATGTCTTCTCCTGGGTTCAGCTTCTCCAGGTGGTTTCTGCTCGAGGCTCTGGGCTTTTATGTAACTCTACAAGGGAATTGTGGCCTTCAAGTCCCTGCACCTGTTGGACTAACTCCAGAGCCCTCTTCTCTCCCACTTTATGAGCTGACTCAACATCTGGGGAAGGATTTTACCTTTTTAAGGGGAAAGAAGACTCTTAAAAGTCACGTGCAGTGAGACAGGCAGCCCTTCCTAACAAAGATAACATTTATTGCAACTAAGGAGACAGAGTCCTTACGTCAGAAGCTCTAGGTCAAATCTTAAAGCAGATTTCAAATCAGTCAGAGGTCAGGCTGCCTTTGCTAGAGACCTGGTCTGTGTCCTCCCTTGGGTATCTGCAAGTCTGTTTTTCAAGCTATTCTCTTCCTGGAGCTTCTCCAGGGTCTCTCTCAGGTGCCACAGGTGGCAGGGTACCTCCAGGTGCTGGGGCCTGAATTCAGTGGGACTCCCATGTGTCTTCATGCAGCATACCAGTCCACTCTGAGCAGCTGTAACAGTTATGTGCAGAGACCCACCTTCATTCCCAGTAGTCCATCAAACGTTAACCCATTCTTCCCCATTCTATAACAACATACCATTGAAGTCAGGGAAATTGAAGCATGCATCTTTGTTGTAGAAATATTACAAAACACAAATCACAGTGCCAGCCTTAACCCTGGGCTTTCAGTATGCTCAAGGGAAGCTGCATGGGAAGGTCCCAGGATGTCCACACTGTCTCATTTTCAGGGTGGATGTGGGCAAAGCAGAAGCAAGCAGTTAGGGTATATTGCCTCTGTGGTAAAACCAAGCTCTCTGCTGCCGTGGTGTAAACAGACCCTCAAAAGGGCCCAGTTCAATAGCGACTGGGACCTGGAAATATAGAGATACCTGGCACAGCCCACATCCTTTGGACTCAGCTCTCTGGCTGTGCCAGGAAAGTCCTGGCTTTGTGTGTGAGCAGCTTACTTATCCATCCCAGCCTGGAAAGGATGGCTTTGGCCCAAAAAGCTTTACTCTCCCCTCCTGCCTGATGCCAGGGCAGTCTCCCACATGTTGCTGGCTCCACACATCAGAAGAAATGGAGCCAGCTCTGCCGTTGGACTCCCATTTGTCCTCTTTCCTGTCCATCTGTGACCATCCCTGATCCTTCCAGGTGGGGCTGGTTGACACAGGGGAGCTCCAACATGTCTCACCTCATCCTTGCCACTGCCTTTGTGAAGGGGCCACACTGCTCAGTAAAAATAACAGTCTCCAGTCAGGCTGGCAGGAGAGAGCATGCTGCTTTATTCACCTGGGTCACACATGAGTGGGGAGCTCCTTCCACAGATGGAGCAGGAAGGACAGTAACCCACATAAACCCATGGTGACCCCTTTATTATAGTCCTGGACAAGCTCGCACTTTGAGAGAACAGAGGCATTCTGGGGTTACTGTGCAGGGGTACTTGTGGGTTATTGTGCAGAGGAGCTCTCCCTGTGAGCCTCCTGTATTACCCTGACTGCAGTGTATATGACAGACTGGCTGGAAGGTGGGATCCTCCGCTGGGCATTGAACACTTTGCTGTTCATTTTGTTGTATATGATTCCATTGGCGCTGGGACTCTCAGGCTTCTGCATGTGACAAGGGAGAGATGATTGCTGGGTGCTGTCCTGTGCATGCCCACACAGCCACATTCTGACAGCCTGGCAGGTGGGAATCCTAGGAGGACAGTTCAGTCCAGTCCCCAACCCACAAAGCACAGAATTAAGGGCCAGCCCTCCCCTCGCCACCAGCCTTCTGCAAGCCTCAAACAAGTGGCTGCAGTGAGTATGATCCCTAGGGAACCCCACTTCTGACCCCAGCTCTGGCTTCTCATTTCTAGGTTGCTGATGGAAGGGGAGAGGAGAGGGGAGGGAAAGAGGCATTAGCACCCTGATAGAGATAAGTGAGCATGTATTAGGACTGTGCTCCGTTCGGTATAGCCAGGGACAGGTGGGACTATCAGAGCCTGCCTGGGGCAGCTGGGAACACTGGAAGCTGGGTGAGAGGCTAGAAGCAAAAGGACATTGGGACATTGCAGGGGGACACTTACTGGGGAATCCATCCAGTTCCTGTCACTGCCCAAGGAGTCTGTGGGACAAAGACACTTTGATGAGGTGGGAGGTGGTTGGTCCCCGCCAGTTTAGGTCAAGGCTCAGGTCCAGGTCTCGCCAGCCCCATCCCCGGAGCCTGGAGTCAACCTTTGATTAACCAGCCTTCCCCCAAGGGGTAGAGTTATTAGCTGAAGTTTCCAGAGGAGGAAACTAAGGCAAGGGGACATGGGCCTCAACGGCACCCAAGTCAAAAGGATTTGGGTAACACCTCCTATTCAGGATGTTGCCCCATGGAATACTGCCCCATCAGGAGACATGTGCCACTCCCACCTACAGCTCCCCAGTACATGTCACTCACAGATGTGGTCCTGTGTGGCAGGAGGCATCAACTCACTACAGAGAGAGAGAGAGAGAGAGAGAGAGTGTAAATAACAGAGCCCAGGAGTACCAGCTCCCAGGCCCCCTGCTCTAATCCACTAGACCCCACTCTCCTCTCCAAGAGACCCGAGAGAATCCAAGTGTCCTGGGTCCCAGCACCCCTGCTGTATCCCACTAGACTCTACTCCCTTCCCATAGAACATGGACAAATCTAAGGGTGATGGAAGACAGGAGGAGAGCGTATCCAGGATCCCTACCTTCTCCATGTTAGTGCCTGATTTTTCCCTGCAAAGACAGAGAATCCTCCATGAGTTGATCTGCTCCAGATACCCCTGTGCCCCAGAGAGGGCAAGAAAGATGAGAGTACAGGGAGAGAATAGCCCTCGCACTTTCAGGGGCTGAGCCTGGATCCCCATAGGGTGGCTGGGCTGGAACATGCTGCCCCCAGGAATGTCCAGGAGGAGACAGCAGCACAGGACAAGAACAGCTGGGGATGAGCTAGAAAACTCCAGGATTCTTCTCCCATCCCTGAGGGACCCATTAGGTGAAGATTGTTATAATGAGCTTGATCCACAGGCCAGTCACTCCCATGGAACCCACAGGACTTGGGTGCCCAGTGCCAGCAGCTGGTTATACAGGGACTCCTGCCGCCCAGCAGCCACTAGTCAGTAGTCACTCTCAACACTTACTGTAATAAAGTACCACTAGAAACATATTGGCATCAAGACTGATTTGGTGGGGGAGAGGAGGGAAGGGGCAGGGCACATCCCACCCAGGTTTGTCTGTCTGTTGCCATCCAAGCCATGACCTGTTTTGGGCCTGCTTAGCAGCAGATTTAGTCCTTCCCTTGCTGGACAGGGATACTTACTTCCTTGGGCTTTTCTGTAGCAGGTGAAGGCAACAAGTAGAAGGAGGACAACCAGGCACACCACCGTGATGACAACAATTGTGGTCAAAACTGGTGCTGCTGTTGGTTCTGAGAAACAAGGACTGGGCGTGAGTTTTAGAAGCAACTGCCTAAAGCCCACAGGGTGCCTAATGGAGCTGGAGACCCCTGGACGCAGAAACACAATGTACTGGGAGGTGTGCAGGCTGCTCCAAAACATTGTGTCAGGGGAGCAGGAGCAGAGGGAATTCTAGGTAACTGTGGTCAGCAGGGATTGCACCCAGTGCCAAAAGGGTATGATGGAGCACTTAGAAGTGGCACCAAGGGCCTGAGAGCTCCCTTCACCCAGCTTGCCCTGAAGCCCACAGCCTGGACTCCTAGGTCCTGCCATTCCCCTAGAAATTCCCCAGTTGCCTCAGATCATTTACCTGCCTGATACTGGAATCACAGCAAGTGACCTGATGTGGGGCCAAGATACTCATCTAGTGGGGCCTGGACTGAGCACTGGAAATTACACATGTGCTAAACCAGGGCTAGTTCAAGAGGATGAAAAGGGGTTCTCCTAATTGGAAATATGAGAGTGAGGAGACAGACAGGAAAATAGGGTTTCCCACAGGGCTGAGTTTCTGGCACAGTCTTGGTCGAGGGTAGCTGGCATCTGGCTACAGAGAGTCGTAGACCTAGCACAGGTCTCCCCAAGTGCTCCTATCATTTATCATAGAATCATAGAAAATTAGGGTTGGAAGGGAACTCAGAAAATCAAATCTAACCCCCTGCTCAAAGCAGGACCACCCCCAACTATATCATCCCAGGCAAGGCTTTGTCTAGCCTGGTCTTAAAAACCTCCAAGGATGTTTTAGAAATCTGTGTCCTTGGAGGTTTTTAAAACCAAGCTAGACAAAGTCTTGGCTGCGATGATATAGCTGGAGACAGTCCTGCTTTGAGCATGGGGTCTGAGGTCCCTTCCAACCTTAATTTTCTATGATTCTGTGGAGATTCCACAACCTCTCTGGGTTACCTGTTCCAGTGCTTTACTGCCCTCCTCATGAGAAAGTTTTTCCTAATATCTAACCTAAACTTCCCTTGCTGTAACTTGAGACCATTGCTCCTTGTTCCGTTATGTCACCACTGAGAACATTCTAGCTACAGCCTCTTTGGAACCACCCTTCAGGGAGCTGAAGGCTGATATTAAATCCCTCCTCTGCTGGACACATTCTAATTTGTCTATATCCTTCCTGTTGTGGGGGCCCAAAACTGAATGCAGTACTCCAGATGTGGCCTCACCAGTGCTGAATAGAGGGGAATAATCACTTCCCTCAATCTGCTAGCAACACACCTACCAATACAGCCCAGTATTGCAAAAGGCACTGAGTATGTAACCCGGGAGGTACTCCAAGAGGTACCCCCTGTCCAATTGAAGGGATCAGAGCAGGTACACAAGCACTGTGGGAGGTGTAGGGACCCTCCTCCCCCTATAGAGCAGAGCCAGATCACTAATGGGGGCTTAACTATATACCTTTTAATGAGAGAACAGTACTGAGAACATAACATGTATAAACCAGGGGGTATAGGGGACGCTACAACACCCTGAGGGGGCAGGATTCAATAAAGGTTAGACACTTACAATCATAGACATATTCATCCAGTTGACAAAAGACAGTGTTAACAAAATATAAAACACAAACAGCAGAACAAACAATACTGGTTGGTGAAATATAAAAGGCACAAAATACAAAATGTCAAGTAACAAGGAACATAGGGCCTAGGTACCTGGAAGGGGGGAAAAGAGGGAAAACATAATGACTCCTTTCCACTGCAACAAGAATTTCTCCCTATCACTTCAATTCAACCCAGCTGAGACTTAGACTCAGATCTCCCACAGGGTAGGCAGAAACTCTACCTCACAGCCACCAGTGCTGGTACTGCTCCAAGCTGCTAGGGGTCTTGACCTTCCAGGAGCCCCTGCCTCATGTTGAGCTGCCTGGCCTCTTATTGGAAGAGCTGGAAGCCGAGCTGGGAACCTCTCAGGTCACTGCTCAGATCCTTGCTGAAGCTGGGGAACCTCTCCTGCTGGCCACAGCCTCTCATAGGGGATCCTGGAGCCCTAGCAGGGAGCCTCTCCTGCCAGCCACACACCGCGCTGCTGAGGGTTCAGTTGCTGCCTGCAGGTCCCACTCCTGTAGGCTCTTCTGGGGCAACTACTCCCACCCCGCTGGCCCAGCTCTTTGAAACTCCTTCCTTGTGGTCCCTTGCTGTCTCTCCTGATTCAGCTGTGCTGCCCCTTTTATCCCCCTCCAGGTGATCCAAGGGGCCAAATCAGGAGACATGGAGGGTGAGTCTCTGGGGCCTGATTAGCGAGGAAAGGGAATCCCAAGCCCTCCAATCATCTTTTACCCTTTCAAAACCCCTGGGCTAAATCACTACCAGCTAGCCCATCACAAGCACTTTGGCCTTCTCTGCATCCTGTCACTAGGTTGTGTCTTCCATTTAATAAAAGGCCCACATTTCCCTGACCTTCCTCTGAATGCTGACATATTTGTAGGAACGTTTTTTGTTACCCTTCGTATCCCTTGGTAGCTGCAACTCCACTTGCACTTTGACCTTCCTCATTTCACCCCTGCATGCCCGAGCAATACTCTTATATTCTTCCCTAGTTGTTTGTCCACGTTTCCACTTCTTATAAGCTTCCTTTTTGTGTTTTATCTCACTGAAGAGTTCCCTGTGAAGCTAAGCTGGTCTTCTACCATACTTGCTAGTCTTCCTGCACAACATGATGATTCGTTCCTGTACCCTCAGTATGGTTTCTTTACAGTACAGAGTCTCCTGGACTCTTCTCCCCCCCCCCCCAAGACTGGCCTCCCAGGGAATCCTGCCCATCAGTTCCCTGAGTGAGTCAGCCTGCTTTTCAGAATTCATAACCCAAAGGAGGAGTCACTGGGTCATGACACCTGTATGCATCCCGTCCACAAATCAGCCACAGGCCTGGGAAGCAGCCCCATGGGAAAGGCTTCCCCCTGAGTGGCTCCCCTTGAGGCAGGAGTTCTCCTTCCTTCTGCCTCAACCTATGGAGACTGCTAATCCTCCAGGAGACTCAGTCTCCAGCCAAGAATTCCCTCTGCTGTGCTCTAAGTGTCCAGACCATCAGGGCAGAGGGCCCTCAAGGGCCCAAATGATGCCAGCTATGAATTGGGACACTGAGCTGTGCCTCTGACCTCTCACCACCAACTCCATGAGGTCACTTAAGATAAGACCAGGTGAACAGTTCTTGTTTCCACGGATACAGGCACTGGTAGTTCCCTCTGTCTGCTTCTCTCACACTTGGGATGCGAAACTCTGCTACCTCCCCAGCAGACTTGATGGGATGCAGCAGGGTTGGGTTTCCATCTTTGTACAGGAAGAACAACATGTCCTGGGGCCCACCCAGAAACCCCAAGGATTGCCCCAGGGCCCCCATCCTGTTTGGGCTTAGAGAGATGCTGGCTTTGGGGAGTATGAGCTCTGCAGTGGAAGGGAGATAAGCAGTGAGACACAGAACTCAAGCTAGTTACTCCACCCCAGTCACAACACAGACAGTCAGTGATGGGGCAGAGAGAGGGGTCGAGACAAACTTTGTTCCAGATGCTTTTTGCCAAGTCCCTAGAGCTTCCCCTAAACGTGAATGAAAATTGGCTCAGCCTCAAAGCCTGAAGCAGTGCTATGTACTGTCTTAGGTGCCCTGCAGGACTTCCAGCTCTTTATCTCCCTACCCAGTCTTCCCACAGCCATTCAAACCCATAAGGTTATCTAGCCCAGTAAGTCCTTCCCCTGCTCTCCCAAGCTACTTCCCTGACCTGCTGTTCCAGGGAAGAGCGCCGATGGGGCACTGAATCGGGGGGGTGGGGCTGGGCTTTGCCATACTGTGTCTGTAGCATGTCAGAAAATGGCAGACCTCAGGAACATGTGGCAGTGGGGAGCTGTTGGCTACAGCTGAGAGGGTGAAGGTTTTTCGGGTTGTATGAAAAGAGATTTGTTGTCTAGCGAGCTAAGGCAGAGGAGCTGCAAGTCAAGACTCCTGGGTTTTACCCCATCTCTGCCACTGATTTCTTGAGGCCCCCTAGGGCTGGGCTGGAAGCATAGATGCTAAATGGGGCCTCTCACCTCTTACCACCAGTTCCATGGAATCACTGAGATATGACCAGATGAACACTTCAAGACTTTTTGTGATAAAAGCACCGGTAGCTGCCTGCATCTGCTTGTGTCACACTGCCAATGGAGAACATGGCCACCCCATGGCTGTTAGCACTGTCCATTTGTTGCAACGGAATTGAATCTGTATCTTTGTACAGAAAGAAGTGTATATTCTGCTTCCAGGCCCAACACTGGATGGTCACAGCTGTGCCAAGGGGAATCATCCAGCTGGGAATCGCTGAGATGTTGGGTTTGTTGTAGGTCAACTCTGCAATGAGAGATATTCAGTAAGATCCAGACCTTGGCAGGCAATATCATTCTGCTCCAGCCATGCCAGAGTGACAAGGCACAGGACAGGTTTGGAGGAAAAATATCAGATGCTTTTGCCCAGTGCCTAGATCTTGTCTGGACCTTAGACTCAAACTGATTCTGCCCCAAATCCTACCTACTAACACAGATGCCTTTGACAACCTCTTACTCTAAGGCCAGGTACTGAACATCTGGTACATTCAGGGCTGTACCACAATGTCTACCGTATGGCCAGGGGTGTTGGTACAGCTCAGGAATTTGGGGGAGTGGTTAATGCAGAGGAAACAAGCTCAGGGCACCTGGGTTCAATCACCAGCTCTCAGGGATCATGGGCTCTAGTGGATTAGAGCAGAGATTACCCCCATCATTCTGCCCCAGCACTATGGCAATCCCTATCCTCAGTCTGGCCAGACAACTCCTCATCAGAATCCCACTTCTCAGGGCAGCAGAGCGTAGTTCAGAGTACTAGCGCCTCACAAAGGACATCTTTAGGTGGGTCTGGAAGCAGAACTGCTGAGCTAGGCCCCTCACCTCTCACCACCAGTTGCACAGGGTCACTGGGATGCGATGGGATGAATGGTGCTGATCTATTGCGATACTGGCAGCTGTAGTTTCCTCTGTCTCTTCGTGTCACCTTATTGATATGAAACTCAGCCACTTTCCCAGAAGGCTCTGCATCTTGTACCGAGGATGAGTTTCCAACTCTGTGCAGAAGGAACATCATGTTCTGGTACCCACCCTGACACTGGATGGTCACATCTGCCCCCAGGCCAACAATGGTACTGGGGCTCACTGAGATGTTGGGTTTGGGGTACATGGTCTCTGCAGTGGGAGGGAGTTAGGCAGTGAGACATAAATCCTGGCTCCATTCCCTGCTCTGTGGCATGACCAAGGAGGATCAGTGAGTTGGAGTGAGCTTCCCCTGAGCTTGAACCCACTCTGGCCCAACCATGAAACCTGGAGCATTCAGCTACCTCCATGCACCCAATGGGGGCAGTCAGCCCATTATTCCCTTACTTTGTCCTGACACAGAGGATTGAACACATGGGCCCACTTAACCTGCTTCACAGCAGACCTGCTGACCCACCCAGCCCACTATTCTGCTCCAAAGAAGCCAGGGCCTACTACTCTAGCAGCAGGTCCTGAAGGCCTGGCACATGCAGGGTGATGTGGCAGGGCCACACCATATTGTCTCCAGCCTGCCATGCAGTGTCAGCACATATCAGAGTTTGGCAACTCAGGGCTCTAGAGGGCCATAGCAGTGGACAGGAATGCAACTTCATGGTCTGTGCCTGGCTCCGTTTTTGGTGTCAAATCTGCCCAATTACAGTAGAGGGGACTCGGAAAAAGTTGCAAAGCCGGGGAAACTTAGGAAGTCAGCATAGTCCTAGAAACACGTACTGAGGAGATCCCTGGGACAACAGGGAACATGGGTACCGAGTTCTACTCTCAGCTCTCAAGAAGTCAGTCCAGTCTCCCACCAACTGTAGCAGGGCGCGGGGTAGATCAGGGTTTAGGTGAATTTTCCATGGTCCCATCCCTGGTCCCTTCTCAAAGCCTGCCCTTTCCCCAGAAACCTTGCCCTGCTGATACTCACGTCCTGACACCCTACTCTGCCTGGACAGCCAGCAGCCTAGAAACAAAACAGCTTGTTAGTGATGTTGGCTACAAATGTCCAACTCAAGATCCTTAAAATTCTGGTTTATTAGGCGGATCGAAACACTGTAATGAAGTTAAATCATAAACCTTGGGGCTGGTCCACACACACACACACACACACACACACACACACACACACACACTACAAGAGTCAGGTATATGTATCCCACAGGTGCTGGAGTCTGCCATCGAGGCTTCTTTCAGAGTGGTTTTATCTTCCAAAAGGGAGTCGCCAGCTGGTCCTTCTGGCTAGACAGGTCAGGTGCTGGTCAAGTTGGAGATCAAGAGGGCGCCGCTGAGGGTCACTTTTCACTGCTTTTTATCTGTCCTTGGCAGACTTTGGTGACTCCCCAGTTTTCAGGTTTGCCCAATCCAGGGGTCTTTGACCCTCATGGGACTTCCCCCTTGGTGGCTACTGGATGGCATCTGTCAGCCCCAGGGGTCGTCCACATGTACGTGCAGGTTTGGGAGTCCATTGATGAATTTTGAATATGACTCTGGGAGCGGTTGATCTGGAGATATTCATCCCAAAAGTTGGTCCACGGCATTGATTAACTCAGACCAGTGCTTCTAGCCCTTGAACAGTGACGTTTAGAGATTTCCCGGTTGTTACATTGTCTTCTATTGATTTCTTCCCTTGGTTGATCTGCGGTTTCCCTAGGTGTTAATTGCTGTCTGCTACTGTGTTATGCATTCAATCACTGATTCACTCCTCTTTCAGGGGCCCGCCTGATACAGGGAAGCGACAGTTTGACTCTTGCCCTTGTTAACATTGTTACTAAACACATTTATACTTGAAAGTTGAAAGGCGAGGCATAAAATATAAGCTACAAAAGTAATGCCATGGCACACAAATAGATAAAAATACCAAAATACAAGGGGAGATACAAAATGCACACATACAAATTTTAAAACACAATTCCTTATCTTAAAGTGAAAGAAAGAGGAAGGAAGAAAAGGCAGAAGAGGAAAAACATATTCAAAGAGGGGAGAGCAAATGCAGGCAAGAAGAAAAGGGGGCTTTCTGCTACAGTGACTAGAGCTCAGAGCAAATGATTCACTTTCCCTTCCAAGTCCCCAGATGCTGCCAAGTGGATCTTGTTCTCATTGGGAAGAGAACCTGATTCAGGGGTTCCTGTCTGGGGAGTATGGGTCTGACCCACCACTGTCTGAACCAGCCCTCAAACAAAGGGATCCCATACCCTGGTCTCAGACCTTCCCCTTGTTTTCTCAGGGTAATGCTCCTCATTTCATATGCCCTCTGGCCACATACCTTGATCTCGTATCCCCTCCTGGGTACACACCTTCATCTCAGATCCCCACCACGTGTACACATTCTGGTCTCGGATATCCCCATGGCTACACACCCTGGTTATCACCAATACTTACCAAGAAGGAGGACAGTGACGGCAGATAACATGCTGAGAAGAGCGTGGGGTTACACTCACACTCACTCCACTGAGCCCGATGTCCCAATGATCCCCAAAAGCAGAAGTGAGGCTGGAGAGGAGTTTCTAGGCACCAGAGGTTTTGTCATCTCCAGACAACATCTACCAAGGTCCTTGCAAGGCCCAGCAAGCACTTCTCTTTACATTGCTAATGCTAGCCCTGCACCTTTGTGGGTACCACACAAGTCTGGCAGGGAGCCCTCAACCCCAACCTGAACTACTCAGTATGGGAGGAGGGTGGCTTGTGGGTTGTCAGGACTAGCTGTTGTATAGCTATAGGGGTCATGCAGTGAGATGCACACCTCTGAGCTGTTGACTCAGGCTTCCTGTCCACCAGCAAGAACAGTCGTGTGTCAACTGCACTCCAGAAACTTAATACCTTTCACAGTGTTTGGCTTAGGATCTACACACTCAGGCAGGCTTTGCTGCATCTGTTGTCTTTGGGCCAGTCATTTCTGTCCAAGAAGTAGGCTCAGGGCTTGGGCAGACTTAGGCAATGTCACTATATGGGTTACACTCGGCAGTTTGTAGCTCTTTTAGGGACTATTCCAGGCTCTACGCAGACTGAGGCACATGGTACCTGGCACATTTTTAAAAGCAGGTCAGGAGAGGGTGTTGCTAATGCATCTTGTTGCTATATGGGCTCTGATGTCTATAAGGAGGGTCTAATGCCTGATATCTAGTCTCCTGGATGGTGTAAAGCTGAACTTGCTGCTGGAGTTCTAGAGTCCATCCCTGAAAAGTAGGCTGAGCAACTAAACAGGATCCAGGGCAGAGCAGCCTGTTCTGTTGATGCCTTCTCAGAGTGTCTGGGGTAGAGGATTGTTTCCTACCAAAATGAAAGCAGCACTATCCTTTGGCAGGGGAAGACACCGGCTCAAGATGTGAGGGTAAGGAGATGCCATGGGAGCAAAGGGCAGCCAAAGGCTAGAGACTACTGGGGGAGAGGAGGAAAGATAGACAGACTTTGGGCACAAGTTGGGCAAGGAGGAGGATGCAAGCGTGAATGGAAAGAATAGGGCAAAGGACAAGGGAAGGGGGGGGCAGCAGGAGGGGAACATGGAGGTCTCACATCCAAGTTGTGAGACCTGCTCCCCAGGGAACAGGATGGGTAATTAGCAATGAGGTGATGATGCTCTGGGAGTTCTGGCTCTGCTCTGAACCCTTCCTTCTGCTCCAACTTGAAAAGCTACTCCTCTTTAGGAGATGGCCCAGAACTCATGAATCCTGACTCTCTGCCCTCTGCTTTAGCCTACTAGATAGGGATCTTCTCCCAGAGGCAAAGGAATTATGGTCTGTGCCCAGGTAAAGAGCCAGGCATCAGATACAAAATCCCTCCCTTCCACTTTTACATTTTCACCCTGTTTCTAATCATCCCTCCAACTCTCTCAGTCTCATATTTCTTAGCCAGCAGCTAGACAACCTCTCTGGTGTCACTACCTGAGAATACGCTTTCCTAAGCCACTTGACCCTCATGCTCCAGGGCAAGAGCTGCATAAGAAAAATAAATTCCTTCTAGCACATGGAAAGCTACCGTCCAATCCAGGGTCTTAAGGGGGACTGATGCCTTTCCCTGGGCTCATCTAGTACTCCAAGTAGGCAGGGATCCTACAGGCAGTGGGTCTGTGGGAAGAGGTCAGGCTGGGACACATTCCCAGTTAACAGCTCTGAAGGTGTCAATGGACAACTTGAATATGGGACTGGGAGTACCCTTCCTTCTCTCACTCTGGCATACAGCTATGGGGGTGGGAAGCAGCTTTGAAAGGAAATGCAGTTTGCTGGAGCGTGCAAAGGCCTGAATTTGTTCTGACCACAATAGACCAGAAGATTACTGAGAAACTGTTATCTCCACTATGAAGAAACACACTGAGGTTGCCATGTCAGCCTGCAGCTGCAGCCATAGCTCAGTTCCACATTCACACTCATTGGGGCCCTAAACATGCCCAACCCAAGGTCTGCCTCTCTGGTGGGAAAAGCTGAGGAACTACAGGATCTTCCAACCCTGGGACATGAAGGATGGGAGGCCATGAGAGTGGGGGTGGAAAAGCCTGGTTGGCTCAGAGGACATGCTGTGAGGTTAGAGGGAAGTGTGTGGGGATACAGGAGAAGATGTGGGGCTGCTGGGATGTTCTGGAGGATTGTGGGGGAATTGGGGCACAGTGAGGGCAAGCAGTGCCATTACTTTCTTTCCAAGGGGTGGAAGCTCTGTTCATGTGCACAGGAGGCTGGATACAGGGTGTGGGGTAGGGGGGAGGTAGGAATGTGCAGGGAAGTGGTTACTTACTGAGGGAGTTTCTGTGCAGAACCTGGATCCTCGCAGGCTCTGGGCTCCCCATAGATGCAGGCAGCACCCTCAATTCAGGAGCAGCAGGGGAGCTCTCCATATTCCAAGACTTGAGGGATGGGGACACAGAGCTGGCACAGGAATTCATGCATCTGCCCCTAGGTCACACCTTCAGCATCCCAAGAAACAAGATATCCCCTGTCCCCAGCTATGGACACCCAGAATGACTGCACTGTGGCGAGGGGAACAGGGACAAATGTCCCTGGGGGCTAGACGGCAGAGGAGGCCATTACAGGGGTCTGGGCTAGATGGCCATTAACCAGCACTCATTCCAGGTGTAGCCCACAGCTCACCCTGGTGGCTCCTCAGCCCCTTGCTCTGTCCTCAGTCTTCTGGTTTGCTTCCCCCTCCCCTGCCACAACTTGTTGTTGTTAGATCTTTTGAAGAAGCTGCCCCAGGGATCCCCAATCCCACATTGGTATTTAGGTGTCTCTACTTTGCCTCAAGGGCTTCTAACGTGGCTCCAAACATCCCTGATACCACCCTGCCTAGGCATCACAGATGTTATCCATCATCAGCCCCCTTGGGCCATGGCCTCAGTCCCTGTGAGCAGGCCTCCCTGCCCAGCCACTTCAACTAGCTCAGCTATTCCCAAGTGCAAGTCCCTGGCCTGCCTTCTCCCCCAGGGCACTTGACCTCCCCCAGCTACTCCCGAGCACAGCATTCCAGCCCTCACTCCCCATTCAGAGGGCTCCTCCTCATTCCACCTCTGAGGGCTTCTCCTAGGCACCACATCCTGTCCTCTCAGGCTCCTATCTCCACCCATACCGGGATTAAGGCCCCTGCTCCTAATCTCTGGGCTCCTTCGCCTCATCTACACCCCTTTCCAGGCACAGGTCTGCTAACCCCCCTTGCTCACCAGCAATGGTCCCCAACCTTCAGTCTCCCTAGAGCCTATCTCCACTCTCAGGCCACTTGAGATCGTGAGCACCCTGGCCCTCATAGGCGATGCCTCCTGAGGCTGGGGGGGCGTGCAGTGTATGGTGACCACCTGTAGGCAGTAGCTGCAGTGGTGACAGCAGGGGCATGGCAGCAGCAAGCAGGGACCACCCACAGGCAGCCACACTGACACTGCAGTGAAGGCAAGCCGAGCAAGGTCCAACTGCAAGCAGCATCCGGGGGAGGGGGAAAGCGCTCCCTGCAGCCGATTGCTTACCAGGGGTCCCCCATGGCCAGATGCCAAGCTTGGAATTACCGGTGGCACTTCTCAGGGAGTGCACCAGTGCTCTCTCTGCCCCCCCTGCCCATTGCCTAAACTGAGAGCATTCACTGTCAGGGAGCACCAGTGCTCTCAGGGGGTACACATGCACCCCCTACATGTTGCCTATGCTAGCCCTCCTTGCTTCCCAGCCCTCTACTCTCTCCCACCCCTCTCCAGGCTTGCTAGCCCTACCTCCCAGGCCTTTTTGTCCTTCCAGACCCAGTTCCCAGGTCTACTGGGAGCTCCTCCTCCCCTTAGCTCTTTCTTCAAAGCTCCAGAGTTGCTTACCCCAGCTCAGATATTACCCAAGAGCCCTGATACCCACAAGCTCCTCTCTCCATGGCTTTCAGAACTAGACTGCATGACTAGCTCAGGCCACAGGCTTATATGCTTCAAGTCACTCTAATCAGGTGACTCTAATTAGCCCCTACCACATCTGCAGGCTGCTCCTCATAGAGCCTCTTTCCCTCTTAAAGTGACAGGCACACCAAGCACCCTGGAGGCTCCTTCCACTCATGTATGTCATCCTCCAGAGAGGACATCCTGCTGCCTGGAAGAAGCATGGCCAGCCTCTGTGGACTGGGGAGACAGTCCTGCCAAGGGGCTCTTGGCGGGGAAGCAACATCTCTTCCATGGCATGAGAAGCAGCAGCTGGGAAATACAGACTAGAACTTGCTGCACGCACAGACAGAGCACCTGCTCCGAGGTACTCCCAACCTGAACGCACTGAGGAGGGGCTCTTCTCCCCATTGCACACAGAGGAAATGGAGACCCAGAGAAATGAAAAGTCTTGCCCAGAGTCACACAGCAAGACTGTTCCTGAGCCAGACAGTGAATCCCAGAGTCCTGAGCCCAACCCCAGTGCTTTCCTCATGATCATATCCTCCCCCTACAGTGCTGCAATTCTGGAGCCATCAAAAATCATGAGACTGAACTCTAATTCCTGTGATTTTAATTATATATTTCCCTGCCTGCTCTCATAGCCCTTTGAGGGAAGGGGAGGAAACCTTTGGGGAGGTTTCTTCTCAGCCATGTGGACTTAAAACAGAATCTGGATTTGAAACCAGAGCCAAAGTTTTCCTGGACTCTCAGGACTCCAAGATTTGAGTCTTTACTAGAAGCAACAGATCTCATGAGACTGGGAGAATTGGGAGAGCTGGCAGTGTGGCTGCACTCTGCTACTGTGGCTGAGTGCAGCCCATGGGGGCAGAAGCTGTGGAGGGAGTCAGGCCAGGAATGGACATTAGAACAGGTGGTGCCGTGGTCTGTGCTGGAGGCAGCATGAATGATCCCTAAGAGCCTTCAGACTGCTGCACTACATTCCCACGTCTTCTGTGGTCTGGCTGTACTGAGGCTTTTCCAGAGGGCACAGGGGCAGGTCAGAACCTGTGCTGGAGTGCAGCACCCAGGGTGCCCCATGTCCTTGAAGTCTGAGCCCCCATGGGGGCACTCAGACCTCTCCCCACAGGGCATCCTGATGGCACACAGCTTCCATTGGTGTAACCCATTCACAAAGGTCTTCTCCATCCCTGTCACCATCCCTGTGCCATCACAGCCCCCAGCGGATATATGGAGGCCAGTGAGGGATGTGGTCAGACAGGCTCGGTTCACTAGTTCTTCTGGCTGTGCCTTACAACTTGGTGTCACAGTGCTACGGCTTATGGTGACTCCATTGCCCTTCCCAAGCGCTGGCTCCATCAGGGTGTAGCAGGGTCTGGGTGAGTAGGTGCTTATAGACAGATGTGAGCTTGGATACAGCCCTCCCCTCTACCAGCTGTACACGGCCTCAGCTATGATCAGTACCAGGAAAAGCAGGATCAAGACGCTCAGGGTCAGTCGGAAGATGTTACCGTTGGTATAATCTGGGAGTAACAGAGTAGAAAGGAGATAATCACTCAGCAACTGCTTCCATGGGGCTGTGAGGGGGAATGAGCATGGTCAGGCCTATAGGGGCTTCCAACCTGCCTCCCTAGGAACAGGACACAACCCAGTGACCCATGTCTGGCTCAGTGCCCCCAGGGCCACAGGCTGCCTATGCAACCCAGTCCTGCAGACATAGACTGTGTGTCCAGCTCTCCCTGCTGGGAAATAGGGAACAGACCCATGAAGTGTGGGGATATCTATGCACAGGGTCATTTCAAAGTAAGTTTAGACAGGAAAGAAGGCTCCAATTCCAAATAAAATGTCTGATTTCTAAATAGCTGGATGCTCTTTGTCACCATATTTACAGGGCTCAAAGGCAAGTGCTCCCATCCTGAACTCCTCATGTCCACACACAAATCAGCACCCAGACACCTGCAAAGTGACTTGTACCCAACATGGTGATTTCAGTCCCAGTTTCCATATAGACCAGGCCACATCTGGACCTAGGAGACATTTTATGGCTGTTAACAAGCAGTCAGACTGGGAGAACAATGGTCCCCTATAGTCTGAGCCTCCCTCAGTCTTTCTGCAGTCAACAAGCACTCCCAACTCTCCCTGACCTGTGTCCTCCCACAGGCTTCCAGCCCCATCTCTCTCTGTCCAGGCGCTCATTCATTCATTCATTCATTCATTCATTCATTCATCTTTATCTTTATGGGATAGTAAAAGACCTTAGCTCCAGGCCAATAGCAAAAGGCCCAAGGATCCCCAGTATCCCCCACAGCCAGCAAGCAGAGTGAAGGGATTGAAATGCTGACTTGGTGATTGAGCCCCTCCATGACTCCACATATATTGTCACCAGTAAGTCTGAGGGAGATCCTAGCTCAGCAGCCCCTGAGAACTGACTGCATCCCTAGAGCAGCCCCATGACCATGCCCCTGAGAAAGTCCTGCTCTGGACCACACCCAGTCTCTGCTCTGGAGCTATAGGAGCTCCTGCACCATCTGGATAGGAAATACCCAACTCCAGCCGTGACTTAAACCCGAGTCCTCAGTGACACGGCCTCGCTGCTGGGCTCCAGAGCCTGGTTCTGAGCCTCTTCCCATCAGCATGGACATCCCTTGAGGGTCCAGCTGCGGGTGAAGCTGCGGATAGGAACACAGAGCCCCTCACCTATCACCACCAGCTGCATGGGATAACTGTGATATGAACAGACAAATGGTTCTAATTTCTTTTGATAAAAGCACTGGTATCTCCCTCCATCTGCTTGCCGCACGCTCCTGATAAACAGCTCAGTCATGTTCCCAGCTGACGCCATGGGTTGAAGCAGGGTCATGTTTCCATCCTTGTAGAAGAAAAACTCCACATCCTGGGACCCACCCAGGCACTGGATGGTCACGTTTTCCCCTATGGTGAGCTTCCTTTTTGGACTGAAATTGATGCTGGGTATCGGATACCTGGGGTCTGCAGGGGGAAGCAGATAAGCAGTGAGACACAGACCTCAGCGCGCCCCCGCCCCCCCCAACCCACTTCTCCCCCAACAAGTTGGGTGTCAGTGACAGAACAGAGAGAGGGGCCAAAGGAAAAATGTTTCCACATACTTTTCCCAAGGGCCTCGAGCTTCCCCTGAGCTTAGCCCAAAACTGACCCATCCCCAAAAAATGGAGAATTCATACCTACTGCCATAGGAACACTTCATGCACCAAATGGGGCTAGCTAGTCCAGCATCAGTCTAGCCTGGTCTGCCACCAGGGATCAGACCCATGGGTCCATCTAGTCTGGTGGCACCCTTTTTCACCTGCTCCAGGTCAGGTCCATAGACCCACCCAGCCCACTGACCTGTCCACAAAGGGGCCAGGAGTTGCTGCTCTAAGGGCAGGTATACAAAACCTCACACAGGCTGACCAGTGGGGCAGGGCTGTGTTATATGTGTACAGCAGAACCTGAAGTGTCAGCACAGCTCAGGAGTAGGGAAACTAGAGGTGTAGTGGGACATAGCAGGGGAGAGCAACTCAACACTCCTGGTCCATGTCTGGCCTCTGGTGGGATTTGGGGTCTGGCTGATTAGCACACAGGGGGCTTGGAGTCAGTCGCACAGATAGGGAAACTGATGCACAACATGGTTATATGACTTGCCCAAGGTCGCTCCTATAGTCTGTGCTGGAATCAGGATATGAATCAAGGTGCCTGGTCTTGCTCTAGTCTCTGACCACCAGAACCGAGCTATACCCAGGGAGTTCCTCTGTTTTGTGTTGGAAACTCTACAGGGGTTGCTGCTCTCCTCTGGCTGGGGAACCCCACCACTGCCTCCATCCCTGCCCCTCAGCTGCACAGGTCCTCTTCTGTGTCCCAGGGCTCAGGAAAAAGCCTGGCTCTGAGCATCAGCCCATCAGTGCAAGGACCCTGTGGGCTTGGCTGATGTGAGGCTGGGAGTGGGAATGCCTCACCTGCCACAAAGATCTTCAAGTGCTCACTTTTCACCAGGGTTCCTTGTTTAGTTTTAGGCCAATATTGACAGCTATAGTCCCCTCCGTCCCCCAGGTCAGCATTGCCGATGTTGAATTCGTTCTTATTCTTAAACCACAGATTCCGGAGGGGGATATCATTCTTACAAAGAATTAACTTTTTTCTTGCACACTGACATTCACACCGGATGGTGGCATTTCCTCCCAGAGTTATCACCTTGCTGGGGTTCACAGAGATGGAGATTTTGGGTGCTGGGAGCTCTGCATCACAAAGAAACAGAAGTTAGATGGGGGAAACATGGGCCTAGCTCCATTTAACTGTTAACCCATTCCTTAGCTCCCAGATAATAGGATCATAAGAGAATGGGGCTGGAGGGGACCGCACAAGGTCATGTAGCTCAGCCCCCTGCTCAAGGTAATATCATCCCTGACTGAACCATCCTAGCCATGTGCCTCTGGAAAACTTCCAAAGATGGAGATTCCACGGTTTCCCTAGGCAGTCTGTCTCAATTCTTGACTACCCTGACAATCAGAAAATTCCTCCTAATCTCCAGTTTAAATTTCCCCTGCTGCAGCTTGAAGCCATTGCTCCTAGTCCTGGTCCCTTCAGCCACAAAGAAAAGCCCATCTCCCTCCTTTCTGTCATTGCCCTTCAGGTATTTGAAGACTGTTATCAAATCCCCCCCTCAGTCTTCTCTTTTCCAGACTAAATAACTAAGTTCCAGCCTTTCTTCATAAGTCTTGCCTTCCTTGCCCCTAATCATTTCTGTTATTCTGTGCTAGATTCTTTCCCAAATAATCCACATCCTTCTTGAAGTGTGGGGCCCAAAACTTGGCACCTGTTAATACAACCCAGTACACTGTTGGCTTTTTGACTATACTATTAGCTCACATTCAGTTATGATCCATTGTAAGCCCCAAGTCCTTCTCTGCAGTACTGCAGCCTAGCCAGTCATTCCCCAGTCTATATCTATGAATGCAATTATTTCATTCCAAGTGCAGGAATTTGCACTTATCCTTGCTGAATCTCACCTGACTGGTTGTGGACCATGCATCTAGTCTATTCATTCTGGATCCTAGCCCAACTCTCCAGAGTATCTGCAACTCCACCCACCTAGGGTCATGCACAGATTCACTAGATGTGCACTGAATCCCATCATCCAAATCATTAATGAAAATATTAAACAATAGCAGACCCAAGACAGACCCCTGAGGAGCCCCACTTGATACGTCCTCCCAGCTAGACATTAAGCCATTGGTGACTAGTCATTAAGCACAATACTCCAACAAGTCATGTATCCACCTTACAGAACTTTCATCTTGTCTGTAGTTCCTTAGCTTGTCAATGAGCATTTTGTGAGAGACAGTGTCAAAAGCCTTGCTAAAGTCAAGGTAGATTAAATCCACATCTGGATAAACATTGAGAAAGAAGGAAAAAAAGATCCCTGGGACTACAGGGAATCCAGGCACCAGATCCTGATCTCAGCTCCTGTGGGGTCAGTCCATGGGTTAAGATTCAAGATTTGGGTGAACTTTTTCCTGCCCCTGTACCTGTCCATGTGCCCTTCCCAGAGACTGCCCTCCCCAATGCTTCCATCCTGCTGTAATTTACCTCTAAACACTCCGCTTTCCTTGGCCACCCAGCATCCTGGAAAAAAGACAGCTTGTTAGCAACCAGACTAAGAGAAAATATTCCCTTTCCCTTCTGAATCCCCAGTTGCCTGGTGGTGCTGCATGGATACTGTTCTAAGAGGTATGGGAACACAATTCAGGGGCTCCTGCAGGCGACTATGAAGTCTGAGCCCTGCACTGCCTAGAACAGCCCTCCAGCAGTGAGATCACATACCCTGGCCTCACATCTTCAACCTCCCTCCACACAGTAAGCATCCTCATTTCAAACCACAGGCAACACCCCAGTCTTAGATTCCCCCATGGGTGTATATTCTAATCTCAAAACCCCCATGGACACATGCCCTGGTGTCAAATCCCCATGGACACATGTCATGGCCTTCTCCCATACTCACCAAGGAGGAGGTTGGTGATAGCAGACAACATATCGAGGGCAGTGAGGGGCTGTCACTGCCTCCTTGGTCCACAGCTCCACTGAGTGTGATACCCTAGGGCACCACAAAGGAGTATGGCTGTGGAGGCACTTCTTGGAACCAGCAATGTCTTTATCACTCCGTGAGTACATCTAATCTCCAGGCAATATCCAAAAACATCTCTGCAACGTCCAGGAAATCATATGCCATCATGCAGTTTCCTATAGGCCCTTACCACTGTGCACAAACCCATGCTGACAATGATCTGCCAGCCCCACCCTGCAGGGGGAGGAGATAGCTAGGGAGTTACAAGAGGCACTCTGCCAGGGCCTTTAGCTCTGGGGCTTACACCTTCATTTTAATCAGTTCTTGATTTCTAAACTCCTCTTGAGATTTGTATCTAAGGGTCTAATGCTGGATTTTTATATCCCACCAGGCTGGCAAAACTGGACTTGATGTAACTAGTTCTGGTGTCCACATGTGAAAAACAGTCTATGAATTAAACAAGGTCCTGAGCAGAGCATCAGGAAAGTGTTGGGAAATATTTACAGGCCTTGTTCTTACAAGTGCAGTGAGATTTGAAGAAAAGAGACCCCACCTTCCAACTGTGCTAGGGTTTCTGGGCATGTGAATGAATTGGAAACCCACCCTGGAAATGGTGGAATGACATTGTGATGGCACCCTGGCCCTGAAGACACACTCCCAGACTGCTTCCACACCTTGGGATGCGCAGCTCTTGCCATACCTGTTGCTCCCCTCTTTCCAAGTCCCTGACATCTGGCCCCATTCCTTTCCTGCTTGTTGGAGAGCATATAAAAGGAAGATGAAACCAGTGGGCATCCGAGGGATTAAGAGCTGAAGGGAAAGACTGGCTGAGAGTGGCTAGAGGCTGGACTGTGGCCAGGTTTTGGGGTGCAACAACAGTTCCCCCAGGAAAGTGGGCTTCCCCCTGCATGTTTCTGAGTGAATCAACCCTGTAAATATCACTGACATTAGAGGGCATGGAGTCCCCTCTCCATGGCTCCACAACCCCCACAATGCTCCCCATACTCAGCAGGGGTTTTAGTGAGATACTCTCCTGCCCTCCTGCCTGGTCTCTCCAAGGTGGACTGGGGCAGCCTATGTCCCTTCAAACTCTCTTCTTGGCCTACCCCCATTCAAGTCCAGTCCTTTGCAGTGTTTGCCCCCAAATCCCTTCCTCCTTCTTCAGTCTGGTTCCTCCCAGCCACAGTTAGTGAAGGCTCCCTTGCTCCTCTCTGTATTCTTTTCTCTGGGCAGCCCCTTGTAAAGGTGGTCGCTGAATCCCACTGCTTCCACTCAGGCTGGTGCCAGGCTGCCCTCTGGCACATGGCCACATGGGTTGTGAGGGGACCACTCTGAAGGAGAAAGGGGAACATGGTGGGGTGAGGAAGGCAGTGAGGGAGAAGGGGTACAGAGGCAAAAGGTGTGGGGTTTGAGGGACAGAGAGGAGGTTTAGGGAGCTGTAGTGGCATGATGCTGGACATGACAAAAATCCCTCAAGCCCAGCCTCCCTCCCCTCACATTTTCACTTCAGCTTCCTCCAATAAATAATCCCTCCATCCACTCCCCATCTCTTCATCCCATGTATGGGGGTGCTGCTGCCAAGTTCAGGCCTCTTTGGTCACAGCAGACCCACTCAGCCAGCAGTTTTTGGAGAGAAAACGACCCCTCCCACAATGCCTCTGTGAAGGAGGAAATATAGGAAAGACCCGCTCTCTCTTCCTCCATCCTCTCAGTCCTTCCTCCTTCAAGCCCAATCATAGTTTCATAGTTTCATAGTTGGTAGGGTCAGAAGGGACCTAACCAGATCATCAAGTCCGACCCCCTGCCATGGCAGGAAAAAGTACTGGGGTCAAACGACCTCAGCGAGGTGTTTGTCTAACCTCCTCTTAAAGACCCCCAGGGTAGGAGCCAGCACCACTTCTCTTGGAAGCTGGTTCCAGATCCTAGCCGCCCTGTCTGTGAAGTAGCGCCTCCTGATGTCTATTCTGAATCTACCCTCTGCCAGCTTGTGACTGTTATTTCTTGTCGCTCCTGGTAGTGCTTGGGGGAACAGGGACTCCCCCAATACCTGCTGGTCCCCTCTGACTAGTTTGTAAATGGCCACTAGATTCCCCCCCTCAGCCTTCTCTTGTGGAGGCTGAACAGGTTCAGATCCCTTAGCCTCTCCTCGTAGGGCCTGCCCTACTGCCCCCTGATCATGTGGGTGGCCCTCCTCTGAAACCTCTCAATGCTATCCACATTTCTCCTGAAGTGCGGCGCCCAGAACTGGATGCAGTACTCCAGCTGCAGCCTGACCAGTGCCGCACAGAGGGGGAGGATCACCTCCTTGGACCTGCTCGAGATGCATCTGCAGATGCATGACAAGGTGTGGTTGGCCTTCCTGACCGCGTCCCCACACTGTCGGCCCATGTCCATTTTGGCATCAATAATGACTCCAAGATCCTTCTCTGCCTCTGCACTGACAAGAAGGGAGTTCCCCAGCATGTAGGTGTGCTGCTGGTTCTTCCTCCCCAGGTGCAGCACCTTGCACTTGTCAGTGTTGAAACCCATCCTGTTCTCACCTGCCCACCCCTGTAACCTGTCTAGGTCCAATTGCAGCCTATTCCTCCCTTCTAGCATGCCCACTTCCCCCCACATCTTAGTGTCATCAGCAAATTTGAATAGGGTGCTTTTTACCCCCTCGTCCAAGTCACTGATGAAGATGTTGAACAGCGCAGGTCCGAGGACCGAGCCCTAGGGGACCCCACTGCCCACATCCCTCCAGGTTGAAAATGACCCATCCACCACCACTCTCTGGGTGCGGCCCTCCAGCCAGTTAGCGACCCATTTGACTGTGTAGGTGTCGACACCACAGTCCCCTAGTTTTTTAATGAGACTGGGGTGAGAGACAGTGTCAAAGGCCTTCCTGAAGTCCAGAAAGACTACGTCCACTGCTACCCCTGCATCTAAGGATTTTGTGACCTGGTCATAGAAGGCCACCAGGTTGGTCTGACAGGACCTGCCTCTAATGAACCCATGTTGGTTGCCCCTAAGCACAACCTCCCCTGCTGGCCCCTTGCAGACATGCGCCAGGATAATTGTCTCAAAAAGCTTCCCCAGGACCGAGGTAAGACTAACTGGCCTATAGTTTTCTGGGTCCTCCTTCCACCCTTTTTTGAAAATGGGAACCACATTGGCCCTTTTCCAGTCCTCTGGCACCACACCAGAGCACCATGAGCGCTCATAAAGCTGTGCCAGGGGTCCCGCAATGACTCCTGCTAATTCCCTCAGCACTCTGGAGTGGAGGTCATCAGGACCAGCTGATTTAAATACGTCCAGTCCCTCCAGAAGTTCCCTGACTAGGTCCTCACTGACCCTGGGCCTGGGTGCACCTCCCACGGGGCCTGAGGGGTCCCGGCTGACAAGCTGATCTGGTCCCTGCTCAGAAAAATGGAGGCAAAGAAATCGTTAAATAGGTTAGCCTTGTTGTCTGGTGCAACAACCAGATTTCCTAGCGTGTCTTGCAGAGGCCCCACATTACCTGGTACCTTCTTTTTGACCCCTATGTATTTAAAAAAGGACTTCTTGTTGTCCTTGATCCGGGTAGCTAGTCCCAGTTCCATTTCCGCCTTGGCCTTCCTGACCGCCCCCCTACATTCCCGAGCTACTGAGGTATAGCCCTCTCTTGTGATGGTCCCTCCCTTCCATTGGGTGTACGCCTCTCTTTTAGCTAGGAGACATTCCCGTATGCTTTTGGCGCACCATGGGGGCTTTTGCACCCTCTTGCCCCCTTTGATCCTTCTTGGGATTACCTCCCTTTGGGCATGGAGGATCATCTTCTTAAGGAGCGACCACTCTTCTTGGACACCCAACTCCCCTCCCCTCCGGGACCTCAGTATTTCCCCAACTATTCTTCTTACCTCATTGAAATCCGCCTTCCTGAAGTCCAGGGCTGCTGCCTTGCTGCAGGCTTTTG
The DNA here is from genome assembly GCF_030867095.1 of Alligator mississippiensis. Classification (NCBI taxonomy): domain Eukaryota; kingdom Metazoa; phylum Chordata; order Crocodylia; family Alligatoridae; genus Alligator; species Alligator mississippiensis. Next base: position 39,070,212 of record NC_081828.1, read on the forward strand.
CCACCTTGCGCTGGATGGTGAATTCCAGCAGGCAATGATTGCTGTCGCCCAGGTGGTCGAGCACCCGCAGCCCCTTCACGAGGTCGTTGCCTGTGGCCAGCACCAGATCCAACAAGGCGTCTCCCCTGGTGGGGCTGTGCACCTCCTGGGTTAAATGGAGGTCCTGTATCTCAGCTAGGAACCTACATGAGCGGTCAGACCTGGCTGACTGCTCTTCCCAGCAGATGTCTGGAAAGTTCAGGTCACCCATGATGACCGCGTCTTTTGACCTAACTACAGGCGTGTCGCAACTTATGCAGGGATTAGGTTCTGAGGTCACCGCGTAAGGTGAAAATTGCGCATAGTCAAATAGCCAGCCATTTGACTAGTGGCAACTGCCCTGCCTCCAAAACCTCCCGCTGCCGCTGCGGAGCCATGCTTTGAGTTGTATGGCCGGCGGCAGTGGCGCAGCACGGGATGGTGAGGGGGATGGCTGCATGCTGCCAGCCCACCACCATGCTGCCAAAACCTCCCGCCGCCATTGCAAACTGCCGCAAACTGAAGCCCCGCCTCCCCCACCCCGCATAAAGTTGAATTTGAGCAAGTTAAATGCGTGTATAACGCAACTGTACTGTACCTCCGTGAGCTGACTTAAGGATTCCCGGTCTAGCTCTTCCCCTTGGTTGGGTGGCCTGTAGTAGACCCCCACCGTTAAGTCCCTTTCCCCTCAACTCCCTTGTATTCTAACCCAGAGCACTTTAGTGTGCCCTTCATCTGACCTTGCGCTACTAGATGAGGATATGTATTCCTCCTTGATGTAGAGCACCACACCCCCACCTTTCCTCCATGTCCTGTCCCTCCTGTACAGCCTATAGCCCTTGATATTCACCGCCCAGTCATGCATTGGGTCCCACCATGTTTCTGTGAGCCCCACTATGTCTGGGTTGATGTCAGCTAGCAGGAGGGTAAGTTCCTCCTGCTTGTTCCCCATACTACGAGCATTTGTGTAGAGGCATTTGAGGCCTCCTGAAGATGTGTGCACTGGCCCCCTAATCTCAGTACTGCCCAGGCCCCGGTTGCTTACCTGGGTATTCATTCTGCTTGTCGTTGGTCCAGGCTGGGCTGTTCTTGTGGGTGTCTCTTGGTTTTTTGGTTCAAGGCTTCCTCTGCCCCCATCTTCCCCGTCCCCTGACAAGCCTAGTTTAAAGCCTGCCAGAGGAGATCCGCCAACCTGGAAGAGAACACATGCTTACCTTTGGGGGAAAGGTGAAGCCCATCCCACCCGAGCATGTATCTCGTCATGATATGCGGGTCGCTGTCTCGGAAGCCGAAGCCTGCCTCGAGACACCATTTCTGAAGCCGCCAGTTGGTCTCTCTGATGCAGGTCTCATGTCGTCTTCCACGTCCGCTCACTGGTAGAACAGAGGAGAATACCACCTGTGCTCCTATCTCCCTCAGCTTTCCCCCCTGAGCAAGGTAGGTAAGAGGTAATCCTGCCTCTTCTCAGCAGGGTTTTGGTAGGAAAGTGACCCCACATTGTTGGGCACTGTGGGTTGGGGATGGAAGTCTGTTTCTCTTGAAATTCTTGTTGCCTCCCCCACCTGCTCCCCTTCCCTGAGCCCCTCCCCAGCTCCCCCCCCTCCGCCCCGGTCTCCCCTCAAACTCCATTTACCATGACAATACTCCCACGCAATACTCTCCCCTCAGATTCTTCCCATTCCCAGCCTGACTCTGCTTCAACTCTAATAGTTGTGAAGGGAATGGCAAGTCTGTGTGTGAATCTTGAGATCCCCTTGTCTGGGCAAATTCAGGCAGGGAGTACTGGGTTGGATACAGAGAAACAAGGGCAGAGAGCTGCTCTGGAGGTTTGTGGAATAGAAAAAGGGGCCTAGGTTACCCTCCCCACCCTGGGCTCTTCTACATTACCAATTTTTCCTAAGAGCCCTGAGGAGAGACCAGGCCTACCTGAGCAAAGTTATTGCTCCCAGCCTCCTCGGGTGACTCCTCTATGTTAACTGTGTGTTCCCGTGAAGAATGGGCCAAGAGACTAAACTGACTGAAGTCAGGTCATTTATTAATTGTGGCATTAATGGACTATCAACAATTAGCAAAACAAAGTCATAACTTACCTACCCTGAAGGAAATCTTTGGTGCAGTGGCTGCAGCAAGCTCAAACCTAGTTTTAAACCCCACCTGTCCTTCTTCTCCCTGACTTGTGTACAACACTACTGAGTTCTACCTCACACATTGCACAGTTCCTTTTCTCTCACCCTTTGTGCATACTCCAATGTAGGCAAAATTACAAGGACTTCCTCAGGGATTTCCCTATCTGCCTCATTTGCACAAGCAAGGACATGAATTTAACTTTTTGCTATGTCCTGTAATGACCACAGTGGTCTGGGCTGCTTGCTCCTACATTATATCAAAATATTCGAAATCTCAGCAAAAACTGAAGATATCTTTTGTTCACCCAATCTCATTCAGTTCCTATATACTGTCACAACCAAATTAAGTAGTGCCCATGTCACAAACAAGTAAAACCATTCAAAACAGTTTTTTTCTGCACTAGGTTAACTAAGGGTTAACAATGATAGTAACCGCTTTTTTTTTTGCTGCGCATATCAAAAAGAAATTTATAACTGCGACACTAACATAAAATAAAACTTATCCTTCTGTGCTGTACATAAATCATTATAACTGGTCAGAGAAAACAGGGAATAACCCTGTGAGATAACACCCTAGCAAAGACCGCTAAATAATTGGCGATTCTAATTAAATTTATGATGTGGCAAAAAGCAATTGGCTATTACACAAATAAAACCCGTCTTCACTTCCGTGAAGAACGGGAGACCTCCGCACACACACCTAAAAAACCTCTGAACGTATGCGTGAAAATAACTGACAAATTGATCGCTTGTCAGTCTCCCCCGTCTCGACCTTATCAGATGTAAATCAACGACCTGCCGGCCCGACTTTTTTCTCCGTTTATCTGCCCGACCAAAGAACTCTTATGCAGACCGACCTATGACCTATGAACCTTAAGCTGTAACTAACCAAATATCTCTGACCTCCGCTATTCACCACCTTGATGGCGTGAGTAAATAATCTTGCTTTACAACCGATAAGCGTCCGCCTAATTAATTCCACTCCAAGCGTCACAAATACCCGCCTGACGGCCTTCTAAGGCCCCGGACCCTTATCTGCCCGGGTGGCGTCAGGGAGAGCTGCTGGCTGGCTGCCCTGAGTCCCGACATATACAAGCTGTGGTTAGTAGTTATTAAGGAAATCATTCATCTATTGCATTTTTTGTTTTACCTATTTCTACAATAGTATCAAAAAGTACACGTGTGTTAGCTCATTGCAAGTCAAAGGTCTTTGGCTCCTAATGATCCAATTTAGCTTAAAGACAAATCATGAACTAACAATGCAAAGCTGCAGCTAACAGCACATACCCCAGCACAAAGGAAAGTTCGTTTAGCAGGTACAGTTGGAAGCAGTTGGAGCAATTATCTTGGAAAGGGATATTTTAGAGGCAACAAAGGATTTTGTGCAGGTGCCTCAGAGGGGAGAAACTCTTTCTCTTCTCTGCGTGGTCTCTTCCCAGTTACCCTGTGAGTGGAGACAGACAGGAGATAAAGGGGCCACAGCCATGCCAGGAGTCTGAGCCCCCTCCCTGAGGTAGACAGAAAGAGAGGGTGGGGTAGGATGAGTCACCTGAGACACTAAGAAGTTCAAAGAAGTACCAAGATGCTGGGGCTGTGATCTGCTGGCACAGAAGGGACTCAATATCTGTGGTCTGGACTTGGGAGTCACTGCCAGTAGCTTGGGGAGAGGATGATTCTGGCCATCACTGACCTACCATGGAAGCCCCTGCTCTGCTGGGCAGGGGCACTCAAATACCTCCCACCCGTACCCTGAGAGAGGGACTGCAGCTGTGTCACCCACCAATTTCAATGGGGAATTCATGGTGGGGGCGGGTCTCATGAGGAGCAAGTGGTCCAGAGGGGGAAGGGGTCACCTCACCTGGAACATCCCCCGCCAGCTACTGTGCAACACGTTAGTCATGGCCCACTCCTGGAGGAACAACACCACGGCACCCAGGCCAGTCTGGGTGAAGGATTTTGGGTGTTGCTGAGATTGAAGATGCAGAGGAGGGAAGGGGACAGAGAGTCACTCACAGTAGCACAGAAGGGGAGATGAGGTACAGGGGCTGCCCTGGGAGCATGGACCCAGGCAGCTCTATTCTCTACCACTCCTATTATGGGGTCTCCTAGGGACAGCAACTACTGGGACCTCTTTGTGGCCCCCAGTGCGGGGTTAGTCCTGGGGACTGAAGTCCACATGGAGCCCCAGGAGACTGAGATCTAGTTTCCCAATGAAAGGGGCAACTGAGGAGTGAAAAAACTCCCAGATCAATCCAGGGCTTCCCAAGAGTGGGGCAGGGAGATTGGTCAGAACCACAGGACTTCCAGTCCCTAAACCACCTCCAAACAGGAGGGCTACCCAGCTCCCTACCCCCTGACATGCCCTCCTTCCCTCCAATCTCCACCCCTACATGTCCCTCCAAACCATCTGCCACAATTCAGCACGTGCCTCCTTCCTTATGGCTCAGCATTTAGTTATTGCCACTGCCATATCCAGGACATCAAAGGGATTAACTGTCTTGGGAAGGTGCTATCCACAGCAGCACCAAGGAACTCCCTCCTAGGAAAGGTGAAGCACAGTTCCACCCCTGCCCACCTGATCAGCTCAAATCTGAAGCAGCTGCTGCTCTCCTCTGCTGGAGGAATCCCCTCTGCTTCAAAGCCAGCTTCCCAGACAAGCATCTGCTGGGCTTCAGGGCTCACAACAGAGCCTGGCTCTGAGCATCCAATGTATGAGCTTGATGAGTCCCTGAGTGTCTGCTGGGACAGCATACTGAGCCACTCACCTTCTACCACTAGGTCCAAAGGGCTGCTGAGATGTGATCAAAGTTCTTGGTTTGATTCAGGGTAGTGAGGGCAGGTGTATTTTCCTTCATCTTCTTTTGTCACATTGTGAATGTGAACCTTAGCCACTTTCCCAGAGGAGATTTATGGTACAGCCAGGTTTGGGTTCTATCTTTGTACAGAAACAGCATCATGTCTTCAAGCTGAACTGAACAACTGATGGTCATGTTCCCCCCAAGACCAATTTCTCGTCTGGGGATCACAGAGATGTTGGGTTTGGGGTATGGTTCTGTAATGGGATGGAGACAAGCAGTGAGACACAGAATCTGTCACTGAAACTCTACCAGTGATGGGCAGGAAGAAAGGTCACAGGGAGTGGTTCTGCTGTTCCCAAAGGCCCCAGGGCTTCCCCTGAGCTTGGACCCAAACCAACCCAGTCCTGGAAACAGAGCATCCTCTTTGCATCTAACAGGGACAGCCCACCCTTCCTCCTCCTATCCAGCCCTGGCAAAGGCTATCAGACCCATTGGCCCATCTACCCAGTATCAACCCTGCTCCACACCAGATGCATGGGCCCTCCCAGCCCACTGTCCTTACCAAAAACAAGCAAAGACTTAGATTGATAGATTCATAGATTGTGAGGCTAGAAGGGACCTCAGGAGATCATTGGGTCACCAGGCAGAAAGGGCAACTGAGAGTCAAGAGACCCCACAGCAAGGTGACCATCCAGTCTCCTCTTGAAGATTTCCAGGGTAGGCGATTGCACCACCTCTGGAGGGAGCCTATTCCACAGTCTGGACATCCTAAATGTGAAGAAGTTTTTCCTAATGTTGAGCCTGAAATGGTCTTCCAGGAGTTTGTGACCATTACTCCTGGTTTTTCCCTAGGGTGCCCTGGTGAACAGTTGTTCACCGAGCCCTTGATGTATGCCCTTGATGGAGCAGTAAGCTGCTATCAAGTCCCCTCTCAACCTTCTCATTTTCAAGCTTAAGAGTCCCAGGTCCCTCAGCCTTTCCTCATATGACTTGCCATGCAAATCTCTGATCATACAAGTGGCCCTTCTTTGGACTCTCTTGACCTTTACCATCCTTGTTGAAGTGCAGCACCCAGTACTGGATGCAGTACTCCAGCTGCAGTCTCACCAATGCCAAGCAGAGTGGAAGAATCGCTTCCCTTGTTTTGCTGGAGATGCATTGATTGATGCATGCCAGGGTATTATTTTCTCTGTTGGCTAGAGTGTCACACTGTCGGCTCATATTCATACTGTGATCTATTATTACCCCCAGGTCCCTTTCATTTGTGGTGCTGGTCAGTTTGGCGTTGCCAAGCCTGTAGGTGTATAGAGGGGGTTTTGTCCCTAGGTGGAGCACTTTATATTTCTCAGTGTTGAACTTCATCTGATTCCAATCTGCCCAACTTGAAAGTCTGGGTCTACCTGTATCTGCAGCTATCTTCAAGCATGACCACACTTCCCCATAGCTTAGTGTTGTCCGTGAACTTGCTACTTGGGATGCAGATGCTGAATACCTGGCTAGCATTGGGCTGTGCCAGGCTTTGCCTATCGCATACCAAAAGGTGTTTGGCCAATCCAGTATCTTTGTGGATGGTGTGAATATTGTTAAAAGCAAGAAAAGCAGCTCAGGACTTGTGGATTCTGGGATGGAAGCAGTGCCTACTGTGTTATTGCTGTTGGGCGGGCAGTTAGGACTCCTGGGTTCTATCTGCAGCTTTCTCACTGATTATGAGAGTTCTCCCATAACAGCCAGGATTGTGTTCCTCCTCTCTCACTCTGGATTTCTCCCATTCTGGACACCCTGTTCTGTACAACACCTGGGGCAAGGATCACCCCCATCACTCTGTCCAAAAATCATAGCAGTTCCCCGTCTAGCTGGATGTCCCCTCTGCTACAGACAAGGGCTTAGGGTAGAGCCTGACTCAGCATAGGCCATCAGCATGGTGAACCCCTGAGAGTGAGGCTGGGAATGAGGAAGCCAACAGGGACCCCTCACCTCTCACTAGGAGCTCCAAGGGTTTGCTATATTCTGACCATCTGGGTGGATTCAATTTTTTGTGATATTGGCATCTGTAGCTCCCTCTGTTTTCAGGTCTCATATCATAGAGGTGAAACTCAACCAATATCTCATTATCGTCTGTGGCTTTCATGGGGGTCATGACCCAATTTCTGTACAGACAGCACGTCACATTCTTATGTTGACTCTGACACTGGATGGTCACATTTCTCTCCACACTGACTACACAGTTGGGGATCATCAAGATGCTGGGCTTGGGGTATTTGGTCTCTGCAAAAGGAAGAAGACAATCAGTGGGACACAGACCCTGGTACTCTCACACTACTCCAGCCATGCTGCAGTGTTGGTGTTGGGGTGGAAATTCCTCTGGATGCCTTCTCCTAAGCACCTAGACCAGTGATTTTCAACCATTTCAGACTCAAGGCACCCCTCAGTAAGCTCAAGGCATCCTTTGGAAAATGCCAGCTCTAAGTGTTCATTCATTTTTGTTACTGTAAAAAAATAAAGGAGCAATTCTTCTGTTGCAAAGAACTCAAAAGGACTGTGCCTGGTCAGAATGCTTTTAATACCGTGGATTCCTATTTGAAATCTCTGGGTTGATCTTATGAATTATATTTGTACATCTAACAGTGCTAACATTGCATGGCACCCTGCAACACCCCTGAAAGGTTATCAAAACAACCAAGGGTGCCACACTCATAATCACTGCCCAAGACATTCCCCTGAGCTTGGACCAAAACCGACCCAAGTCCCAAGACCTGGAGCATCCCTATGTATTGCCACAGGGGTCCCACTGGGATTCTGCAAGCCAGGTGGCTTCCAGTGGTTTGGCACCCGGGCTGGGAGTGTCAGGGCTTCTGAGCTGCAAGTCTACTCCTTCACACAGGCCCATAGGAGGACATCTGGGACTACAAGGAACTTGAGCACCAGATACTAATCCCAGCTCCCTTGTTTCAGGTTTTCCCTGCCCCCCATTCCCACACCATCTTAAAGCCTGCTCTTCCCCAGCATCCCTGTCTGACTGATACTCACATCCCAATGCTCCATCCTGTCCAGCCAGCCAGCACCTTGGAGAGGAGACATCTTATTAGTAACTAGATCAGAAGCAAATGATTTCCCTTCCCTCCTGAAACCCCAAGCCCAAGATGGTGCTACTAACTGGAAATGCCGCAGGTTCCAGAAGCTCCTGTCTATGGATTGTGGGGTCAGACCCAGCACTGCCTGGAACAGCCCGCTAGTAAAGGGATCCCACACCCTGGCCTCAGACCTTCCCCTTCCTTTCCCAGGGCAAAACTCCTCATTTCACATCCACCTTGGACACATGCTTTGACCACAGATTCCCTCATGGGTACATGCCCCTGGTCTCAGTTCCCCCATAGGCACACACCCTGGACATAGCTCCCCACCTTGTATACACATCCTGGTGTCTGATATCCCCTTGGTCACACACCATGGTCCTCCCTTGTACTCACCAAGCAGGAAGATGGTGGCAGCAGATGACATGTTGAGGACAGTGAGGGGCCTCTCAGTGTCTCCCTCTCACCAACATTCAGAAATCCACTGAGTTGGATTCTCCAGTGAACTTCAGAAGAAGAAGTGAGGTTGGGGAGTGGCTTCCAGGAACTATTAATGACTATTTCTCCCCCTGCGTGCATCTTATCTCCAGGAAAACAAGCAAGGTCCAGCAAACCACTTCCTCTCACATAGCTGACCCCCCTCCCCACCTCCATTCAGCAGCCAGGGCTGGCAAGGAGCTTCCAGCCCCACCCTGAACTACGCAGCAGGGAAGAAGTATAGTTAGGTAGTGACAACATACACTGTTAGGGCCAGGGAGTTTAGCTCTGGGACCCACCCTGTCATTTTAAGCAGCTCCTGATGTCTAAACTCATCTTGAGATTCGTACATGAGAATCTAATGCTGGATATTTAAATCCTGTGGGGATGGCAAAATTAGATTTGATGTATCTAATTCGGGTATCCACATTTGAAACAGACAACTGAAGACACACTCCTAGAGTGCTTCCACACATTGAATACCCTTCTGCCCCAAACCCCTCCCTGCCCTCTGCTGTTTAACCACTGAGAATCAGCTGAGGTGAGTCAGAGGCCACACTCCTTGGTCTATGGTGCCTCAGCCCTACCTGTTTCACTCAGGCCCTGCCAGTCCTTAGGCTGTAGCAAAACCCCCAGGTTTTTCTCTTTTTTTTAACTTAAAAATACATTCCCTCCCCTTCCCCAACCATTTCTGACTTTTCTCTCTGCCCTCTTTATCCCTTATAAGTAATTATAAGTAGTCATAGGTAAACTAAGATAAGTTCTTGTATGCTATTATTGTAATAAGCCCCTTTTATATTGTAAATAGTGTTCTGTTATGTTTAGGCCTGTGTCTGTAAAGTTAACCAAAGTAATGTCAAGTAATGTCAAGTTTCCATTTTGTAATGTCAAGCCTCCATCTTGTGTCCCCTGCCCAGGCATACCCTATTGTATAGTATGTTGTAACAGTGACTCATACCTACCCCTCTGTCGTGAAAACACACACAGAGTACTTTTGGGTCAGGTCAGCAGAAGCTTTTATTTAAAAGAAACTACAGCTGTAGGAGGAGTTCCAAAGTGACATGGATTTCCCAAGCACTTGGAAGGGGTCCCCCCCCAAGAGCAAAATCAGGAGGCTTATATACTTTTTAACAGTCGCTTATAACTCACGTGATCATATAGTGAAATTAGCATGAAAAGCGGCTATAATATTACTTTATTATTTCTTTGCTGTAATCAGGATGGGAATTTATGGGGGAGGCGAGGTTAGTTCACAAACCTCCTTCTTGCACCTGGAAATCTACTTTGTACATACTTTTTTTTTTACCTTCAAGGCCGTGGTGAGCGAAGCAGTTGCAGAAGAGTTATAAAGAACAAACACTTGCCCTTATCTGTTCTACTGTACAGAGCCAGCAATTCTACACAAAGCGGTTATGTCATCTTATAACTAAAATAATCAAACTTTAAGGCATATATTTTTTCTGATTCCACACCTCCTATGTAAATTGGTTCCTGAATGAATGGAAATGAATGAGGGTGCTTGAGGCATAATGGTAGCAGGCCTGTACTGAATGACCAGTAATGACCAGACCATCAACTCAACAACCTGACCATTGCCTTGCATTGACTCACCCAGGAACCACAGACTTCACCTAGAAACAGAGATAGGAATCCAGCATTTAAAAGGTAAAGAACCTACAGAAACCCAACATTTGGAAGACAAAGACCCTACAGAAACCAGCAACCCCATCATTGTATCCCACAAGACAATGAGGACACCTGGATCTGCACGTATGCATCTGAGCAGGACTGGCCCTTGCCTCGGCATGTCCTTCCCATAGGAGACACAGGTAGCCCACCCCTATAAAAGGGGTGGTAGAGTGTGACCTCCTTGGGACGCCCTCTCCATCTGGACTAGCACTATGCCACATCACCTATCCACCCAGAGGCCCTGCCAGTGACCCCCCTCTGGCAACACCTTGCTGGAGAAGACCCCGACTGGCCATCGAGGATCAACTCACAACCAGGATAGGTAGCTATCACACCATGGCCTGACACTCAACCCTCAAAGCACAGAACTAAAGGCCAGTTCCCTTCTAGTACCACCCACCCTCTGCAAGCCTCAGATAAGTGGTGGGGGTGAGTATGGGCAAAGGGATACATCTGATCCTTGGGGAACCCCAATTTTGAAGGCAGCTCTGCCCTGTCATCTCTGGGATGCTGAAGTGGAGGGTGGGCATTATAGTACCCTAACAGAGATACAGGAGCATGTCTTAGGCAGTACTCAGTGGTGGGAAATTTGGGACAGGAGGGACTATCAGAGCTTGCCTGGGACCTCAGGGAGTATAAGAGTTTGGGTTAGACTGGAGTCAACAGGGCATTGGGTCTGTGGGAGGTATAGGGCAGGGGAGCACTTCACAGGGCGTCCAGCTGCTTACTGTCTGTGGGACAGAGACAACCTGGTGAGATGAGAGGTGCTCAGCCCCAGCAGGTTCAGACCAGGACCCAGGCCTAGATCCCACCCACCACATCCTGGGAGCTTGGAGCCCACCACTGGCTAGCCCACCTGTCCCCATCACACCCAGGGGGCAGAGTTCTTAGCCCCAAGAGAAACTGAAATAAAGGGACAGCCCAAGAGCACTCAAGTCACTGCAAAGTCTCCATAGCCTGAAGGGACATAGGCATCATGCCCTATTCAGGATGTTTTCCCCACAGGATGTTGCCCCATCAGGAGACATGGGCCACTCCCACCTGCAGCTGCCCCGGTACCCCTGTGCATGTCACTTATAGATGTGGTGCCATATGGCAGGAGGCATCAACTCATTCCAGGGAGAGAGTGAGCTTTCCCCAAGCTTGGACCCACTGTGGCCCAACACTGGAACCTGGATTTTCCAGCTACCTCCATGAACCCAATGGGGGCAGCCAGCCCATTATTCCCCTCTTTGCCCTGACACAGAGGATTGGACCCATGGGCCCACCTAGCCTGCTATCACCCCATACCCTGCTTCACATGAAATCCACAAACCCATCCAGCCCACAGTCCTGCCCCCAAGGAGCCAGGAGCCAGGGGCAGGTCCTGAATATGCGGCACATGCAGGGTGGTATGGCAGGGCTGCACCATGCTGTCTCCAGCCTGTTTTGAAGTGTCAAGACAGCTCAGGAGTGACAACTCAGGGATCTAGAGGGGCATAGCAGTAGACAGATGCTCCACATAATGTCATATGCCTGTTTCCTGCTGGAGTCTCAGTTTTGGCTGATTAGGGAAGAGGGGACTTGGACCCAGTTGCACAGACAGAGAAACTGAGGCAGTTATGTACATTGCCCATGGCTATTCCTGGTTTCTGTTATGGAACTAGGAAGTTAATGCAGGTGCCTGGTCCTTCTCTAGATGCTGACCCCACAGAACAGGCTGTATCAAGGGAGCCCCTCTGTGCTGTGCTGGAAACTCTACAAGGGATGTTTCTTTCCCCTGACTGGAGAACCCCGCACTGGCAACACCCCTGCTTTTCAGCTGGATGACCCCTCTGCTGTGTCCTGGGGCTCAGGGCAAAGCCTGGCTCTGAGCATCAGGCCATCAGTGCGCAGTCCCATTCTGGACCTCTCTGGTGTGAGACTGCAAGGGGGGATGCCAAGCTGGGCCCTTCACCTATCACAACAATCTCCATGTGCTCACTTTCAACAAACAAGGGTTCCTTCCGGGCCAATATTAACAGCTGTAGTTTCCCCCGTCCTGCAAGTCAGCATTGTGGATGGTGAATTCATCCCAGAGGGGGATATCATTTTTCATACTTTCTTAGTTTCCTAGTTGGTAGGGTTGGAAGGGACCTGAGGAGATCATCCAGTCTGACCCCCTGCCGTGGCAGGAAAGAGTACTGGGGTCAAACGACCCCAGCCAGATGTTCTTCCAGCCTCCTTTTAAAGACCCCCTGGGTAGGAGCCAGCACCACTTCTTTTGGAAGTTGGTTCCAGATCCTAGCCGCCCTGACAGTGAAATAGCACTTCCTAATGTCTAGCCTGAAACTACCCTCCGCTAGCTTGTGTCCATTGTTTCTTGTAACTCCCGGGAGTGCTTGGGGGAACAAGGACTCTCCCAATGCCTGCTGGTTCCCCTTGACTAGTTTGTAGACTGCCACTAGATCCCCTCTCAGCCTTCTCTTCTGGAGGCTGAACAGGTTCAGGTCCCTCAGCCTCTCCTCGTAGGGCCTACTCTGCTGACCCCTGATCATGCGGGTGGCCCTCCTTTGGACCCTCTCCATATTGGCCACATCCCTCCTGAAGTGCGGCGCCCAGAACTGGACGCAGTACTCCACCTGTAGCCTGACCAGTGTCATGTAGAGGGGGAGGATCACCTCCTTGGACCTGCTTGACATGCATCTGTGGATGCACAACAAGGTCCCCACAGTGTTGGCCCATGTTCATTGTGGCATCAATGATGACTCCAAGATCCTTTTCTGTCTCAACACTGGTGAGAAGGGAGTTCCCCAGCATGTAGGTGTGCCGCTGGTTCTTCCTCCCCAGGTGCATGACCCTGCACTCGTCAGTGTTGAACCCCATTCTGTTCTCCTTGGCCCACCCCTGTAACCTGTCTAGATCCGCTTGCAGCCTGTTCCTTCCTACTAGCGTACCCCCTTCCCCCCACATCTTAGTGTTATCTGAGAACTTGAACAGGGTGCTTTCTATCCCCTTGCCCAAGTCACTGATGAAGATGTTGAATAGTGTGGGCCCGAGGACCAAGCCCTGGGGAACCCCACTACCTACATCCCTCCAGGTTGAATAAGACCTGTCCACCACCACCCTCTGAGTGCGGCCCTCCAGCCAGTTAGCAACCCATCTGACCGTGTAGGCATCAACACCACTGTCTCCTACTTTCTTACTGAGAATGGGGTGAGAGACCATGTCGAAGGCCTTCCTGGAGTCCAGAAAGACTATATCCATAATGACACCTGCATCCAAGGACTTGGTGACCTGGTCGTAGAAGGCCACCAGGTTGGTTTGACAAGACCTGCCCCTAATGAACCCATGCTGGTTGCCCCCGAGCATAACCTCCCCTGCTGGCCCTTCCTGGACATGTGCCAGGATAATTCTTTTGAAAAGCTTCCCCAGGACCGAGGTAAGACTCACGGGCCTACAGTTCCCTGGGTCCTCCTTCCTCCCTTTTTTGAAGATGGGGACCACGCTGGCCCTTTTCCAGTCCTCCGGCACAACACCCAAGAACCATGAGTGCTTGTAGAGCTGTGTCAGAGGTCCTGCAATGACCCCTGTTAGTTCCTTCAGCACTCTGGGGTGGAGATCATCAGGACCTGTGGATTTAAATACATCTAGTCCCTCCAGAAGTTCCCTGACAAGGTCCTCATTAACCCTAGGCCTGGGTGTGCCACCCACAGGGCCCTCACGGGGGCCAGTGGGGGAGATATCTGGGTCCCTCCTCAGAAACGTGGAGGCAAAGAAATTGTTGAATATGTCAGCTTTACTGTCAGGTGAGATGACCAGATTTCCTAGCATGTCCTGCAGAGGCCCCACGTTACTTGGCACCTTCTTTTGCCCCCCTATGTATTTGAAAAAGGACTTCTTGTTGTCCTTGATCTGGATCACTAGTCCCAGCTCCATTTCCGCCTTGGCCTTCCTGACCACCCCCCTACATTCCCGAGCTACCGAGATATAGTCCTCTCTTGTGATGGCTCTTGTTTATACAGTTGTATCCTGTTTCTCAGGCAGTGACACTTACTGTGAATCCCAGAGAAACAGGAGTTAGATATGAGAGAAAATAAAACCCAAAATCAGCCCTTGCCCCTTAGCTTCCAGCTCTAGGGGGACCAACAGAGAAGAACAGAGAGATCCCTGGAACTACAGAGAACCCCAGCACCAGATCCTGACCGTAGTTCCCTTGGTGTCAGACCATGGAGCAAGGTTCATCAGTGAGCTGTGTTTTTCCCTATAATTTGGGGTAAACTTTTCCCTGGCCCCATCCCCTCTTCAAAGCCTGCCCTCCCCAAAGACCTTCATTCTGCTGATACTCACATCCAAGCACCATGCCATCCCTGACCAGCCAGCATCCTTGAAAGAAGACAACTTGATAGTGACCAAACAAACAGCAAAATATTTCCTTTCCCTTCTGAGTCCCCAGATCCCTGATGGTGCAAAGTGAATCTATTTCTAACTGAGAAGGGAACAGGATCCAAGGGTTTCCATCTGTTGATTGTGGGATCTGTGGCCAGCACTTCCTGGAACATACCTCAAGTAGTGACATCCTACTCCCTGGCCTTAGACATTCCCCTTCCTTTCCCAAGGGTGAAACTCCATATTTTATGAACCCCCTGGGCACACACCTTAACCTCAGAGCCCCTCATGGGTACACACCCCTCATCTCTGTTATCCCCATGTGTGCACACCCTGGCCTTCCAGCCATACTCATGAAGGAGGAAGATAGTGACAACAGCCAATATGTTAAGGATAGTAAGGGGCATCTCAGGGTCTCACAGTCACCCTGGTCCACAGCTCCACTGAACCTAGTACCTCAGCAAACCTCAGAAGAAGAAGTAATGCACAGGAGTGACTTCCAGAAACTAGTCATGTCTACATATCTCCTGGCATACATCTAATCTCTTAGCAACATCTATGAAGCTCCTTGCAATGCCCAACAAACCACTTCCTCTGGTGTAACTGTCTTCAGGCCCTGACTGTTGTGTACAACACACAGGGCTAGCAAAGAGCTGCCAGTTTGACCCTGAACTGCACAGCAGGGGAGAAGGAGATATGGATGGTGCCAAGACTCAGCTCCCTAGGGGCAGGGAGTTTAGCTCTGAGAACCACAGCTCCTGATTTCCAAGGCAGTCTGGGACAGCTGGATGAGGGTCAAATCCCCAAAATTCAATCTCCTGAGAAGCTGGCAAAATTGGACCTGCGTGTCTGATTATGGGGTCCTGACCTGAAAAGGTGGCTGAGAGTTGATATAGGGTTCAGAGCAAAACAGCAGGGATTTAGAATAAAACATCTTTTCTAGCCAAGTGCAATGAGGTTCAAAGAAAAGACACCACCTTCCTGTCACTGTTTCTATGTGCAAGAATGAAGCAGAAGCCCACTGTGGGATGGGGAGATGGTATGATAAGATATGATTTTGCAAGTAAATGAGGGCTACTGGATAGAGCAAGGCCCACATCTGGAATGAGAGTGGTTCCTAGTGGTTAGGGAAATGGAGATAGAGGGAGTCAGGACTCCATCAGACCCCCAGTCCTGGGTGGGTCCTGGCTTAGCCATTGACTTTTTGTGTGATTTTGCTCTAAGCAACCTGAGCCCCTGAAGTAGAGTGAGTGGAGGTAGCTGTTTTGTATGAAAGGAAGATGTTCACATGCAAAAGAAAAACACACCCACGAGCATTGGCTGGCCCCTTCCCCAGCTGGTGAAAAGAACAAGTCCAGGCCCAAAATCTTGCTACAGTCTTTTCTCCCCATATTTCCATCCTTCCACATCTCTGCCTCATTCCCTTCCTACTTAGGGTCAGAGAGCGAAGGGTAAAATATAAAGGGAAGATGACCCCAGTGAGCAGAGACACCACCTGAAGGGTTAGGAGCTGAAGAGAATAATTGGGAAAGGGTGGGTCTATGGGGCCAGTGACAGCTCCCCCATCAAGTGGGGAGAGTGGGCTTCCCCATATGAGTGAATCAACCCTGTAAATATAACTGACATTACAGAGCATGGAGTAATGTCCCACTCCATATCCCTTTCTCAGGGCTTCCCTTTGTAAAGGTGGTTGTCACATCCCACTGCTCCCAAACAAGTTGGCACCAGGGTATGACCACACAGGTTATGAGAAAACCAGGGTCCTCAGGGAAAAGTGGAATATGGAGGAATGGAGACAAGCACTGAGCAGCAAGAAGAGTGGGGTCCAAGAGACAGAGAGGAGGTGTGGAGAGCTATAGGGCTGGGATGGTGGCATCAGGAGGCTGAGGGGGAGGGAGGAAGAATGTGAGGCAGAGGGAGGCTGGGAGTGCAGGGGCTGGGGGCAGGGGGTAGGGGGGGCTGGATACTGAAAGGGGGAGCTGATGGACTACAATGGCAGCTCCCCTCAGGAGCTGGGAAGAGATCATGGAGTCCCTCCTGAGTATACCTCCCAGGGTGAATCCCACTCTGTGGCCATATGGTGTTTGCCAGTGTGGCTCCCTTCCTCATTTCTTGGCCCCAGCTGGTGTTGGTCTCAGGTGGGAAAACCAATCTACTCTGACTCTGGGGAGGCAGCCACATGGCAGAACTCCCCCAAGCCCAGCCTCTCTCCCCTCAGATTCCCTCTTACCTTCTTCTAACAAATAATGCCCACCTGTTTTGCTCCCCACTCAAGCTCACCCATCCTCTCCTTGGCCAGGACTAAGCCAGGAGGTTTTGATGGGAAGACAGTCTCTGCCCCCTTCAATTCTCTGAGGGGGGAAACATGGAAAAGACCCCCGCACACACATTTACTTCAACCTCTGATTTCTTCCCCTTCAGTCTGTCCTGTTCAAGCTCCATCCTATCTGCTCAGTAGTGGTTGGTGGGAAAATACATCCCCACCATCATCCAGCTATGACTCTTGGGGAGGGATGGAGCTGGTTTTTCTTTAAACTCCTCCTGTCCCCACACCTTCCCTTCCCCTAAGCTCCTCTTGCCACCCCCAATCCATCTCACCTCTAGCTCCAGCTACCATGACCATATTACCCCACAACACTCTCCCTTCAAACTATCCTCCCATTTCCCAATTGTCATCCCTAAAACTCCTGTAGATGTGAGGGGAATAGCTAAGCCTGTTGTCATATTGAATGAAATAGTTTGAATGTTTGTAAAGGTTGCCCATTAGCCAGTTTCAGGAAGAAGATAAGATTTATCTCCTTATCTAGTTCATTGTTTTGGGGACTACGTGCAAAAGGTCCTGACTTTGCTTAAAGTCTTAATTTAAATTTCATCTTTTAGAAGTCTTTTACAAAGAGAGCAAATATCCTGAATTCCAAGAGATCAAACCCTAAGACCTTTTGACCAGATTAGTAAGAAAAAGGCATTTGCAGTGATATGGAAGTTTCCCAAAGGTAATTTAAAATGCTCAACAAAGGCAAAAGAATCTGTTGAGTAAGATCCGAGCCCAAATTTGGGGGTAATGACAGATTGAGTAGGAGGAGCCCACTGACGGCAGCTCTCTCAATAAAAACTGTAACTTACTGTCCCAATTTGGAGGTGACTATACTTGCAGAACAACAAAGGAAAAATCGCAAGTATAGCCCGGGTCAGACTGAGCACCTGAAACACCCTCTCCGTGAACACGAATCTCTTAGTTCACGCTGAAGCTGCAGAGCGCCCAAAAGGGACTGAAGGAAGGGGACTTAGTCCTATCACTGCTGAGGCCAGCCTATTGAATTGTATTGCTGAGGCCATTCCATTGAACCGTACTACTGAGGCCAACCCATTAAATCGTACTACTGAGGAATGAAACCATATTTTGGTATTTGGCTTCTCGGAATTCTAGGATTGTAAGTATAATATGAAAAATAATAGTATTGATTCAAATTTAACTTTTAGTTGTAATTGTAGTTGTTTTTGTAACACTAATTCTTATAGTATTGTTTGGGAAGGAAGTGCATTCAGAGCATTGTTTCTGATATATGTAATTATTGTGTTTTTAATGTTTGTGGTGTTTCTTAAAGCTAAGCAGTGTTATATACGTAGCAAAGAGTTTTAAAATAAAATTGTGTTGTATAAATTAAGTGTGTAATCATTGTGAAATCGTGCAATCAGTTAACTACTCCCCCAGCCAGTGCATCAAAACGAATCAGTAAATTGTGTGGGATTTTCTCTATTCCATAACCCACTAGAGACACCTGTGAGTGAATCTCAAGGGCCCCTTATCTGTAGGGACTCAGGCAGGAGGTAGTGGGCTGAGGCAGCTGGAGGATGCTTTGGGGTGTAGATAATAGAAGTGCAGGGGATTAAGTTACCCACAAATAAAGGCATCCTCCTCCCCACCCTTAGCTCTTCTACAGTCCCACTTTCCCCTAAGAGCTCTGGGGAGAGACAAAGGCTTACTTCAGCCAAGTTATTGCTCTCTGTTATTAACTGTTGCTTCCTTTGAAAGAGGGTCCAAGGGACCAAAATAACTGAACTTAGGTAGTTCTTTTCATTGTGATTTTAACAGACTATCCACAACCAGTAAGACATAAAGTCAAAGCTTACCTGCCCTGCAGGAAAATTTTAGTGTGGTGGCTGAAGCACTTTATCTAGCAAACTTAATCCCATGTATTACCACCACCCATCCTTGTCTCCAAATTGTGACAATGCTTCTGAGTTCTACCTCACACATTGCATGTTTTCTTTTCTCTCACCCTCTGCGCATGCTCCAGTGTGAGTCAAGTTACGGGACTCCACAGACATTGGCTAGGCATGGAAAAAACTATTTATCTAGCATGTCCTTTTCAACATACTTCCACTATTAGCATCAAGAAGCATTATAGATGCAATGCTAAGACAGCAGAAGGACAAAGCACTGTGCCTTCTAATGGTCCAGCTTCGCTTAGGGACAAAGCAAGAACAGTGCAAAGCTGTAGCTAACAGGGCAGACCCCAGCACCATAGGCAGCTCCTTCAGCAGGCAGATATGGAAGCAGCTGGGGAATTCTCAGGAAGGGGCAACATAGGGCTTTTTTTTTTCAGCCTCCGCAAGAGAAGGTTGAGAGGCGACCTTGTGGCTGCCTATAAGTTCATCATGGGGGCACAGAAGGGAATTGGTGAGTATTTATTCACCAAGGCACCCCCGGGGGTTACAAGAAATAATGGCCACAAGCTAGCAGAGAGCAGATTTAGATTGGACATTAGGAAGAACTTCTTCACAGTTCGAGTGGCCAAGGTCTGGAACGGGCTCCCAAGGGAGGTGGTGCTCTCCCCTACCCTGGGGGTCTTCAAGAGGAGGTTAGATGAGTATCTAGCTGGGGTCATCTAGACCCAGCACTCTTTCCTGCTTATGCAGGGGGTCAGACTCGATGATCTATTGAGGTCCCTTCCAATCCTAACATCTATGAATCTATGAATCTATGTCCGAGGAGCACCTGGCCTGAATGTATTGAGGAGGAGCTCTTCTCCCCATATCACAAAGGGGAAGTGGAGGCCCAGAGGGATACAAAGTCCTGCCCATAGATGCACAGCAAGTCTGTGGCTGAGCCAGAGAGTAAACCCAGAGCCCTGAGCTCAACCCTGCTGCTTTCCCCACAATCCCATCCTCCCCCTACAGCACTGCTGATCTGGAGCCACCAAAAATCATGAGACTGAAGTCTAATTCCTGTGATTTTAATTATATATTTCCCTGCCTGCTCTCGGAGCTGTATGGGGGAAGGGAAGGAAGCCTCTGGGGAGGTTTCTTCTCAGCCATGTGGACTTGAAACAGACTCTGGATTTGAAACCAAAGCCTAGGTTTATCTAGACTCCCAGGACTCCAAGATTTGGGTCTTTACTGGAAGCAACAGATCTCCTGAGACTGGGGAAACTCCTGGGAGAGCTGGCAATGTGGCTGCCTTCTGCTGCTCTGGCTGAGTGCAGCCCATGGGGGCAGAAGCTGTGGAGGGAGTCAGGCCAGGAATGGACATTAGAACAGGTGGTGCCGTGGTCTGTGCTGGAGGCAGCATGAATGATCCCTAAGAGCCTTCAGACTGCTGCACTACATTCCCACGTCTTCTGTGGTCTGGCTGTACTGAGGCTTTTCCAGAGGGCACAGGGGCAGGTCAGGAACTGTGCTGGAGTGCAGCACGCAGAGTGCCCCATGTCCTTGAAGTCTGAGCCCCCATGGGGGCACTCAGACCTCTCCCCATAATGCATCTGGATGGAGCACAGCTTCTGTCCTGCTCCCATTGGCAAAACCCATCCAAAGAGCCCATCTCCATCCCTGTGCCTCTTACATCCAGGGGCAGTGGAGAAGAGGTAGGGGCAGTTACACAAATGCACCAGTCCTTCTGGCTCTGCCTTACAAATCGATGTCACAGTGCTGCAGGTTATGGTGACACCATTGCTCTTCCCAAGTGCTGGCTCCATCAGGGTGTAGCAGGGTCAGGGTAAGTGATTGCTGCTGGAAAGGTGTGAGCTTGGCTAGAACTCTCCTCTCTGCCAGTCATACATGGCCTCTACTGCAATGAACACCAGGAGGAGCAGGCCCCCGGCACCCAAGCCCAGGCGGATGATGTTGTCCAGGGTGTAATCTAGGGGTGAGAGAGTGAGGAGGGGAGAGTTACTCAGCAGCTACTCCAATGGGGCAGGGTGGGGGAATGAGTACAGCTGGGACCAGAGGGGCTCCCATATCCCTCTGGCCACCCCAGAATGGGAACCCCTGGCCCCTCTGTTCCTGCATGAACCCACATGAGCTCCTACCAAACCTCCTATCCAGAACAACAACATACCCAAAAAGCAAATTACTATATCCTCCATCCATGGTGGACCCCCACCCACACAGCTATTTCCCCATACAGCCAGGGGGAATAGGGGCAAAGAGAGGGGGGCCTTGCCTTGCAGAGGTCCCCCAGGCTGTTCTCTTGGGGTCTCTGTGCAATCACGTGTTCTCCCAGGGGAATGCCCTGCACCTGCTGGACCTGATCCATGGGTCTGTGATGCCCATTTTTCTAGTGGAGTCTGCAGGCAGTGCGCACTTCCCCAAACACTGTCCATAACCTGTTCCTCCACCCTACACATTGTTTTTGGAGGGGTGGTTTGTGTGCTGCAGGGAGGTCTCCCTGGCACTGATCATACTCAATGGATACTCAGAGGGGCTAATCTCTGGCAGGCCCATTAATCAAACCAAACTGACACCCAATCAAGAATGCTCTTCAGTGTATGAAATGAGTTTTCTGGGTCTCAACCCAGCTCATACACCATCCAATATAATGTACCAGTATCTGTGTTCCACCCTTGGTCATTCCACCCTGTTCCCATAGCTGGTGGCATGTAAACTGAAGAGAGATAGAGGGGGCTGGAGGCCTGTGGCAGCACAAATGTTGAGGAGAAGGAGAAGAGCACCCCTAGGACCTATCCACATGCTCCCTGGGGCAGTTCCATGTTGAGCCAGATTGGTTCCCCCCATGGGAATAAAAGTGTCTGCCGGTGCTGAACAGGGAAAGAAGGATGCTAGGCTGGTGTCTGCAGTCAGGGACAGTAACATAGGAGTCCCCCATCTGCCCTGCATTGGCAGCAGCTGCTGTGTCATACACTGTGCCTGCCTCTCTAGGGACAGAATACAACCCAGTGACCCAGGCTTGACTCATTTTCTCCAGGACCACAGACAGAGCAGAGCTGCCCATGGATCCTAGTTCTGCATACAGAGACCCTCTGTCAGTACTGTCTGCTGGGAAACAGGGAACAAACCATAAAGTGTGAGGATGTCTATTTAAGCAACCTCTGCTTAACGCTGTTTTACTTAGTGCTATTTTGCTATAACACTCATTTGGAATTGATACCTGATTTCACTTTAGCGTTCAATGAGTTTCGTTATAACGCTTGCAGTTACCATCTTGGGTCATTAAAAACAATTGTGGTTGCCATCTTGGGTCATCAAATACTTTCCATTTCACTTAACACTCGTTTCACTTAATACTCAGTTTTTCAGGAACCAATTACGAGTACTAAGTGGGGATTGCCTGTACATGGTGTCATTTCAGAGTAATTCTAGAAAGGAATAAAAGGCTCCAATTCCAGCATAAAATGTCTGATTTCTAAATAACTGGATGCTCTTTGTCACCAATTTACTGTGTTCAAAGGTGAGTGCTACTGAACTTCCCATGTCCACATGCAGATCAGCACCCAGAAACCTGCAGGGTGAGTTATACCCAACACGATGATTTCAGTCCTGGTCTCTGTACAGACCAGGCTGCACCAGTAACAAACAGGGTCAAACTGAAGGAACAATGGTCCCCTCTAGTTTGAGCCTCTCTGGGTCTTTCTCCAGTCACCATGCACTTCCCCTTCCCCCCAGCATTTATCTTCCCACAAGCTTCCAGCCTGTCCTATCCCTCTCTAGGCACTCATTCATTCATTCATTCATTCATTCATTCATTCATTCATTCATCTTTATCTTTCTGGGATAGAAAGAAGTCCCGGCATCTCCCACTGCCAGGAAGCAGAGTGAAGGGATTGAAATGTTGACTTGGTGATTGAGCCCCTCCATGACTCCACACATATTGCCACCAGTAAGTCTGGGGGGGATCCCAGCCTGGCAGCCCCTGAGCACTGACTACATCCCTAGAGCAGCCCCATGACCATGCCCCTGAGAAAGCCCCCTGCTCTGGACCACACTCAGGCTCTGCTCTGGAGCTATAGGAGCTCCTGCACCATCTGGATAGGAAATACCCAACTCCAGCCGTGACTTATACCCAAGTCCTCAGTGACACGGGCCCTCTGCTGGGTTCCAGAGCCTGGTTCTGAGCCTCTTCCCATCAGCATGGACGTCCCTTGAGGGCCTGACTGTGGGTAAAGCTAGGGAATAGGAACACAGAGCCCCTCACCTATCACCACCAGCTGCATGGGGTAACTGTGATATGAACAGACGAATGGTTCTGATTTCTTTTGATAAAAGCACTGGTATCTCCCTCCATCTGCTTGCCGCACGCTCCTGATAAACAGCTCAGCCATGTTCCTAGCTGGCACCATGGGTTGAAGCAGGGTCATGTTTCCATCCTTGTAGAGGAAAAACTCCACATCCTGGGGCCCACCCAGACACTGGATGGTCACGTTTTCCCCCAAGGTGAGCTTCTTGCTTGGGCTCAGATTGAGGCTGGGTTTCGGATACTTGGGGTCTACAGTAGAAAGTAGACAGACAGTGAGGCCCCCTCTACACATTACAGGTATTGCACAAATTAGCTAATTAATTGATCAATTACCTAGAGGCCAGTTACACATGCAACATAGCTATCACACAATAAAAGCTCCAACCAGCTATAAAGTCAGACTTCAAAAATGTGCACTAATGTTCTAGCTGGTTGTTATCAGGCCTTAATTTGCACATGTAGCAGGGTTTTCCCTGCAGCTTAGAGCTCCATCAGCTGACAGGGCTCCCTACCACAGGGGTGTACCATGCCCAGCAGTAAGCCCTGGGCACTGGGGATTGACACAGCCACAACCCCCGAAGCTGGGGGTTGGCTGTCATGATTGCTAGGGCTTGCAGGTGTGTGAAACCCTCCAGGCCCTGGGGATCATGGCTGCTGTGATCCTTAGGGCTCTGCCAGAGGATCACAGCAGGGTGATCCCCTGCCCCTAGGATTCAGGAAAAGCCCTAGGCTGGGAGGGGTCAGCCTGTGGTAATCCTTCAGCCCTGGGAGTTTCCTGCATCCCCAGTGCAGGGGGGATTGCTGCAGCAGCCATCTCTGGTGGGGTGCCTCTGTAGCTGGGAGCCCCTCAACTGGGGCCTGTGGGGCTCCCAGCTGTGAGAACCTGATTTTTGCCAGTACAGAGAGAGCCTGGGATTGGGGTCTCCCCACACCAGCAAAAAGGTACAATGGAATCTGGTGCATGATCCCACAATCACACCTCCTGCAATGCATATGTGGCATAGCAGGAAGCACAATTAAATGAATCATGTATTAGATCCCATCATGCCTTTATCTGCCTCAGACACAGACCCCAGGGCCAGGATGTCAGTGCTGGAACAGAGAGAGGGGCCAGGGAAGAGATTCTCCACATACTTTTCCCAAGGACCTTGAGGTTCCCCTGAGCTTGCCCCAAAACTGACCCAGCCCCAACCTGGAACTTCCATACCTACTACCATAGGACCCTTTCATGCATCTAATGGGACTAGCTAGCCCAGCATCCCTCTAGCCTGCTCTGCTGCCAGGGACCAGACCCATGGGCCCATCTAGCCTGGTGGCACCCTTTTACCCTGCTTCAGGTCAGGCCCATAGACGCACCCAGCACACTGACCTGTTCACAAAGGGGCCAGAAGTTGCTGTTCCAAGGGCAAGTACACAACACCTCACACAGTCTGGCCAGTGGGACAGGACTGTGCTCTTTGTTTACAGACAGACCTGAATTGTCAGCATAGCTCAGGAGTGGCGAAACTAGAGGTGTAGAAGGGCACAGCAGGGGAGAGCAGCTCAACACTCCCAGTCCATGTCTGGTTCCTGGTGGAATGTGGAGTCTGGCTGATTAGGGCACAGGGAGGGTTGGAACCAATTGCACAGGGAAACTGAGGCACAACATGGTTATATGACTTCCCAGGATTATCCCTGGAGTCTATGCTGGAGTCAGGAAGTGAATCATTGTGCTGGGTTCTGCTCTAGTCTCTGACCACCAGAACTGGGCTGTACCTGGGAAGCCCCTCTGTGCTGTGCTGGAAAATCAACAGGGGTTGCTCTTCTCCCCTGGCTGGGGAACTTCCCACTGCCTCCATCCCTGCCCCTCAGCTGCACGGCCCCTCAGCTGTGTCCCAGGGCTCAGAACAAAGCCTGGCTCTGAGCATTGGCCCACCAGTGCAAGGACCTCTGTGGGCCTGGCTGGTGTGAGGTTGGGAGTGGAGATGCCAAGCCAGGTCCCTCACCTGCTACAAGGATCTTCAAGTGCTCACTTTCAACAAAGGTTCCTTTGTTGTTAGGCCAGTATTGACAGCTGTAGTTCCCTCCATCCTGCCGGTCAGCATTGCTGAAGTTGAATTGATTCTTATTCCTAAGAAGCTGAAGCTCCCGGAAGGGGATATCATTTTTAAACAGCTGTATACTCTTTCCTGGGCACTGACAGTCACACTGGATGGTGGCGTTTCCTCCCAGGGTTATCACCCTGCTGGGTCTCACAGAGATTAAGACTTTGAGTAATGGGGACTCTGCATCACAAAGAAACAAGAGTCAGATGGGGAAGACACAGCCCCAGCCCCATTTAACTTCTAACCCATTCCTTAGCTCCCAGATGAGCACTGAGTAGAGAAAACAAGCCTACCCCTGGGACTACAGGGAACCCAGGCACCAGATCCTGTTCTCAACTCCTGTGGGGTCAGTTCATGGGTCAAAATTCAGGGTTTGGGTGAACTTTTTTCTCTTCTCCCCTCCTCAAAGCCTGCCCTCCCCCAGTACACCCTGATGATACTCACGTCTCAACACTCCACCCTCCCTGGCCAGCCAGAAGCCTGGAAAGAAGACAGCTTGTTAGTAACTAGAGCAAACAATTCCCCTTCTCATCTGTATCCCCAGATCCCTGATGCTGCTGCATGGATCCTGTTCTAAGTGGTATGGGAACACAATCAAGGACTCCTGCCAGGGAACTGTGAAGTCTGAGCCCAGCACTGCCTGGAACAGCCCTCCAACAATGAGGTCCCACACCCTGACCTGACATCTTCAACCTCTTTCCACACAGTAAGCATCCTCATTTCAGATCCTTCCACACGCAAAACCCTAGTCTTAGACCCCACCATAGGCATGCATTCTAGTCTCAGAACCCTCACAGATACATACCCTGGTGTCAGATCCCCATGGGCACATGCTGTGTCCTTATCCCATACTCACCAAGGAAGAGGCTGGTGAGAGCAGACATGCTGAGGGCAGTGAGGGCCACTCAGGCTCTCTGTCTAACCCAGGTCAGCAGTCCCACTGAGCCTGATGACCCAGGAAACCACAAAAAAGGAAGTGAGACTGAGGAGGGACTTCTTGGAACCAACAATGTCTTTATCTGTCCTTGAGTACATCCAATCTCTAAGCAACATCCACTGAGGCCTCTGCCATATCCAGGAAACCACATGCCATATCTCATCTGCCTGCAGGCCCTGGCTTCATTGTGCACCATCCATGGTTGACAATGCCCTCCCAGCCCAACCCTGAGCTGCAGCAGGGGAGGAGATACATAGGCAAGACACTCCACCAAGGCCAGGGAGTTTAGCTTTGGGAAACATACTGTTGCTTTAATAAGCTCCTGATTTCGCACCTCAGGATCTGTAGATGAGGATTTAATGCCAGGTATTTAATTCCCACAGGTCTGGCAAAATTGGACTTACTGTATCTAGTTCTGGTGTCTGCATTATGAAAAGAGTCTGAGGAATTAAACAAGGTCCAGAGCAGAGCAGCAGGAGAGTGCTAGGAAACACTTACAGCCCCTATTCTATCAAGGGCAGTGATATCTGAAAAAGAGACATCACCTTACAGTTCTGCCAGGGTTTCTGTTCACGTGAATTAATTGGAAACTCACCCTTGAAGCCCCGCTTCCAGTACCACCACTGCCCACCCTGCCCCCTCACCCCCCCCCCCACCACAGCCACCAGAAAGAGCTGGAGCAGCTCCAGCCCCAGCAGGCAGCCCACCCTCACCCTGCGCACAGATACGAGGAGCAATACCCCCCACATCTCCTCTGGGGGTGCGCACAGTGGCAGCAGCTGCCCCCTGTGCCCCCCAGATGAGCCACTGGCTCCATCCCACACCCCACCCTGTCCCAGCTGGACAGTGCCTGCCCCAGCCCCACTTCCTCCCTCACTGCAGGGGCCTCGATCTGCACCCCCATGTCCCTTCCTCCCCAACAGACTTACCAGCTAGATGCTACTCTCCATGCTGCCAGGCTGTGGATCAGCAATTGGATTGATATTGGTGGTTATGGCTGGTCAATAATCAGCCACCGGTGTCAGCCCAGAAACTCTTTATCGGTGCACCCCTACTGCAGAGAAGCTCTATGGAAGGGATCTTCCAACTAGGGAGAAAGGGCCTGTTCTACCAGGGCAGCTCCAGTTGCTGATCTCCCCATGTGGGCAGCTGTGAATGACTCTCTCCTTCCCTTCTCTGAAGCTACAAGTCCCACATTGTTCAGAGTTCTTCCTCCAGCAAACAATGATTCCCCACTCTACCTCTGCTCAGCAGGATTTTGGTGGGAAAATGGCCCCCTATCATCCATCTCTAACTCTTGGAGAGGGAGTCTGTTTCTCCTGAAACTACTGTACCCACACTGACCTTTCCCCTGAGCTCCTCATGTCATCACCCAAAGCATCTCCCCTCAGACTCCATTTCCCATGACAATACTCCCTGACACCTCTCCCCTCAGACTACCACCCATTCCTAGACTGACTCCCTTCCAACTCCAGCAGTTGTAAAAAAATAGACAAGCTTGAGGGGCCCTTTTCTGGGGGAGGTTAGGCAGGGGGTAGTAAGTTGAATGCAGGAAAGGATCTGGATTCGGGTGTCAGAAGCAGACTAGCTAAATTCACAGATGACACCAAATTATGGGGAAGTGCAGTTACACTAGAGGACAGGCTGGTGATTCAGGCCAACCTGGACAGGCTCACAAGGTGGGCGGATCAAAACCTGATGACATTCAACACAGAGAAATGCAAGGTGATCCACCTAAGGAGACCCACATCATATTTATAGGATTGGTTGTGCTACACTCACTAGCACTATGACCGAAAGAGACTTGAGGGTCATGACTGATCACAAGATGACTATATGCCACCAACATGATGCTGCAGCTGGCAAAGCAAGTAAAACTCTGGCTTGCATTTACCGATGCATCTCAAGTAAGACCCAAAAAGTCATCCTCCCACTTTACTCGGCTTTGGTGAGGCTGCAGCTGGAGTACTGCATCCAATTCTGGACTCCACACTTTAGAAAGAACATGGAGAAGCTTAAGAGAGTCCAGAGGAGAGCCACATGCATGATTAGAGGTCAAGAGAACAGGCCTTATGAGGAGAGGCTGAGAGGCATGGGACTCTTCAGCTTGGAGAGGCAAAGGCTCAGGGGTGACTTGGTGGCAGCTTATAAGTATATAAGGAGTGTGCATCAGGAACTGGGAGAATATCTGTTCACCAGGGCACCCCATGGGAAGACATGATCTAATGGTCACAAACTTCTGGAAGACCATTTTAGACTGGACATAAGGAAAAACTTCTTTACTGTCCAAGTCTCTAGAGTCTAAAATAGACTCTCCGCAGAAGTGGTGCAAGCTTGGAAATGCTTGGATGCTTGTCTTGCTGGGGTGATCTGACCCCAGCTGACTTTTTGCCCCTTGGGC
Source organism: Alligator mississippiensis (assembly GCF_030867095.1). Classification (NCBI taxonomy): domain Eukaryota; kingdom Metazoa; phylum Chordata; order Crocodylia; family Alligatoridae; genus Alligator; species Alligator mississippiensis. Next base: position 39,098,633 of record NC_081828.1, read on the forward strand.
AGGGGGCTGGACCCAATGATCTTGCAAGGTCCCTTCCAGCCTTAATGTCTATGAAATCTATTAAATCTATGAGAACAGTGAGCTCGGGCATTATAAGCGAACTGGCTAAGTTTGCTGATGACACCAAACTATGGGGAAGTGCAGCCATCCTAGAGTATAGGTTGGCAATCCAGGCCGATGTCAACAGGCTTACAGGTGGGCAGATCAAAACCTGATGGCATTCAACGCCGAGAAATGCAAGGTGCTCCACCTTGGGAGAAACAACCACACCACACTTATAGGCTTGACAGTGCTACGTTAGCTAGCACTGCATCTGAAAGAGACTTGGGGGTCATGACTGACCAGAAGATGAACGTGAGCCACCAATGCAATGCCACAGCTGGCAAAGCAAACAAAACTCTGGCCTGCATCTTCCGATGCATCTCAAACAAGACCCAGGAAGTCATCCTCCCACTTTACTCAGCCTTGGTGAGACCACAGCTGGAATGCTGTGTCCAGTTCTGGGCTGTACAATTCAGAAAAAGATGTGGAGACACTCAAGAGAGTCCAGAGGAGAGCTACGTGAATGATTAGAAGACAAGAGAGCAGGTCTTATGAGGAGAGGCTGAGAGACATGGGGCTCTTCAGCCTGGAAAAGCATAGACTCAGGGGTGACTTGGTGGCAGCCTATAAGTATATAAATAAGGAGTGTGCATCAGGAACTGGGAGAATGTCTGCTTATCAGGGCACCCCATGGGAAGACTAGGTCCAACAGTCACAAACCCTTGGAAGACTGTTTTAGGCTGGACATAAGGAAAAACTTCTTTACTGTCCAAGTCCCCAGGGCCTGGAATAGACCCCCGCCCCCCCGCCCCCCCCCCCCCCCGTAGGTGAAGCAGGCACCTACTCTGGATTCCTTTAAGATACACTTGGATGCCTATCTTGCTGGGATCATTTGACCCCTGCTGACTGCCTGCCCTTTGGGCAGCGGACTGGACCCAATGATTTTGCAAGGTCCCTTCCAGACCTAATGTCCATGTCTATGTCTATGGTAGTTTGTGGGATAGAAACAGAGGGGGGGCGGGTAGGGCTAGGCTGCCCGCACCACCCTGGTTCTTCTAAAATCCCAAATTTTCCTGATAGTCCTGGGGAGACACCAGGCCATAGAATGTGCTTCCAGTCCTGCTAAGAGCCTCCTCTCTGTTATTAACTGTTTATTCCCTTGAAGAAGGATCTGAGAGACCAAACTGACCAAGCTCAAGTAGTTTATTGATTGGGCCTTTAACAAACCATCATCAGCCAGTATGACATAAAGCCATGGCTTGCCCACCCTGCAGGAAAGCTTTGGTACAGTGGCTAAAGCACTTCACCAAAAAAGTTTGTCCTAGTTATTAACCCCACCTATCCCTTTCCCCAGCTTCTAGACAATGTTTCTGAGTTCTATCTCACATTAAATGCTTCCTTTTCTCTCACCCTCCATGCATACTTCACTGGAAGCAAAGTTACAGGGACTTCCTCAAGGCTCTCCTCATATGCCTGTTCTGCACAGACAATGCCATGAATTGGCCTTTTTGGTCAGCATGGGTGTTACCCCAAAATTTTAGATCTGGGAACCAATGGGGTGCTGAGACAAAGAATGCACAAGAGACAGGAGTTTCCATTCCACTAATGTAGGTTTATTTAGCAGATTGCACACATACTCTTCTACTAAGAAATGCACTAGTTACCTTGCTAGCAAGTTTTGTTCCCTATCCTGCTTATCAGACAGTCCAGGGTCTTGCTGGGATGTTCAAGGGAGCAGTCCAGTCTCCAGCAGTCCAGCAGTCCAATGACCCTTTGTTTCCAAACTTTTTACATTTTGTGTTACTTGCATATTCATTATTCCTACTGTTACTATTGCTACAACTGGCTACATGCATCATTGACTTTTCACTATTTTCTAAAAACATGTATGCAGAAACACACCCACACTTGCATATTTTTCTTCTTACACTTTCTCCTTTCCTGTACATCCTCCTCACACTGTCCTTGACCATGTTTATGCCTTGACAAAAGTAGCAGCTTCCTGCTCAGCCTCAACTAGACAGTAGCCTCCTAACAAGCTTGGCTGCTATGTAACATCCCACAGGAGTGGGCACTAGCACTTTTGTGGTTATACAGGGGGCTGGAGTGTTCAGAAATCTGGATGTTCCTACCTTTATATCAAACTATTCTGAAGCTCAGCAAAGCCTTTTGCTCATCCAGAACTGTACATGAATATATGTTAACTAGACAATAAGGAACCTGTTCATCTATCATGTCTTATGTGACATACTTCTGTCATATTATCAAAAAATGCCAGTCCTAACTCGGCATGCAGGCAAAGCATTTAGGATCCTTAGCTTAAAGCAGTGGTTTTCAACCTTTTTTCATTTGAGGATCCCTTTGGAAATTTTGAATGGAGGCACGGACTCCTTTGAAGTGTAAGTGTGGGTAGTCACATGCTTTTGATTGATCATAGTCAATGTCATCTTTTGCAGACCCCTTATACATATTCTATGGATGCCCAGGAGTCTGCAGTCCACAGATTGAAAACCACTGGCCTAAAGCATAAACTAACAGGGCAAAGTTCTAGCTAAGAGCACAAGTGCCAGCACCATGGGCAGCTCCTTCAGCAAGAAGTTGGAAACAGCTGTGGGGATTCTCTCTAGAGGTATATTTCAGAAGCAACTAAGGATTCTGTGTAGACAATTCTGCCCCTCCAGAGACCCCCAGAGGCCCCCACAGGGGAGAAGCTCTTGCTCATCTCTACATGGCCTGATCCCAGCAACCCTGTGAATAGAGACAAATGCCAGGTTAAAGGGGCCAATGTCATGCCAGGAACCTGAGCCCTCCTCACTGGGGTGGGCTCAGAGGGTGGACAGAGGTAGGGATGAGTCAGCTGGGATACTCAGGACAAAGAGGTGCCAAAGGGCTGGGACCTGCTGGCACAGAAATGACTTGGTAACACTGGGATATCCATGATGGTACCTCCCCATGAGATGGGGAGGAGGTGACCCTGGCCCATCATAGCAACACTTACTGTGTTGGGGAGGGGCCTGCAGCTACTTCCCTCCCCTGCCCTTGAGAGAGGGTGCAGCTGTGTCACCTGGTACATTTAATGGAAAATTCCTGAGGGGTCTTGGGAGATAAAAATCCCCATAGGGAAAGGGGTCGCCTCACCTGAAGCACTCCCCACCAGCTGCTGTGATAGTCCTCAGCTGTGACAGCTAAAATTATGTATGTGTGATAAAGGTGCTTGCTGAAGGCTCTATGAAAATTAGACTAAGTGTTTTTCTGTATTTGTTTAGATATTAAGCTATATGTTGTTGCTAAAAGCCTAATTAAAGTTTAAGATGTAGTGAGGCCTTGTATAAAGTAAGGCCTAGTAAATTTAGCAAAGCCTTGAAGTAGTAAAGCCCTGTGGCGTAGTTAAAATTACCTTATCAAAGGAATGAAAGGCTTGTACTGCTATTGGTCAGTCTAAGGACAGTTGAAGACGATCCCCGAGCGAGGCAAAAAAGGGAAAGGGGCCAGGAGGCTTCCATGGCTGACCAGAGAAATCCAGGGCAGCCTAAGGGCCAAAAGGGGAGCACATAAAAAGTGGAAACAGGGTGAGATCACTAAAGATGAATATACCTCCTCTGCTCGTGCTTGTAGGGAGGCAGTTAGGCGGGCCAAAGCTACCATGGAGCTGAGGATGGCAACCCAAGTAAAAGACAATAAGAAATTGTTTTATAGATATATTGGGAGTAAAAGGAAGGCCCAGGGAGGAATAGGACCACTGCTAAATGGGCAGAAACAATTGGTGACAGATAGGGGGAACAAGGCTGAACTCCTCAACGAGTTCTTTGCCTCAGTGTTCCTAAGTGAGGGGCACGACAAGTCTCTCACTGGGGTTGTAGAGAGGCAGCAGCAAGGCGCCAGACTTCCATACGTAGATCCTGAGGTGGTGCAGAGTCATTTGGAAGAACTGGATGCCTTTAAATCGGCAGGCCCGGATGGGCTCCATCCAAGGGTGCTGAAGGCACTGGCCGACATCATTGCAGAGCCACTGGCAGGAATATTCGAACACTCATGGCGCACAGGCCAAGTCCCAGAGGACTGGAAAAGGGCTAATGTGGTCCCCATTTTCAAAAAGGGGAGGAAGGAGGACCCGGGCAACTATAGGCCGGTCAGTCTCACCTCCATCCTTGGTAAAGTCTTTGAAAAAATTATCAAGGCTCACATTTGTGAGAGCCTGGCAGGGCAAATTATGCTGAGGGGAAACCAGCACGGGTTTGTGGCGGGCAGATCGTGCCTGACCAATCTAGTCTCTTTCTATGACCAGGTTACGAAACGCCTGGACACAGGAGGAGGGGTGGATGTCGTATACTTAGACTTCAGGAAGGCCTTCGATACGGTATCCCACCCCATACTGGTGAACAAGCTAAGAGGCTGTGACTTGGATGACTACACAGTCCGGTGGGTGGTGAATTGGCTAGAGGGTCGCACCCAGAGAGTCGTGGTGGATGGGTCGGTTTCAACCTGGAAGGGTGTGGGCAGTTGGGTCCCGCAGGGCTCGGTCCTTGGACCGATACTCTTTAATGTCTTCATCAGCGACTTGGACGAGGGAGTCAAATGTACTCTGTCCAAGTTTGCAGATGACACAAAGCTATGGGGAGAAGTGGACATGCCGGAGGGCAGGGAACAGCTGCAGGCAGACCTGGATAGATTGGACAAGTGGGCAGAAAACAACAGGATGCAGTTCAACAAGGAGAAATGCAAAGTGCTGCACCTAGGGAGGAAAAATGTCCAGCACACCTACAGCCTAGGGAATGACCTACTGGGTGGCACAGAGGTGGAAAGGGATCTTGGAGTACTAGTGGACTCCAAGATGAACATGAGCCGGCAGTGTGACGAAGCCATCAGAAAAGCCAATGGCACTTTATCGTGCATCAGCAGATGCATGACGAATAGGTCCAGGGAGGTGATACTTCCCCTCTATAGGGCGCTGGTCAGACCGCAGTTGGAGTACTGCGTGCAATTCTGGGCGCCGCACTTCAAGAAGGATGCAGGTAACCTGGAGAGGGTCCAGAGAAGGGCAACTCGTATGGTCAAGGGCCTGCAGACCAAGCCCTATGAGGAGAGACTAGAGAAACTGGACCTTTTCAGCCTCTGCAAGAGAAGGTTGAGAGGCAACCTTCTGGCTGCCTATAAGTTCATCACGGGGGCACAAAAGGGAATTGGTGAGTATTTATTCACCAAGGCGCCCCCGGGGGTTACAAGAAACAATGGCCACAAGCTAGCAGAGAGCAGATTTAGACTGGACATTAGGAAGAACTTCTTCACAGTTCGAGTGGTCAAGGTCTGGAACGGGCTCCCAAGGGAGGTGGTGCTCTCCCCTACCCTGGGGGTCTTCAAGAGGAGGTTAGATGAGTATCTAGCTGGGGTCATCTAGACCCAGCACTCTTTCCTGCTTATGCAGGGGGTCGGACTCGATGATCTACTGAGGTCCCTTCCGACCCTAACATCAATGAATCTATGAATCTATGAAGTAAAAGGAATTTTTTACAAGGACGCACTGCAGAGTAGGAGTTTTGAAGTAATGGGAGCCCAAGAAGGGTGGCTGTGCCTTAAGGAAATGATCCTTCAGGCACAAAGGGAGGTGATCCCGATGCGAGGAAAAAGAGGGAAAGGGGCCAGGAGGCTTCCTTGGCTGACCAGAGAAATCCAGGGCAGCCTACGGGCCAAAAGGGGGGCACATAAAAGTGGAAACAGGGAGAGATCACCAAAGAGGAGTATACCTCCTCTGCTCGTACTTGTAGGGAGGCAGTTAGACGGGCCAAAGCTACCATGGAGCTGAGGATGGCATCCCAAGTAAAGGATAACAAGAAATTGTTTTTTAGATATATAGGGAGAAAAAGGAAGGCCCAGGGAGGAATTGGACCCCTACTAAATGGGCAGAAACAATTGGTGAAGGACAGGGGGGACAAGGCTGAACTCCTCAACGAGTTCTTTGCCTCAGTGTTTCTAAGCGAGGGGCAAGACAAGTCTCTCACTGGGATGGTACAGAGGCAGCAGCAAGGAGCCAGACTACCGTGCATAGACCCTGAGATGGTGCAGAGTCACTTGGAAGAACTGGATGCCTTTAAGTCAGCAGGCCCGGATGAGCTCCATCCGAGGGTGCTGAAGGCACTGGCCGACGTCATTGCACAGCCACTGGCGGGAATATTTGAATGCTCATGGCGCACGGGCCAAGTCCCGGAGGACTGGAAAAGGGCCAATGTGGTCCCCATTTTCAAGAAGGGGAGGAAGGAGGACCTGGACAACTATAGGTCAGTCAGTCTCACCTCCATCCTTGGCAAAGTCTTTGAAAAAATTATCAAGGCTCACATTTGCAAGAGCCCGGCAGGACAAATTATGCTGAGGGGAAACCAGCACGGGTTCGTAGCAGGCAGATCAGGCCTGACTAATCTAGTCTCTTTTTATGACCAGGTTACGAAACGCCTGGACACAGGAGGAGGGGTGGATGTCGTTTTCTTAGACTTCAGGAAGGCCTTTGATACGGTATCCCACCCCATACTAGTGAACAAGTTAAGAGGCTGTGACTTGGATGACTACACAGTCCGGTGGGTGGCGAATTGGCTAGAGGGTCGCACCCAGAGAGTCGTGGTGGATGGGTCGGTTTCAACCTGGAAGGGTGTGGGCAGTTGGGTCCCGCAGGGCTCGGTCCTTGGACCAATACTCTTTAATGTCTTCATCAGCGACTTGGACGAGGGAGTGAAGTGTACTCTGTCTAAGTTTGAGGATGACACAAAACTGTGGGGAGAAGTGGACAAGCCGGAGGGCAGGGAACAGCTGCAAGCAGACCTGGATAGATTGGACAAGTGGGCAGAAAACAACAGGATGCAGTTCAACAAGGAGAAATGCAAAGTGCTGCACCTAGGGAGGAAAAATGTCCAGCACACCTACTGCCCAGGAAATGACTTGCTGGGTGGCACGGAAGTGGAAAGGGATCTTGGAGTCCTAGTGGACTCCAAGATGAACATGAGTCAGCAGTGTGACAAAGCCATCAGAAAAGCCAATGGCACTTTATCGTACATCAGCAGATGCATGACGAATAGATACAAAGAGGTGATACTTCCCCTCTATCAGGCGCTGGTCAGACTGCAGTTGGAGTACTGCGTGCAATTCTGGGCACTGCACTTCAAGAGAGATGCGGATAACGTGGAGAGGGTCCAGAGAAGGGCCACTCGTATGGTTAAGGGCTTGCAGGCCAAGCCCTATGAGGAGAGACTAGAGAACCTGGACCTTTTCAGCCTCCTCAAGAGAAGGTTGAGAGGCGACCTTGTGGCTGCCTATAAGTTCATCACGGGGGCACAGAAGGGAATTGGTGAGGTTTTATTCACCAAGGCACCCCCGGGGGTTACAAGAAATAATGGCCACAAGCTAGCAGAGAGCAGATTTAGACTGGACATTATGAAGAACTTCTTCACAGTTAGAGTGGCCAGGGTCTGGAACGGGCTCCCAAGGGAGGTGGTGCTCTCCCCTACCCTGGGGGTCTTCAAGAGGAGGTTGGATATGCATCTAGCTGGGGTCATCTAGACCCAGCACTCTTTCCTACCTATGCAGGGGGTCGGACTTGATGATCTATTGAGGTCCCTTCTGACCCTAACATCTATGAATCTATGAATCTGAGTGGTTGTACATTATCAGAACCATTCAGAAGCTTTAAATTGGCTAGAATATCTGGAAACCATTCAGAAGGAAGATACAGCTCTGTGAAAAGGAATAGTTAGCTGTTGCCTGGATCAGTGGGCCTGTGGACCTCGAGAAGCCCAAGCACTGCATTCCAAGGTCCTTCCCAGTACCCTTCAGACAGTGCTGTTCAGGGATGCCTGACTTTGCTGAACTTTGTGGAAAGAGAAGCTTGCTGTGTATCAGGCATCAGAGGGGACTGCCAATAAGTTGCCAATGCAAATTGCTTTTGTCTGTCATTGTTTGTTTTGTTACTACGCATAGCTGTGTTTTTGTTAAGTCAATAAATCTTTCTTACCTTTCTACACCCGACCATACTCTCAATCCTGAGCCCTCTGCAGGCGGCTGGGACATAAATTGGCGTCACGAACAGGATTGAGAGGCTCTGGTCTGGAGAGAAAGGGCAAAATAGAGGGAGTTGCGTGGGCCCCGTTAGTGGCTTTTCTTAAGGAGGTGACGGGGATGGAGAATCCCAGGTGGAATAAGGATAGGTTGAAACCTGCCTGGAATGACCCAGGAACTGTACCTGATCATTGGGCTAGGTTTGCTACTGCTGCCCAGAGTAAGCCTGAGAAGGGGTGCCTGTCATGGCTGCTGGCAACATGCCTGCAGTTAGGGGCTGAAGAGAATACCCAGCTCCGGGAAGAGGTCACCCGGCTGAGTAAGGAGTTAAAAGATGTGAGAAATTCCAAAAGCATGGCGTGCAAGACCGTGCAAGCTACGCAGAGCTGCTTAGAAACATTAGAACAGAAGAAAAGAAAAATTATGATCCTGCGCGTGGCCGCTTCTCTCCAGAAGAAAGTGCAGTTAGCACTGGCTGTGGAGCCATCCTCCCACAAGTGTCTGTATAGAGAGAAACCAAAAGTTAAGCTCTGAAAAAATCAAAGAGATAAAATTGATGGAGAGGAAGAGATTTATGATGAGCCTGGTGCTGAAACACCCCCCCGTATGTTCCTGCCCAGAGGGAGGAACGTAGCCAGGCCTTCCCCACCCCGAATGAGAAACTCGTCCAAGTTTTTCCCATAGTAATAACTCAGTCAAGGCCACAAGAAGAGAATCCCCGAACAGAGCTGCATTCCTTTACCTGTGCAAAAATTAAAAATATTCAAAAGGGGAACCAAGCTTACTGAGACTTAATGTACTAAGAAGACAGCAGTTTACCCTTGAACAAGAGAATTGGCAGTTTGAGTGCACAGTGCCTCACCGAGAACCAGAAGAAATGGCTATAACAGCTGTAACTCGATGTAGCATGATCCCACTAACACTGCCTCCCATGAAAAGAGTACACAGACCCCACTATCAAACTCCCCCCCCCCGAGGCCACCCAACCTATTCAGTGTATTATAAGCCAGCAGTTAAAAAATGAGACTACTATTCAAACCCACTCTCCGTATAACAATCCGGTGTGGGCAGTGCGCAAGCCAAATGGAGGGTGGCAGTTGACTATTAACTTTCAAGCTTTAAATGCTAATACTAACCCCTTGATAGCTGCCATCCCATCACTACCAGCCTTGACAAAAAGCATCCAGTGTTATAAACCTGCATGAATAGAATCCATTAGTATCAAAAACATGTTGCGACGCTACGAGTTTGTAGCTGTAAAAATTGCCACAAAAATAAAGTTCACCCATGCCTCAGTGAGAGCTATAGCCCAGGACACTTGTGCGGCACTAGAAACACTGCTAGCTGTGTATCTACCACCAATAGAACTACAGAACGATAATAGCCCTCACTTCCGCAATCATCTTGTGTATGACTAGACCGCGAAACATAGCATGTTATGGATGTATCACATCCCATACCATCCGCAGTTTAACAAATTAATAAAATAAGCCAATAGCATCCTCAAATGCAATTTGCGAGTAGCTGCTAGCCCGGCTCTTAAAAACTAAAACTTGAACCTAAATTGAGCTATCAATTAAGCCAATAACCTACCCCATCCAGGAGGTAGCCCTATGCAACAGGCCTTTGAATTGGGTGGTCCCCGCGAGCCGGCAGTAAAGCAACCTAGGGGTGGTGACCCAGGAAAGCTCCAGGCAGGAGATTGAGTAGTAGTAAAGCATCCTCAAGAAAATAAATGGGAGGGGACACTATTAGCAAAAGGTATGCATAATACATAGTGAGTATTTAAGTCAGATCTATCTAACGAGAGCCAAGCTCCTTGTTGTCTTGTTTCTACAGGTTAAATCTGTCTACAAGTGCAGCCATAACCATTTCTAATTGAGCCTGCCACTAAAGACAAGTCCTGTTCTGTCACCGGTCGGTCTAAATTGACTAGCACCATGAAGTAGTAGACTGTTATAAATGTACTCTTTTTATTAATGCCTTATTGTGTTTCCTGCATAGGGTGTGTCTACTATCCTTCTTATTACCCAAATATTAATAAACTTGCTCCTGAAGACCTCAGAGAGTAGCCTGACCCTAAAAAGCATCCCCCGAAAACATGTTCAGATGACCTTCACATGGTCCAGCTGCAGTATCCATACTGAAAAAAACCCACCACCCCAGAGCAAGTAAAGTCCTGGTCTCTGAGTAGAAGAAACAAAATAGTTGACTGGCAAAGTAGTAACTGTCAGTGCACCTGTGGCACCAGTTATTATCTTGAGTTCATTCCCTACCTGAAGGCTAAAATGGCTAGCTGTGGGAAGGGAGGTAATTGTTGTAGCTCTGTTCATTTGGGAGTTTGTTGTTACATACTTCCTGAGGGGAACCCATTAAGCTCAACGTCCCTGAGTTTGTGTCCCCAATAGGCAGACAAGGTTCCTTGGGTGAATTTGATATCTTTTATTAGACCAACCCAAATGGTTGGAGAATAGTTATTAAGCAAGCTTTCGGGTTCAAAAACCCTTCGTCAGGCTAAGGAAGTGTCAGTAGTTGCTGTGTGCTCTTCCTGAATGGAATGAAAAGTAAAGAAGCCAGGGGCTGGGCTGGGCTGGGGAGTCAGTTGCCAGGCAGATTGTAATGTATCAAAAATCCAATGTCTATGTTTAGTCCCTGATCTCTAGTATCCAGCAGGTTGATGAAATGGAGCTCATAGGCTCGTCTCTGGGAAGTGTTGTGTAAGTTTCCCTTGAGGATCAGGACTGAGAGATTGGAGAGAGAGTGGCCCTCCTGTGAGAAATGTGCCCCCACCGGTAATTGGGTGTTTCTGTCTTTAATGGATTTCCGGTGTGCGTTCATTCTGGTGTGCAGTTGTTGTCTGGTCTGTCCTACATATCTTCCATCAGGGCATTTGGTGCATTGGATGAGGTATACTACATTCTTGGTGGTGCAGCTGTAAGATCCTGGGATGCTGATGGCTCTGTTGTGGGGTGTAGTAATAGTGGAGGTGGTGGAGATGTGGGGGCAGGTTTTACATTTCTTGTCATGGCACGGTCTGGATCCTTTTGGTGTGTTCTGGGCTTGAGGAAGTTTGCTTCTGGTGATCCGGTTGGCGAGGTTCGGTGCTTGTCTGAAGGCTAGGATGGGTGGCTCTGGGAAGATCTTTTTAAGAATAGGGTCTTTTTCTAATATGGGTTGCAATTTTTTGAGGATTTTCCGTACAGGTTCAAGGGATGGGTGATAGGCCATAACCAGCGGTGTGCGATTTGTGGGTGTTTTTCTTCTGTACTGCAGCAGTTCTTCACGTTGTATCCAGGTGGCTCTTTCAAACGTGCGATCTACCTCTCTGGAGGAGTGTCCTTGCTGGGTGAAAGCCTTTTTAAGATTGGTGAGGTGGCAATCCCGGGTGTTCTCTTCAGTACAGATGCGGTGATATCTGAGGGCTTGGCTGTATATCACAGCTTTTTTGGTGTGTTTCGGGTGATTGCTGGATCTGTGCAGATATGTATGTTGGTCTGTGGGTTTCTTGTATACTGTGGTCTGTATTTTACCCTTCTGGATACTGATCCTTGTGTCTAAAAAGGGGATGTTGGTGCTGGAGTATTCTAAAGAAAGTCGGATGGAGGGATGGTGACTGTTGAATTTCTGGTGGAACTCAATCAGAGATTCCAGGTTCTCACTCCAAATGATGAAGATGTCATCGATGTATCGTAAGTACAGCAAGGGTTTGATGGTGCACTTCTTGAGGAAGTCTTCTTCCAGGTGGCTCATAAAAAGGTTGGCATACTGTGGGGCCATTTTAGTGCCCATAGCTGTTCCCATCATCTGGAGGAAGTGTTGATTATTAAAAGTGAAATTGTTGTGTGCGAGGATGAAGTGTATAAGCTCAGTGATATCTTTGGGTCTGTATTCTGGGTTGTAATCTTGTTCCTGTAGATCTGTAAGGCAGGCATGGATGCCATCCTGGTGTGGGATGTTGATGTATAGGCTGGTAACGTCCATGGTGGCTAGGAGTGTGTTGCTGGGAAGGTGGTCTATGTTTTTAAGTTTCCGTAGCAAGTCTGTGGTGTCTTGGACAAAACTTGCTCTGTGGGTGACAAGCGGTTTTAGGATGGATTCAACAAAACCTGATATTTCCTCAGTTAGGGTTCCATGGTTGGATATGATAGGTCTGCCAGGGTTCCCTTGTTTGTGGATTTTAGGGAGCATGTAAAAAGTCCCTGGGTTAGGTAGCAGGGGGATCAAGGTCTGTAGTTTTTCTTGTAATCTTGGTGGAAATGATTTGATGGTATTGTTGAGTTTTTTGGTGAAAAGGGAAGTAGGATCCTCTTGTAGTTCTTTGTAGTAGGTGGTGTCAGAGAGCTGTCTGTTGGCTTCCTTTATGTAATCCTCACGGTTTAGGATGACTATGGCTCCTCCTTTATCTGCTGGTTTTATTACTATTTGGTGGTTAGATCTTAGAGATTCTATGGCCTTTTTCTCTGGTAGAGAGAGGTTGTTGTGGTGGCACGTGTTGCTGATTATTTCATTGTTCATTCTTTCCCTGAAGTAGTCAATGTAGCGGTCAAGGTTAGGGTTTCGTCCACTGCGAGGTGTCCAATCTGATGTTTTTTGGGTTTTTTTGGCATTGATCTTTTCTTGAATGTTGTCAGAGGATGAGTTGTTGTTGGGAGTGGGTTCAGTTTGGTCGTGGAAATATTCTTTGAGGCGCAGGCGTCGGAAGAATTCTTCTAGTTCTCCACATTGAAATATTTTATTAGGGTATTTTTCTGGACAGAAATTTAGGCCTTTAGAAAGGACAGATTTTTCAGTTTTGGTAAGCGTGTGTGTGGAGAGATTGATAATATTTGTGGGTTGGTTGCTGCTTGCAGTTTCATCAAGTCTGAGGTTGGAAGGTCATAAGGTGTTGGTGTTGTTCCTCTGATGGTTGTTTTGTGGCTGGGGAGCTTGTTCTTGGAGTAATTTGTCCCATTTCTTCTTTTTATGTAGGATGAATGCTGTAGAAAGTTTTTCGTAGTCTCTTTGTATCCGCTGTATATTGTCAGGGAACATGCATGGATTTCTATCTTTTAAGTTGTTGTAGTGTATGACGATTTCCTTCCTGAGTTGGTCTCTTTTGGAGTAGAGTAGGTGAAGTAGATGATTTCTAATTTTCTCTGAAGTTCTTCTGCATAGCTGTGCAGCATATTTGGAGTTGTGTGTAGTAGTCAGGAGATTGTAGATGTTTAGTCCTCGGGGAATGAAGTTGTGTTTCTTGCAAAGGCTTAGAAAATATATGTCGCTGTTGAGTCTGGCTTCTTTCTTTTTCATGTTGTACAGTTTCCATTTCAGACAGCTGAATTTGATATCTTCCATGTTGCAGGGGTTTAGGTTGTAGCCGTGTTGGTCTAAGGATATAGGCAGACAAGGTTCCTTGGGTGAATTTGATATCTTTTATTAGACCAACCCAAATGGTTGGAGAATAGTTATTAAGCAAGCTTTCGGGTTCAAAAACCCTTCGTCAGGCTAGGGAAGCTGCAGCAGTTGGTGTGTGCTCTTCCTGGATGGAATAAAAAGTAAAGAAGCCAGGGGCTGGGCTGGGCTGGGGAGTCAGTTGCCAGGCAGATTGTAATGTATCAAAAATCCAGTGTCTATGTTTAGTCCCTGATCTCTAGTATCCAGCAGGTTGATGAAATGGAGCTCGTCTCTGGGAAGTGCTGTGTAAGTTTCCCTTGAGGATCAGGACTGAGAGATTGGAGAGAGAGTGGCCCTCCTGTGAGAAATGTGCCCCCACCGGTAATTGGGTGTTTCTGTCTTTGATGGATTTCCGGTGTGCGTTCATTCTGGTGCGCAGTTGTTTTGTTCAGCCTCTCAAGCCACTGTGTTTATGAGAAAATCTGCCCCCTCCCATCTCTATGGCTGACAACACTCTCCAACGATGATGTGAAGCTCATCAGGTGGGAAAGCGCATTACAAGTTAAAACAAAGTTATTACATAGTTTGTGAATCATACCTACACAGAAGCGTAGTAGAATAGTACCCACTTTAATACAACCAGAAGGAGGCTGTATCCGCAAGTCTCCACCACTTATCCTCATCCTTTTATACCAGTGGAGTTCCTAAAGCAAATCAGTGCTATAATTCTGCCAAGACAATGCCGTTTCATTAACCCGATACAGCATCGTCCCCATGAGCGACAGTGAGAGCTCTTTTGCTCTCTGAAAAGTGAAGCATAGTTACAGGCTCCCCCCCAAAAAAAGTTAAATGTAATCTGTAAAAAAGCGAAGTGTTCACTATAGTCTCTGGCTGTTCCCCCACGAGAGGTCCCGACACCACCCGTGTATAACTCCACACCCTGGTGGAGGTCACAAGTTAAAATCCCAACCCTCCTAAATGCTTCCTTGTTCACTGCCCGAATATCGTTCAAACCAGAACAATGATATGTCTGAGCTACTTTTCCAAACTGTTCAGCAGGAGCCCGTGTAGCTGAAGAGTTACTTAAATAAAAATAGCCAGTCATTTTTCATTCCATAAGTGTGCTTAAGTCCCGCAGACAAAAAGATACCTCAAGTTATCTTTGAAACGGACTTAACTCAGCTATAAATGTGTAAAACTTAAATAAATTCCAGAAAAACACTGAAAAAGTAGCCAATCTCCGACAGGCAGTAGGGCTGCTCACTAGGGGAGGCATGCTCGAAGGAAAAACATTAGAGCACACTGACGAATTGCTAACTAATGTAAAATTAAAAACAGCCCGTCTTGCCCAGGTCATAATAGACACTTCTTTTAAAGCAGACAAAAATCAAACTTAGAGTACTACTTGTGCACAAGTTCAGTTATCATTAAATATGCATTTTTCCCAAGTAATAAACAACATTAAAAATAGAGAATAGCCCCCTAGCTTAGAGCATCATGAAATGCCTGCAACAGTTAAAAAAAAATACTCCTACCAAAGTACCTAAATTACCACTTGGAAAGGCTGTAATAAAAAAAAAATGTTCATTCCTAGTACAGGGGGTAAAAGAGAGAAACTAAACCACTGCATATTTGCTAAACACGGAGCTAAAAAGAAAATGCCTTTACAACTGAAATCTGCATCACCCCATATAAAAAATAGTTACCCCCGATGGCTCTCAGTATGTAACACAGTCCCCCTTAGTTTAAATTAGTAACACCTTAATTGAATTAAAAACCCTATGGAGAATCTAGCCTCTCAGCCCAACTAACATAACCTGTGTATACAAGTTACCTAATGTGTCATACGTAACAATAAGGCAACGTGTTTCTTAAAAAAAACCAAGTTGTTTGCTGCATAAAAATAGTACCACCTAGACTTTATGCAATTCATGTTACTTAAGAGCTAAAAGTAAAGCCGTTGCTCCACTGCAATTAAGTAACCGTACTGTTGCCCTAAAATGGCCAAAAATTTCCTCTGAAACTATACCTCTCAACTTTACGATACCCACTTCATGGGTATCAAATGTAGACATGCCACAGTTAAAAAATTAAAATAAAGTAAAAAATAAGCTGCAAAGCCTTGAGGCAAAAGCTCAGCAAGGCACTCAGTTGGCTCTCCTTGCTCAAGAGGGTGGGCAAATCATCAGTCTAGCTGTCAACATGCCCAAGCCTTGTAAATAGTATGATGTCATCTGTACTATTCGTGTGTCACCAAGTGTCACCTCAACTACGTAGCTAACCATCTTGAGCATCATAATATTCTGCATTGCCCTAGTAGCAACAGCTAAATAGTGTTTAAATCGTTGTTGTAAATCTGTTTATGCTATGCATGTTAAATTTATAAATCCCTCCCCATTTCCCAATGTAGCGCATGTAGCTTTAGCATTTCAATTGTAGCAATCATAGTGCTTCAGCAAGCAAGGGGTGGAGTGTGACAGCTAAAATTACGTATGTGTGATAAAGGTGCTTGCTGAAGGCTCTATGAAAACTAGACTAAGTATTTTTCTGTATTTGTTTAAATATTAAGCTATATGTTGTTGCTAAAAGCCCAATTCAAGTTTAAGATGTAGTGAGGCCTTGTATAAAGTAAAGCCTAGTAAGTTTAGCAAAGCCTTAAAGTAGTAAAGCCCTGTAGCGTAGTTAAAATTACCTTAACAAAGAAATGCAAGGCTTGTACTGCTATTAGTCAGTCTAAAGACAGTTGAAGTCTGCGTTTCAATACCAACAAGTGGAGGGTGCTGCACTTGGGCAGTAGTAACCAGCAGCACACTTATAAGATGGGAAACTCCCTTCTTGAGAGCATGGAGGCAGAAAGGGATCTTGGAGTCATTATTGACTCCAAGATGAACATGGGCCGACAATGCGAGGTCACAGTCAGCAGGGCTAACCGGACCTTATCATGCATCTACAGGTGCATCTCAAGTAGGTCCAAGGAGGTGATCCTCCCCCTCTACGTGACACTGGTCAGGCCACAGCTGGAGTACTGTGTCCAGTTCTGGGCACCCCACTTCAAGAGGAATGTGGACAACATTGAGAGGGTCCAGAGGAGGGCCACCTGCATGATCCGGGGACAGCAGGGCAGACCCTACAATGAGAGGCTATGGGACCTGAACCTGTTCAGCCTTCACAAGAGAAGGCAGAGGGGGGACCTTGTGACCATCTATAAACTCACTAGGGGGGACCAGAAGGGTTTGGGGGAGACCTTGTTTCCCCTGGCGCCCTCCGGGATAACAAGGAATAATGGCCACAAGTTGTTGGAGAGTAGGTTTAGATTAGACATCCATAAGAACTACTTCACAGTTAGGGCGGCTAGGATCTGGAACCAACTTCCAAGGGAAGTGGTGCTGGCTCCTACCCTGGGGGTCTTTAAGAAGCAGCTTGATGCCTACCTGGCTGGGGTCTTTGAGCCCAGTTTTCTTCCTGCCCAGGCAGGGGGTTGAACCTGAAGATCTGCAAGGTCCCTTCCGACCCTACTTCTATGATTCTATGATTCTATGAAGTAAAAAGAATCTAAGTAGTTGTACATTATCAAAACCATTCAGAAGCTTTAAATTGGCTAAAATATCTAAAAACCATTCAAAAGAAAAATACAGCTCTGTAAAAAAAATTAGTTAACTGTTGCCTGGATCAGTGGGCCCATGGACCTCAAGAAGCCCAAGAACTGAATTCCAAGGTCCTTCCCGGTACCCTTCAAACAGCGCTGTTCAGGGATGCCTGACTTCACTAAACTTTATGAAAAGAGAAGCTTACTGTGTATCAGGCATCAGAGGAGACTGCCAATAAGTTACCATTGCAAATTGCTTTTGTCTGTCTTTGTTTATTTTATTACTACGCATAGTTGTGTTTTTGTTAAGTCAATAAATCTTTCTTATCTTTCTACCCCCAACCATACTCTCAATCCCAAACCCTCCGCAGGCAGCTGAAACATTCAGCCATGACCATCTCCAGGAGGAACAACAACATGGCACCAAGGCCCATCCGGGTGAAGGATTCTGGGTTCTCCTGGGGTTGCAGCTGCAGAGGAGCAAAGAGGAGAGTCACTCACAGCTGCTTAGATGGGGAGATGAGCCACTGGGGCTGTCCTGGGAGCAGAGGCCCCATCTCCCCACAAAGCAGATCCCTCCTGTATCACCCCTGTATTGGGGTCTCCCAGGCACAGCAGCTGCTGAGATCCCTCCGGGGCCCTCAGGGGAGGCGTTGTCCTGGGGAAATGAACTCCATGCAAAGACCTGGGAGACTGAGTCTCAGCTTCCCCAGTGAAGGGGGACCAGGGACTATAATTGCTCCTGGAGCAATCCAGCATCTCCCAGGAGTGGGGCGGGAAGATTGGTTCAGCCAGAACCACAGGGCTCCCAACCTCCCTATCACCTCAGAACAGGAAAACAGCGTAGGTCCCTACCCCAGGCATACCCCATTGCTCACCCATCCTCACCCCTCCACCCTCTGCAGGTTTCCCCAACTGCCTGTCAGGATGAAGAAAGTTCCATCATTGGGACATCTGGGCCCCTAAGATACAAGCCAAGTAAGGAGCACTGTGGTACTCACTCCTGCCCTCTCCCACCCTAGCAGGGCCCTAAGGTTTCTCTACAGGCTGGAGACTCCTCCTGACCATGGTATTTCTCTCCGTGCATCATTCCAGGCAGAGTTGGGTGCACTCCCTTTGTAGGATGGAACCAGGAAAGTCTCTCTCCAGGAAGTGGAGGGGGAATGGACAGGGGCATCTCAGCCCTTCCCCCATTCCCTATGACCCAGAATTTAATTACTGCCACTGGTATTTCCAGGGTTGCCTTAGGGGTTCAGTGTCTGGGGAAGATGTTTACCTTAATAGCAACATCCAGGGAAAGATCCTCTTGAGGCACACCTCTGCCCCGACTTCCCCCCACTGAAACTTTACCAACTTCTGTTTCCACCTGACTGAGGAAATCTCCTCTGCTTCAGAGCTAGCTTCCCAACCAGACATCCCCTCCACTATGTCCCAGGGCTTAGGGCAGAGTGTGGTTCTGAGCATCCAGCTCATGAGCCTGATTGGTCCCTGTGTTTCTGGCTGGGACACCATGCTGGAACCCTCACCTTCTACCACCAGATTCACAGAGTTGCTGGGATGGGACCAAACTTCTTGGTATGACTTGCTCTGGTAATAGCAGCTGTATTTTCCTTCCTTTTCTTTTGTCACACTGCAAATGTGAAACTCAGCCACCTTCCCAAAAGAGACCTGTGGCTGTGGTTGCAACCTGGTTCGCTTTCTATCTTTGAACAGAAGGAGTGTCATGTCCTCATGCTGATCCCAACACCTGATGGTCACATCTTCCCCCAGGGTAACCTCTTCACTGGGAGTCATAGAGGTGTTGGGTTTGGGATATAGCTCTGTAGTGGGAGGGAGACAGGCAGTGAGACACAGACCCTGGCACTATCACTCCACCTTGACCAGGATGCAGGGTGTCTGTGACAGGGCAGAGAAGGGCTGGGGGAGAGGTTCTGCTGAATGCTTCTCCTCAAGGCCCTAGAGCTTCCCTGAGCTTGGACCCAAACTGGCCCAGCCCTGAAAACCTGGACCATCCCTGTCTGCTGCCATAGATATCCTCCACTACTGTAGGTATCCTGTTCACAGCTAATGGGACCAACCTACCCATCCTCCTCCTATCCAGCCCCGGCATAGATAATCAGACCCATTGGTGCATCTAACCTAGTGCCATACCTGTTTCAGATCAAAACCATGGGCCCTCCCAGCCCACCATCCTGCCCACAGAGAAGCCAGGACTTGCTGCTTTTGGGAAAATACTGGAAACCTGGCACATTCAGGCTGGTACATGACTGTGCCAAGCTGTGCCCATAGCATATCAGAGGGTGTTGGCACAGTCCTGTATCTTCAAAGATGGCTTGGATTTTGTTAAAAGCAGGAAAAGCAGTTCAGGACTCCTGGGTTCTATCCCAGCTCAGGGATGGAAGTGGTGTCTACCGAGTTATCGCTCCTGGGCTGGGAATCAGGACTTCTGAGTTCTATACGCACCTGAATCATTGGTTATAGGAGTTGTTCCATAACAACCAGGGTTGTGTCTCCCCTCCCTCACTCTGGAAACCTCCCATTCCTGATAACCCCTGGGGGGGATCCCTCTCATCAGTGGGTCCATCTACACGTGCACATTTACTGTGCAGTAACCAAAATTACTGCACAGTACAGGTGCGCGTCTATACATGCATGCCCGTACTGTGCAGTAAATATGGCTACTTATGCCAACTTGGGCATAAATTTGATACCTGCATCATGCAAATATCAAATTTATGCCCAATTAGTTACGGCAAAGTAATGCCGTGTAGATGCCTTACTGCACAGTAACACTGTATATATGAAGTAACATAGGACTAACTTTAGTGTATACCCTTTAGTGTTAATGCACTTTAACTCCTGCACATGTAGACACTGGCCTATTCCTGACTGGTGTTCCTAAGACACTGGCTTACTGTGTAGTAACTTACCATGCAGTAAATTTAAGCCCACTTAAATGTATGTGTAGACATGCCCAGTCTGCCCAAAAATGCATACCAGCTCCTAGTATAGCTGGATGTCTCTTCTGCTACAGACAAGGGCTGAGGGCAGAACCTGGCTCTGAGCATAAGTCATCAGCATGGAGAACCCCTGAGGATGAGGCTGGGAATAGGGAAGCCAACCCTGGGGCCCCCACCTTTCACCACCAGCTCCAAGGGGTCATTTTTTTCTGACAAGCCAGGTGGATCTGATTTTTTGTAATACTGGCATCTGTAGCTCCCTCCATTTTCAGGTCTCATATTATGGAGGTAAAATTCAGCCAATGTCCCAGCAGAGTCCATGGTTTCCACTGGGGTCGTGGTTCCATTTCTGTACAGATGGAACGTCACATTCTGATGCTGACCCTAACACTGGATGGTCACTTTTCTCCCCACACTGACCACTGAGATGCTGGGTTTGGGGTATTTGGTCTCTGCAGTGGAGAGATGAGCAGTGAGAGACAGACCTCAGCAGCATCATTCTACCCTGGCCATGCTGCAGTATCAGTGATGGAGCAGAGAGAGGGGACAGTGGAGAGACTCTTCTGGATGCCTTTCCCTAAGGGCCTACACCAGTGATTCTCAACAGTTTTAGACTCAAGGCATCCCCTGGTAGACTCAAGGCACCACTTGAAATATGCCAGAGCTTAGTTTTGACTCCATTTTTTGACTACAGAATAATAATAATAAAAAATGTCAATTGCAAAAACCCAGAAAGACCACAACAGGTCATGATGTTCTTAACACTGCAGGTTTCTATTTAAAATCTTTGGGTTTATCTTGTGAATGAGGGCCTTGTTACACAGTAAGTTTAGGTGGTTTCTAGAGCTCTTAACCCCTGGATTGGCTGCACGTTAACACTTTTAAGTGGCTTAAAGCACTCATTATTTGGCTTAAAGTTATACCACTACAGGGCAGGATTATCTCTAAACTGCATAATTTTGCTCCTGCTCCATTAAGGTGTGGCCACTCCCTACAGCTATTCTGCCCAAGTTGAAGTCCTCCAGAATACAATGGCCCCTCGTGAGTCAGGGTAAGTGGAGACCCCACAATGCAGCAAGGTTGGGCATGGCACCTTGCTTCCTGGGAATGTCAGACAGAGTGAGTGCTGCAGCCCCAGAGTGGCAGTGATCAGTGACAACAGTGCCTCCCACTGTCATCCAGACTGACTTGCTGCTCCCACTGGTGGTGACATGGGTGGGGGCGAGATCTCAAGAAAAAAAGCACTGGGCCCCTTGGAGCTTAGGCAGTGCCTGGACAGCTTTGCAGCTCACTCCCTTACACCATCCCTGCCTGGGCTGCCAGCCAGCTAGAGACAGCATAAGTTCCAAAAAGAATCAGAGCCCTTGAAGCTCAGGAAGTGCCTGGCCAGCCAGCAGCCCAGCCAGTAGCAGTGAAGTGGGAACAAGCTACCAGGCCCTGCTTGGTCTCCAAGGGTCCCAATCTTTTTTTTCTCCAGTGGGAATCACACTGTCATATTAACCAGCTCCTGCTTTCTAAGCCAATCTGGGGTTTTCTGTATGAACACTGAATGTCTGATATTTCATCCCCTCAAGTTGACAAAGTCGAATTTGCCATATGAGGCTCTGGATCCTGATGACAGTCACCTTGCTGGGGTCACTTGACCCCAGGTGTCTTCCTGCCTAGAGCGGGGTGCTGGACCCGATGATCTGTGAGATCCCTTCCAGCCCCTTACAATCTATGAATCTATGAAAAGCCGCACCTGAAAAAAACAGTCTGAGAAATTAAACAGGGAGCAGAGCAGATCATTCCCTGCTCAGGGTCAGAGAGAGAAAAGTGAATTTAAAGGGAAGATGAAGCTAGTGGGCAAGGGTGAGAAGAAAGATTGGGAAAGGGTGGGTGGAGGCTGGACTATGGCAGCTCTGGGGGTCCAATGACAACTCCCCCAGCAGACAGGGAAAGTGGGCTTCCCTTTCTGCATTTCAGAATGAATCCACTCTTTAAATATCACTGACATTCATGGGCAAGGAATCCCCTTGTTCCTTAACCCCCTGGATGTGCTCCATGGCTAAGCCGGGGTTTCGGTGGGAAATTCTCCTGCCCTCCTGGCTGTGTCTTTCTGGGGCAGCCTATATCCCTCCAAACTCCTTTGCCCTCTACTCTCCCTTGCTCCAAGCCCCTCATGCCATCTCTCCAATCCATCTCCCCTCAAACACCTTCTACCTTCACCAGACTCATCCTCAACCCTCCTTCCTCAAAACCTCCCCATTCCCAACCTGATCCCTTCAGACCCCTATACCATTAAGGGCCATAAGCAAATCTATGGGTGAATCTGGAGAGCCCCTGAGCTGAGGAGCCCCAGGCAAGAGGTAAAAAGTTGGAGACAGAGGAATGAGGATGGTGAAAGGCTTTGAGGGTTTGTGTGATAGAAATATGGGGAGTAGGTATAAACTGGGGGGGAAATGGTGCTGACACAGAGAGAAGAAAGAGGGAGAAATGCCAGGACAGACCCATGGGATAGGTGGGGAGGAGAGCAAGGGGGGCATTAAAGAGGGCAGATTCCTGCGAATACTGAAGGCTGAATGCTCTATTGAAGGTAAGCCGGGCAGCATTGGGTGGAGGGGCAGAGGATGGGGGCAGACAGTGTGGGGACAGACTCCCTCTGTCTGTTCTCTGCCCCAATCTGGGCAGGCAAGTCTCCTTTATATGGGGGTTCCCAGGTCTCTCATTTCTCAGGAGATCAGGGTCCTCAGTTCTGCATCAGGCTGCTGGGAGCAGGGTGAGGCTGGATGTTTCTTGGGCTCTGTGGGGTCAGGTTTTTCACTGGAATCCCTTCTCTGTAATGGCAGCATGTTGCCTGGCTGGGATGGGCCATCTCATATTCTGTCTGCTTCCTCCCCATCCCCAGGTGAGCACCGCGCCCTGCTCACAGACTGGCCAAAGCAACTGTGTTCCCATGGAGGTGACAGGCTGGGCCTGTATGTGGGCATCATGCAGTGATCTGGGCCATGTGATGCTGGGCTCAGCAGGGACCAGAGAGTGACTCCTGGGCTCTGGATAGATAGGGCCACAGCCTGACCACATCCTTGGCGTCTCCATTTCCCCTTCTCTCCTGATTCCCTCCAAACCCTCACCCCAAACTCTGGCATGGCATCACCAGGCAATCACGCTGTGCTTCCTGTGTCCCCTGTGCCAGGCCTTGCAGCCTGCTGTTGGCCATGAGGCCTCCTGGCCCTCCCTCAAGGTCTGGGAGTAGATGCTTTTATGGGCAGTACCTGGGGCTGAGTTTGTGGCAATCCCTCAGTCTCTAGTGTGAGTGTTCAAACAGCCAGCAGTTCACCTCAGAGGTTCAGGATGGGGTCATTAGAAATGGAGCTGTGGTTGTTATATACAGACACAGAACATACAGACCTGGTTCCCTATGCTCTCGTTTGGTGCCCCACATAAGGAAGTGGACGGGGCTGGGATTTCTACAGAGAAGAGATTATTTATTGACTCTTTTTTCTATGCAGTGCCCAAATTTCCCCTCACCCCTCTGCTGCTTCAGGTTTCCCATAGACAGAGGCAGTGCCCTCCCTACCCCCTAGGCTCTGATAAACTCTCATTATTTCCTGAGAGCCCTGGGGAGATACTGAGCCTAGCTGGGCCAGGGAACCTGATCACAGCATCTCTGAGTGGCTCCATAACATTATTAATTGTTTGTACTCCTGAAGAAGAGCCTGAAAGACCAAACTGACCCAGGTCAATTATTTTATTGATTGTGACTGTAGTAGATTGTCATTCATCAGCAAGACATACACTTATATGTCACCCACCTGGAAGGAATGCCTCATTCACTGTCTGCAGCACTTTACAGAGCAAGCTTCACCCACTTTGTAACACCACCCATCCTTCTGCCCAACATGTACAACCTAAAAAACTCTTCTCACATGCTCCATATTTCTTCTCCCCACTTCAGCCCTCTCCCCTGCACATGCCCCAGTGTAAGCATAGTTAGGAGGACTTTCTTACAACCTACCTTATCATCCTCTTCAGCACAAAAAAAGCCATGAAATTGCTTCTTTGGTTATGTCCCACAATCACCATAGGGGTTTGGACTATTCAGCAGACCTACTACTTCTGTCTTTTTATCAAAATAACCTCTGGAGGCTTTCAAAAGGAATCAATTCCTGCCCTGGGGATAGTCTCTTCTCTGCGTGATCTGGGAAAGCAAAGGTAGCTGGGTGTGATGCTGGCTGCATCATTCCCTTGTGTGTTGTTGGCTACAGAAACTGGTGGGCCTTAACCACATCAGCCTGAGCACTTATGATATCAGTTTAACTCATTCCCTTCCTGTATAGTAGGGTCTGGTAGTTTAGAGCAGGAGGGGCTGGGAGCCAGGACTCCTAGGTTCTATCTGCAACTCAGTTGCTGATCATGAGAGCACTTCTCTTAATGCCCAGGACAATGTCCCTCATCTCTCCTTCTGTGGATCCCCCAACCCTGACTCCTGCTCTGCAGCTTTCCCTTGGGGCAGTGACCCCCCGGTCACTCTGCCCCCAAGCTACAGCAGCTCCTGCCTATGGTCTGTCCAGACAGCAGCCCCTTTTTTGGATCCCAGAGCTCAGGGCAAAGCCTGGCCCTCCACATGGAGACCCCTGGCAGGTGGGTACAGCTGTGAGTGAGAATGCTCTGCTGGGCCCCTCACCTCTCACCACTAGCTCCATGGAGTCGCTGTGATACCACCAGATTTGTGGTACTGATTTGCTGTGATACTGGCAATGGTAGCTCCCCACATCTCCTTGTGTCACTTCCTTGATGTGAAACTCAGCCACTTCCACAGCAGGGTCCTTGCTTTGCATTGGGGCTGAATTTCCCACTGTGTAGAGAGGGAGCTTCATGTTTCAGTACCAACTCTGACACTGGATGATCACATCTACTCCCAGGGCCACGTCCTAGCCAGGTGCCATAGAAGTGCCAGGTTTTGGGGTACAACTCTGCAGTAGGAGAAAAATGGTGGTGAGACAGAGACTCCAGCACTGCCATGCCACCATGGCTGTGCCAAAGACTGTCAGTGCTGGGGCAAAAAGAAGGGTCAGAGAGAGATTCCTCCAAAGGCTTTTCCCCAAGGCTCCGGATCTTCCCCTGTGCCTGGGCCCAAACTGACCCAGCCCCGAAACCTGGAATGTCCCAACCCACCCCCATAGGAAACCTTCATACTCCCAGCCAGCCCATCATCCCCATACCCACCCCTGCCACAGGTGATGAGACCCATGGGCCCATCTAGCCTTGTATCATACCAGTCCTTGTTCCAGATCAGACCCATGGGCCCTCCCTCAAGGCAGAGCCATCCTGACTAGACCATCCCAGCCAAGTGTCTGTCCAACCTGCTCTTGAAAACTTCCAAGGATGGAGATCCCAGCTTCTCTAGGCAACCTGTCCCAATGCTTGACCACCCTCAGGGTCAGAAAGTTCCTCCTCATCTTCAACCTGAATCCCCCCTGCTGCAGCTCAAGGCCGTTGCTCCTTGTCTGGTCTGCTACAGCAGCAGAGAAAATGCTGTTGCTCCTAGTCCTGTCCCCTATGGCTGCAGAGAAAAGCCCATCTCTATCCCCACTGTAATTTCCCTTCAGGTTTTTGAAGCCTGTGATCAAATCCCGCCTTAGCCTTCTCATCTCCAGATTGTATGATTTGAGAACTGGGCCTTTAGATGATGTGTCCAGCAGGTGGCTCTGCAGGCCCCTCCACCATCAGCCTGGGCACTGAAGGGTTAAATGAGAGGCTGTGTGGGTGGAGAAAGGGGAGGGGGTGTCCCACCCCAGGTACTGCATTGATTGACAGCTGGGAATGACATGATGCTGCCACCAGATGGCGCCCCACCTTCCCTGAGCTGGGGAGCAAAGGGTTAAATTAAGATCACCCCCTGGCTCTAAAATCAAGTGTAGTATCATGACTGGCTGAGAAATTACAGCATGCCAGCACCAGATGGCGCTGCCCTTCCCAACTTCCCCCCCCACACCCTATAGCCCCGACCCCCCCCCCCTCCAATCTCCCTGCCTCATAAGAAACCCCATGTCACCGCTGCTTCTGGTCACACACATTCACCCTCCATCTCTCTGTCCATCTCCTTCCCTCACCCCAAACACCTTCCCCCAGTCGTGTCCCCCCCCCCCCCCCACACCCTCCCATAACCCCATCACCATGGCCGACCCCAGCTGGTGAGCCAGGGGAACCCAGGCGTCCCGCTCCAGTGATTCAGTGCCCAGGGCAGCAGTGAAGAGGGCGACCACCCCAGACAGAAGGCAGCTGTAGCTATGGGGACCCCCCAGGGCTACCAGGCATCGTGGTGGGTCTACCTGCTGCACCAGGCACCACGCACCAATTTCCAGTTCGAGGTGGTGAGAAACGACTTCGCCCCGCAGGACTGGTCCTACCAGCAGGTGAGTGAGCGCGAGCAGGCGGAGGAATAGAGGCAGGGAGACTGTTGGAGGGAAAGAGATGGACATGCAGAGCAGGAAAGGAAACAAGTGATGGAGAGAGAGAGAAAGAGATGGAGCGAGAAAAGAAGAGCTGAGGAGAGATGGGCAGGCAGAGTGAAAGGGCTGGATAGAAAGATATGGATAGGAGAAAGGAAGGGAAGGAGTGATGGCGAGAGGCAAAGAGAGGGATGGGGAAAAAGGATAGAATGTTGGAGAGGAGAAGAGTAAGAGCTGGACAGACAGAATGAAAGGAAAGAAAAAGATGGACAGATGGAAGGAGTGATAGAGAAACAGAAATGAGGAAAGAGATGGGGGAAAGAAGAGGATGTAGATAAAAAGCGGGGGGGTGGAGATGGACAGGAGGCAAATGGGAGAAGACTGCTGAACAGAGAGAGAAAGATGAAGGGGTGTGAGACAGCAGGCAGATGGAGGCTTGGAGGGGTTGAGATGGAGAGCTGGGGCGATGGGGTGAACTGGGGAAGGCAGTTCTGCCCAGCAGCGGAGGCCACGGAAGTCGCGCGCGCGTTCGTGTGTGTGTGTGTGTTCTCATTCCACTGATATTTGATATCGAGCTGAGAGGATGGAGGTAGTTGTAGCCTGCTTCAAACCTTGAGGGGTGAGACACCACCCCGGGGGGGGGGGGGCGGGATGCAAATACTGCCTCTCCAAGGGAAGTGTATCCTGGTCAGTATGGGACCTGCCTGGCTGCCCTAGATCTGTCTTTCTGACCCAGATGCACACACTTATCCATCCAACCACCCACTCATCTCCACACACATGCCTCTCTCTCTCTATCCTCCCCCATACACACCCATCCACCCTGCTCCCATAACCATCTGTCTACCTGTATATCCATCCATCCGCCCTCATACTCACCCATCTACCTATATGCCAACCAGCCACCGTTCGTATCCCCCTTCTCTCTATTGATGTTTCCACTCCCTTTTCAAACAAAACATCTCAGCCCATAATTTCAAACATCAGCTAAGAAGCTTTTTAAACTCTTACCCCACTTCAGGACTACCTGGTGTCTGTCAGCCCCGCTGCCCCTGGGTCCCATCCCTGCCGTCCATATGGAAGCTATTGAGGGAATCTTACTACCTACACATTTATACCCAAACGGGAAAGTCCCCCTTCATCCCTCTCTGGGTCCTAGAAGGAAAACTTGGCCCACATTCTGAGCGTCACAATTTTTCAGTCTTTGGTATTAAGGTGAGATCCCACTTGCAACAAGTCCTAGATCTAAGGGTTTTAAAGCCAGATGGGACCATCCAGGTCACCTAATCTGACCTGCTGCAGAACTGGGCTGAAATGGGAGATTTCACACCAAGATCCCAGTGGGAGGCCCCAAAAAGTTCCTGGAGAAGAGGAGGCAAAGTCTGCTTTCCCTGTGGAACTGTTGGAACCACAACTGAAATCCTATGGCCCCCGGATGTGTCATCTGCACTTGTGAAAAAGAGTCATGGAAATATTTGAGGGTAGAGATATTTTCATTCCACCTGGGACACAATAAAATGGAAGCTAAAATGCAGATCTGGAGGAGGAAAGTGACCATTGAGTCTGTAGCTGGGAGAAAAAAAAATCAGCAAGTAATGGACTTTCCCTGAAAAGTATAATTTCCAAGGGAATGAAATAGAGGAGAAAAAAACAAGTGGAAGGATGAGAGAATTTTTAAAATGTCAGAATAGTTGATCATTTCTAAATTACACATTTTGAATTTTCATTTCCAAATTGACCTAGATTTAAATAAATAATATTTAAAGACATTAAATAACTAAAAAATGAAATGGTTGAATACAATGTTTCAGGTCAACCAGATACAAACTTTTTTTGATTTTTCTGTTTTGCTAAAATACCCCAACATTTCCACTTGGGCTTGACCTAAACTGATTTTTTTTCTGGTTCTTTTTTTTTTCAGTTCATCCACTGAACTGAAACTCCATTGTTCCCCCAGCTCTAATCTTAATCATCTGGACTGATCTGTGTCTCACACAGACAACAGGCGCTTTCTAGCTTTCATATCTCACTGACTGGTTCTAGCATTGCTATACCATAAAATTAGTTCCACAGCACAGAGGGTGGGACAGACGATGCCTCATCAACTCCCAAACTCCAGGAACATCCCTGCCTGACCAGCTGAGCAAATGGAACAAATTCCAGATGGATGGTTAACCTTTGGGACTCACCACCACTGGATGGCACTGAGGCAAAAAGCAAGTCACAGAAAGAAATCAAAGGATCAGGCAGATACCCAGAATATCCAGAGTTAACATTAATGGTGATAAAATATGGAGAGAGAAATATTATACCCTCCTGCTACAGGGCATACCCCAATCTCCATTAGAAACCTGGGGATGGGAAACAATTTGTCTTCCATCTGCTCCCATCTTCTAAAGCATCTGAAAGCATCTGCAAATTTTTGTGTGCAAACAAGATTTCCGATAGGAGAAAGTTCCTTAATCCAGCACACAAGAACCTGAAGCAAGATCAGTCTCAGCAGGAAAGAAGAGGCACATTTTTTAATGGGGAAGGTTATCACTGACTCAAGCGAGCGATCTGAGATGGATTTGTCATTGCTCAGAGGCCTAGCTTGGTGGGTGAAAAGGGTATATTCTCCTACCAGGTTAGCCTGACTGAATTACTTTTCAACCTAAACCATAGAGCAGGTTTGATGTTCCTTAAAAAACGCATTTTAGGCCTTGTCCATAGAATAGAATTGTCTTCACTGCCTTTATCTCCCATCATGAATTTTCAGTCCATCCTCATTATAACGGACCCCGATGGGACCAGGAGAATTCATGAAAAGAAGGTGTTCCCTATAATAGCATTAGTCAATTTGCTACATCATAAGAATGAAAAAAAAATCTGCTCCTGCCTTTGGGATTTTTAAAAGCGGAGGGGGTTGTGCTAAGCATGGTGTCTTTTATGAGGCTTTATTGTATTTTTATGGGTATAAAATAGTATGTGAGTAAGGGTATAACGTTGCTTATACTGGTATAGCTACTACTATACAAGAAGGGAATGCATTAAACTGATATCATAGGTCTTCACAAGCTGATGTGGTTAAGGCCCACCACTTTCTGTAGCCAACAACACATAAGGGAATGATGATGAGACCAGCCACACACTCAACCACCTTTGACTTCCCAGCCCCAATGACTAGATGCCCATTTACAGCTGGGTCAATTGGGGGCAGCCTTTGGCACGAGCCCAACAGCAGGGCTAGCACACATGCCGCTGAAGATGTAGCAAGACCCCTTCCCCACTCTACTACCACACTTGCTTAAACTGGCATATGGAGCCTTTGTGCCAGGAGAACACAGCGGGTTTGGGTTGAAATAATTATAAATGGTTAAAAAAAAATGACATCCCAGTTAGAACAAAATTCCACCCTGTCTGGGCTCAGGAGAAGGCATCTGAGTGAATCTTAATAGTCTGTGACAGCCAGCACATCAGAACTGAAGGGTCCAATAGTTTTTCCTATGAAAATTGCCTGCAGATGAGGCCTCTCTGTATACCTGCAGTTGGTTGATTTATTGTCAAGTAGTCCAAGGCAGCAAGGCTTATACTGCAGCTCCTGAGTTACAGTTGGCTCATCTTCTTACCCCTCATAGCTCCTTGCAGAAATAAATTCTCAAAACTATCTTTTCTTCAATATTGCATTGCATAAAGGACAACAAGAAGGTCATATACCAGTTGCCAACAAGCTGGAAATTTGCTACTCATCCCTCCAGGATATATTGCCTCGTCTACTGCTCTGAAAGACCTTGCTGTCAGCATCTCTGTCCACACACAAAGTGAACTAACTAATGCTAGATCTACACAAGGAGGGCTCTATTGGGAGAGAAACACTGGTGAAGCCCCCATAAATACAGATACTGCTAGACTAGAGCTGTGTACTCATCTACCCACCAGGGAAGTATGAATTTGCCACTGAAACTGTGCCTGTTTTTTGAGGCTTCTGCCAATGTAATATTGATGAAAAATCATACTTCACCATGCCTGGGGAAGCTGGGAGAAAACTATAGTGACCGAAGGTATGGATTTAAAAAAAAAAGAGACTTATCAAGACCAAGAGGTGGTATGACTAGGGAGTTGTGGAGAGAAAATATTGAATATTAAAATGCTTCAGCAGGGAAAAGGCAGAGCAAGGGCTCGGAGATGGAAATTAAAAAAATTTACAGGCAATAAACCATTAGAACAATTACCCCAGAGAAGTGCTGGTTTCGCCATAGCCTAGATGCTATCAGATTAAGACTGGTTGCCTTTTCATTGTGGAAAATACCTGATAATCCTAAAAAATAGAGCTGGAAGGGACCTCAGGAGGTCGTTTAGGTCAGTCCCTGGCTCAGGGCAGGGGCAGCCATCCGAGACATGTTTGTCTAACCCTGAATTCATCGAACTTCTGTTTAGTTAAACAGAAGTTCTTGGCCTCCATCCAGAGGAAACAGGGTGAGATCTTATAGCTCATGTTACACCGAAGGTCAGACAGCATGAAGTAATGAGCACTCTGGCTGATCACATCTACATTCCATGAGTAACTCTACCTGGTTACAGAGATGACCAATGCCCATATGCAGACTCTTGAGCAATGGAGATCTCTCCTCCATTTTGGTTTTGGTTTCTAAACGTCTTGGGAGCAAAGCACCACCACCACCTTTTCTCCCCAGCACCAAACTGCTGGCAACATGCATGACCTGACCACTGCTGAACACTGCAAAAACCCCCAGGTTGCCCTACTGTTAAAATGCCACTGATATCCAGGCATCACAGGCCAAATGAAATTTGTTGGGTGGGGGGGCAGATCCTACCTATGGGCCCTCAGTCGCTGACCCTGGCATTAAAAGAACTTTGTATCAGTTCTTTGGCTGGAGCCACAGCCAATATACACCCACTGGGGACTTGGCCCCTTTGGCTCCAGAGGAGCATTGCTGATTTACATCCATCTTTTGTGGACAGCTTCCAGAAAACTCCATTCCCTCCCCCACTGTCCCAGCTCAGCCTCCAGGGATGAAGGATTAACACATGCGAATATGGAAAGTGTTTTTTCCAAAAATAAATAAATAAATAAATAAATAAAAGCAAATTCATTGGGGATTAACACATCTCAGGAGTCTGAGTGGGATGACAAAACAGAAGGCTGCTAGCTTGCTTTCTTAAATCTGTCTATCCATCCTTCTTTCCCTTAAACAGCCCCTTCCCTTCACCTTCCCACCCCCACACACTCCCCCTACCTGTCTCCATCTCCCTCCCTAGCTATTCATCCAGCCCCACTCCTCTCTCTCTTCTACTCTCATTGTAAATTAAATCCTTTTGAATTAAAGCTAGAGATATCCAGGCCCCACCTACAAGTGGGTCAAGGCAGATCTGGACAGTAGGTGCAGGGCACAGGCTCCTAGGTCCTGATTATAGGCAGTTTGTGACGTGGACTCATGTCCTGCTTAGGGCTGGTTTGAGGCCCCTGTTCAACTCTCAATCCTTCCCATGTTCGCCCCTTTATACCTATCTCCTCCTCATCCATCCCCATGCTTGCCCCTCTACGTCCACCCGTTCTCATGCTCATCCTTCAGCCTCTTTCCATATCCCACCCACTCCATCTATGCATCTATCCATCCATCCTGCCTCCCTCTGTCTGTCCCTATCACATCCTCCCTTCTTTCCCTCTCTCTCATTTTAATTTACATTCCCTTCTGTCTTTACCAGCCCCTGGTGGGTGGAGTTCCTGTTCAGGATTCAGTTAACCTCCACCCCATTCCCCAGAAACAATGTCACCTGCTGCCCTGAGTACCTGGGAGAGGCACCTCAAGAAGAGATTTCCCAAGCATTCAGACCCCAGAATGTCCCAATTGTGGTTTGGGAAGTCTGACCCTACCTGCAGGCCTCCACTTCCAGTGTGCAGGTGCTAGGCATGGGGGAGTTGGACCCCATGTGCAGGCTCCAGACACTGGGGTAGGTGCCAGCTGCTGGCACCAAAACATTGGGGCCCTGCTCTGCACTGTAGACATGGGATCATCCAGGCCCTTTCAGTACATGCTGGGCATGGGGGGTGTCCCTGACAGTGCCAAGCCCCCCTTCCCCCGTTGATGGGCAGTACATGAGATGGGCTGGTCTGAGCCCTGATAAACTTGTTGCATAAAGAGGCCACCAAACGAGAAAGGCAAATTGATGGACATAGCCAGAACTTGGGGGATGGAGGGGTTAGCTACTGTCACAATCAAGAGCATGGACTAAACAGATCAATGATGCCAGGTCGCAGGGGCCTGTGTGAGTCCTCGGAAGAGCTGCAGTGGGGCAAGGCAACTGGACCAAGCATAACTTCTCCCCAGAAGGGCTTTAATTCAACTCATTCCCCTATCGTTAATTGTGGCTTCCTTCCTAATTAGACCCTTGGAACAATTCTCATGTGTGGAGAGGTAACTCTTGACAAATTGGGGCTGGGGCGGGGGCCCATCCCTTCCAGGGGGTACTGGCTCTGCTCTGGCCCCAGTTCCCTGGAACCCATTAGGACTTCCCTATCAGGTGTCCTGGGTGTACTAGATGGTGTTGCCAGTCCCCCACATCACCTCTTCCCTGCCCTTTCCTTTGGCCCCAACCCGCAACAAAGCTCCCAGGGAGCCTGAGGCCCTATCCATACTTAGGAGGGCACTGTGGGACAGAGGGAGCGCCATGGCAGAGCTGGGTTGTAGGAGGGCTGTATCAGGGCACATGGGAGTGTGGGGTGTGCATGGTGCCAGATTGAATGGGGGGGGGGGGGTGTGGAAGAGAGATAGAGTGTCTGTCTGTCTGTAGCTACATGCCGTAGCCATGCATGGTGTGAAGGACTGTATGTGACAGTGTGGTTGTCCTGTAGAGCTGTAGAGGTTCTTAATAACTCTATGTGGGTGTGGGTGGGGGGGGGGGTGTATGGTGAGGGGCTGTGTTTTGGGGGCTGTATAGTGGAGCCCTCACCTCTGGGACTCCCTGACTGCTCTTCATAGCAGGTGTCAGGGTAGTCTGGGGTGGCCACAATCATTTGTGGACCTGCAGCAGTCTGCCACACCCAGGCAAGGGCTGGGGGCCAGGTCTGGAGTGGGACAGGGCCAGGGTGGAAGCCAGGCTTTCTAGCAACTCCCTTTGCAGTGAGGACAATTGAGTAGAGCATTTGATGGGCCGCAATGTAGGTCAGCCTCAGCCTCCAGCACCAGCCCAGCCACACTATCTGGTTTGCTTGGGGTGCCGGGTAGATGGATGGCTGGATGGACAAATAGTAGAGATGGCACATGCAGCCACACCCTGGCACCCTACACCCTGCTGCTGCACACACCCCTGCACTGGCCCATCTCCATACACACCCCTCCATCTCTTCATATATACATACATCCCTCTCTCTCTCTGTTCTCAGTCATCGCTCTTATCTGTCTATTTGTCTGTATGCATCTGTACACAGCCCTTTATCTGTCTGTCTGTCTGTCTTTCCATTTGTCCATCTAGCTGTCAGGGTAGCTAGAATAGATAGAGGTGTATTTATAAAGATGGTTAGAGGGGTGTCTTGGGCTAAACAGATGGATGGAAAGATGGAAGGAAAGATGGAAGGGTAAAAGTGGGGGGTGAATATGGGGGCAAAGAAAGGATGCATGAATAAGGTGTGGGGGTTGGATGGATGGGGGCATACAGGAAGGGAGAGCAGGAGCAATGGGAGGGGTCTAGACAGTGGGGGAATGAATGGAGGGAAGGATGTGTGGGGAATTAGAGGGCTGGATTGATGGGGGTTGTGATAAGGAGATGGATGAATGGAAGGGTGTGTGTGAAGATGAAGGGATGGATGGAGGTATGGGGGTGTTGAATGGATGTGGGGGGTGTATGTGGCTGAAGGGGGACCTTGTGGTGAAATTTTCCACCTGCCAGACAGCCCACCTGGCCCAGCACAGCCACAAACTGTGACTAATCAAGTCGCCCACCCCAGTCCTCCCCCTGCTCCCACGCTCTGACAGCTGCTGCAGATGCGTGCCTGGGGCAGCCAGTGCAGGAGGGAGGTTTAACTGTCTGAGCCTGGAGCAAATTGTGGGATTGCCTCTAATCTGCTTGTCTATTTGCTGCAGAGGCAAGGAGAGAGAAGGAGCAGGAAGCACCCCAAAGTGGGATGCCCCCACTACAGCCCTGATCCACACTCCATGGGCTCAGGAGGCAGCCTCAGCACAGGGTACCCAGCCATGACCCTTCATCTGCCCAGAAGAACAGGATAGAGCCCAGGCTTCCCTACTCAGCCCTTGAGACCCCAGCCCTGTCCACAGACCCCAGGAATCCTGGGGCAGGCTGGCAGGGGAGCTGTGTGGATGGAAGGAGAGGATCCAATAGGCGGGGACATGCAGAGGCACTGGGTAGACAGGGCACAGCCAGCGGCAGGCGGGGGGACTGGTGCATCTGTCCATCTTTTGATGCCTGCCTGTTCATCTGTCCCACAGGCCCTCCTGTTCCTGGCTAGCACCGCTGGGCTCTGCCTGGCCATCAGCCTGGTCCTCATCTGCATCTACCTGATCCGGTTTTGCTGCTGCGACCCAGAGGAGGATGAGCCCAAAGCGCAGAGGGTTTGCTGGGTCACCTGGAGCTGTGTAGCAGCTGTCATCGTCTGCTGGTAGGGAACAGGGTGGGGGTGGGGGGAACCACCCACATGAACCTAGGGCTGGATCCAATCTGGCACCCTCTGGAGGGAGAGGGCCTTTCCTCCTTCCCATCCCCTGCCCCAGCCAGTGCCCCCAGCCCAGGGCTGGATCAAGGCCTGGGGTTGACATCCAGTAGGCCCTTCCCACTCTTCTTGTTCTCAGGCTCAATGTGGGGTCCATCCCTCCTCCCCCACCCCCCCACCCCTCCTCCACCATTTCGCTTGTCCCCTCCCATTCCCCCCACCCCAGCACCAGCCTCCTTGGCTGCATCAAAGTCCCAATTGTCTCCCCTTTATCTGGCACAGGGTGTTTGTGACCCCCCTCCCCCACATTTCCCTCCTCCCACCACAGGCCTGTGACCACAAAGAGCCCCTTGTTCCCCTTGGTAGAATAGGAAACTGTGTTGCTTTTCTCTCCTCTCCTGGGCCCAGCCATGGTTTCTCCAGCTCCTTTGTCTGTTATTCCAGCTCCACCTCCCCAATCCCAGCCCCCCTCCAACACTGCTCTTCAGCCTCCCCGGCCCCAGCTTTGCTGCTACACAGGGAGGGGGAGGAAACCATTCCCAAACACTGTCCTGGCAGAAGGCCAAGTTCATGGATACAAACTCTGTTCCCCTCTCAAAACCCAGGAGTCCTGTTTCCCAGCCTCCTTCACTCTGACCCACTAAACCCAATTGCCTTCCCAAAACAGGGATAGAGCAGGAGTCCTGGTTCCCCGAGCTCTTGCATTAACCCACTACACTACATTTCCTCTGGGGCAGGGGCATGGCCTCTACCTGGGATCTCTTGAGCATATATTAACAACTTTTTACAGCAGCAGGATGCTGCCTACCATGGTCCCTGTGGCAGGATGGGGTGTGATGTCTTCGGTTGTGTGAGGGGTGATGGTAGCTTTGCTAAGTGGCTGGACAATGAATTTGTATAGTTGGTTTGCATAGGAAGGGTCAGGGTCCTGCCTCAGGCAGGGGGTTGAACTTGATGACCTCTGAAGATCCCTTTCAGCCAGACTTCTCTATGATTCTATGCAAAAGCTGGGATAGAGCCCAGGAGTCCTAGCTCCTAGCCTTGATTCTAACCACTAGACCCCACTCCCTTTGCTCTGCCGTGTCTCACATAGGACGGCACTGTGCAGGTTGAAGCCATCAACTTCCTTCCCCCCCTCCCCCCCATCTTCCTCCTTCCCAGCCGGATGGGTCACCCACCCATCCCCTCCCCTCCCCATCCCATCCCACTCTGCTAAGGTCACTCCAGGTCATTCCCAGCCCCTCTGAGAACCCGGGAGCTGAAGAAGAGCCCCTTTGAGTGCCAGACTGCAGGGCATTCAGGGAGCGAACAATGAGCTCTCTGTGCCGCTGTCCCTGCTGCACGGCCACCTCACAGTGACATTCCCTCTCGCTAGGAGACCAGAGGAATGACAGCTCCCACCCCACCTGCACACACTGGACAACCTGCTCCCCCCCACACCGCCCCCAGTCTCACCACACAAGAGCATCATGGCAGGGGCTGCTTTGGCTCCCAAGTCATCACAGGGTTACTCCTAGGTTATTATAAAGCTATTCAGCTTTTCCTGCCTGCTAGCTGCTGAGATGTCCCTTAATCTGTGGGGAACGGACCCATGCAATTCTTCTCCTTGCCAGCAGGCTTTCACTGCTGAGTTTGCTGCCCCTATGGTATAGAGGTTTCTGAGCCCTCAGGGGCAGTATTTAGGCCCCTACCTCCCCTGGGATGGGCAGCCGAGTGCATCGGAGGGCCTGCAGTTACCTGTCAGCTTCATGGTTGCTACATGGAATGGGTTGGGTACCACGGTATTACGCCCCATACAGAAGCAGCCTCTGCTAAAAGACACTGGTCCCTCCCAGTGTTGGGATGCTGGTTAGCTGCAACTCTGAGAGGGGAGTGGAACTGGGTTAGAACAAGGGAGGCTGGGAGCCAGGACGCCTGGGTTGCATCTCAGCTCTGGGGGGAGAATGGAGGAACAGGGAGGGAGGAGGACTCCACCGGCAACTGACTCCGAGGAAAGGGGCTGTTAATTGCATCTCACCACCCCCTCCCTCTGTGCTCCTCTCTCCCCCCCAACTCTGGGAACGAATGGCCTCCCCTGAAAAGAAGGGGCCTCATTAGCATGACAATGTGGCTGCCTTCCTTGGGAAGGAGGAGGTTGCCATAGGAATGGGCTTGGGTGAGGAAGGGGCTTCAGATGCAAACAGTCAGGTGGGGGGTCCCAGCACTTCCCGGAGAGCAGGATGGGATGGAGCCTGGAGGTGGAGGGATGGGTGGATGTGACACATGAGCATGGATGGAAGAGGTGGATGAAGGAGTCTATGCAGGGAGGAAGGGAGTGATGGATGGAGGGAGGGAGCCGTGGGGAGGGGCAGATGGATGGATGGATAATGGAGGGGAGCACATGGAAAGGGGTAGGTGGATGCAGTAGCTGTGGAGATAGATGGTGGGTCCATGTGAGGATGGACAGATGGGCAGACGGCTGGAGGGTCCACACGAAGGCTGCTGCCTCTGGGACGGCAGGAGTTAATCCTGCCATGCTCTGCGCATGTCTCTCCCTATCTGCAGCAGGGCTGTAATTAACCACCCAGGAGGTGCCTTAATTGCTGTGCAGAGGGGTAATTTGGTGGGCGGCAGGCCTGGCTATCAGGAGCCAGCTGCTTCCTGTAGGTGGGGGAGCTGTTCCAGCAACACCCACCAGCCCATCCGGGGTGGCAAGGAGGGGCTGAGACAC
Organism: Alligator mississippiensis; assembly: GCF_030867095.1. Taxonomy (NCBI): domain Eukaryota; kingdom Metazoa; phylum Chordata; order Crocodylia; family Alligatoridae; genus Alligator; species Alligator mississippiensis. The sequence continues at coordinate 39,136,440 of NC_081828.1, forward strand.
TGGGCTAGATGGTCCCAGGGGCCTGACCTACAGAACAGGGAAGGGGTGGGATGCTAGGCTTAGGGTCACCCACTGTACTCCCCCCTCCCCCTGGCATATCTCCCTGTCCCTGTCCAGCTGCGGTAAGGAGCTTATGGGGTCCTTTGTTCATCTCCATTCAATCCCTCTCTCTGCCCTCTCTTGCCTACTTTTGTTCCTGCCCCCAGTAACAATTCCCACCCCCAAAATATCCTGCACTAACATGCACCCCAGACTGGATCCCTCAGAACTGGGATGGGGGTCCCTCTCTATGCCCCCTCAAGAGTGGAGGCTTTGGGAGGGGGCTGGAGTGAATGCCCTGGGTCGGAGGGTAGAACTTTACGTGACCCATGGTGGGATGAGGTGGAGCTGAGGTTGAGGGCCCAGGTCTCTTCCCTCCTTGAGGCTCATGTCCCCTTCTTGACCCTGCCCACAAAGTGCAGGGATCGGGATCGGCTTCTATGGGAACAGCGAAGCCAACGATGGGGCGAACCAGGCCACGTACGCGCTGCTCAACGCCAACCACACACTACGTGCCATCGACATGCTGGTGAGACCCTGCCACACCCCACAGCCCCCCATGTCATGGGGGGGAGCCCCACCATGCCAGCCACACACCATGTGACCTCAGTGCCCCACTGCACCTCTGCAGTGCCTCACAGTGTCTTATTTTACCTCTGCTGCCCTCATGTTCCCATAGTCCCTCCATCACCCAGGGGGACTCCTCTCATTGCTAGCCACTGTCTACGCACCATTGATATCCAGTGTGGCCCCCAGCACCCCATGGCTGTCATGACCCCCCACAAGCATGCTCATGGTGCCCGACGGCCCTCATAGTGCCCTGGCACCCCACTGCCAGCAGAGAGCTGCCCCCAGGGACACTGATGGCTTAGTGAGCTTTTCACAGCTCCCTGCAGACCTTATGGGTCCCCACAGCACCCGCCAACCCCCCTATGGATCCCACACTTCTCCGTGGCCTCTCACAGCCCCCCAGAGTCTCTACTCCACTCCTTGGGGGCCCCATGGACTCCCACAGGCCCCAACCCCTGTGCACCCCCCAACATGTCCTGCAGCCCAGGGACAGTCCACTCCCTACCCAGCCTCTGGCATCATGCAGGGAGCCACCCATCCTGTCCCAGCCATGCCTGTCCCCACATGCTGCCAAAGGAGCACCTTTTTCCAGGAGCACAGGGCAGGAGGAGGCACTACAAATGCATGTATGGAAGATATATTAGTGGGGGTGCACATATGTATGGGTTGCATGCCATGGCATGTACCCCAACCCACCTGCATGTGACAGGCACATCAGTGACCTGCAGCCCAGCTCACCCACCTGTGGGAGGCAAGCTGCTGACACACAGTAGTGCTCATGCATGTCAGTGGCATGTACCTTTCACCTCCACCCCACCAGGTCTGGCAGACAGTGGGGCTGTTGTCAGCGGCTGTGCGGGGGGACCTAACACGGCTGGAGGAGATGCTGGCTCCGCGCACTGAGCTCCTGGCTGTGGTGAGGAACACACGACGCCAGGCTGAGGCTGTGGCCCACACCCTGGGGGGTCTCCCCTTCTGGGGGGATGCAGGGAGCAACCCCAGCCAGCTGGCCGAGTACCTCGCCTTCCTGGAAGAGTACAGGTCAGCAGGGACAAGGCAGTAGGCAGCTATGGTGTGAAAGGACTGATGGGCTGGGAGAAGAGAAGGCAGGCAGCTGGAGGAGGGAGAGGTACAAAGGGGAGACAGTGGGAAGGAAGATGTGGGACAGGACCAGGGGGTGACATGGGGGACTGTCATGGTCATAAGGAGGGCTCAGCTCCCCCATGTCTCTCTGCCCCTCAAGGTGGCTGACAGTGGGGGTCCACAGCTCACCCTGTGTCTTTTTCTCTTTCTGTCTCTGTCCCCTGCCCAGATGGCTGGCATATATCCTGCTGCTGCTTCTGGACCTGGGCATCTGCCTCTTCACCCTGCTGGGCCTGGCCAAGCAGATCAAGTGGCTGGTGATCGTGTGCGTGGGTGCAGGGCCAGAGCAGGGACATCTTGTTGCGGGGGTGGAGCTGCTTTGTGGAGGGGAACAACTGACTCTGCAGGGAAGGGGCAGAACCTTCGTTCCCAGATCCCAGAGCGGTGGGTGTGGCGGCTCACACGCTGCTGGGTGCTGAGTTTCATCTCCCCTGAAAAAGGACCACATCACACCTCCAAGGGCCACTTGGTTAGGACAGTCAATGATAGACAACTATCAGAGCTGGGTGAGCAGGGGTGCACCAGGACTCCTGGGCTCTATCCCAGCTCTGAGATAAAGAGTGAGATCTGATGCTTAGCATGGGGTGGGACCTCCCACCCCTGGAGTGGTTGGGGGGTGGTCAGGCCTTTCATAAGGGCTGACCCCAGCATCTCTTCTCTTCCCTCAGAATGACTGCGATGAGTTTCCTGGTTCTCCTCCTGAGCTGGGGATCCATGGGGCTGGAGACGGCAGCAGCCGTGGTGAGTAGCAGCATGGGGAGTGGGTCAGAGGGTCTCAGCCCCCTCTGCTCAGCCAGGCTGCAGCAGCTGTGGGTCAGGAGTGGGGGCACTTGGGGACATGCAAGGGGCTGTAGATCAAGAGTGAGAGGCACTGGTAGGGCTGGAGGGGCGGTGGGTCAGGAGCGAGGGGCACCAGCAGGCCTGGGAGCGTCTGTCCCCCTCCACACACTCCATGCTCCCTCAGGCAAGATAATTTAATGGTTCCCTTCCAGGCTGGAATCTGGGTTTGTTCCTGTCACCTTTAATTAGCAGGGAAGGAACAAACTGGGGAGAGCTAATAATGGGGGGCCTGTCTCCCTGCTACCAAAATTAACTCTTCCTTATCTGCTCCCTCCAGGGATGACACTGTTATTCCCAGTGGCCCTCATTCTCATTATGTCTTGGCTGGGTTGACTGTTGTATTGCTAAGAGGTCAGACAATGGGTTTGTACAGGATGGTTAGGACAGAGCTGATCCTGCCTCAGGCAGGGGATTGGAATTGCTCTCTAGGGTCCCTTCCAGCCCACTCTGTGATTCTATGACTCTTGGCCCCCTGCCAGCCCAGCCCTGGCCCCTCTCTATACTCAGCCTAGTCTTTAATGTGTCCCTTCACCCGTCACACCAAAGACTCGCATGAATTTCTGCTCCATCCCTGCCTGCAGGGACTCAGTGACTTCTGTTCCGATCCTGATGGCTACGTCATAAACTCAACCCAGGCCCATACTGAACTCAACCCAGGTAGGAATCCTGTGTGGGGCCGTGTGGCTGATCTGGGGAAGGACGGGTGGGGTGTGCTAGGCTGGATGGGCCTCTGGGGCTGATCTCAGGGAGATACTGTGGTTGATGGGCCAATTATTAACCTCTTTTTTCCCCCTCCCATGACAGAAATCCTGCAGTATTACCTCATCTGCAGCCAAGATGTCCCCAACCCCTTCCAGCAAGTAAGCACCCACTGATTCATCTGTGAATCAAACTGTCTGGGCCTCTACCCAGTGAGTGGGAGGGGACCCAGAAAGCATCTCAGGGAGGTTGGAATAGATCACGGACTCCAGCTGTCCCTACTTCCCCCTTCAACTTGTTCCAGGGGAGGGCAAGGTGCCCAGGACAGGGTTGCAGTTCAGGAACGAGAGGCACTGGCAGAGATGTAGGGGAGGGGGAATCGTTTTAATCCACTCTCTCTAGCTGAACTTGCCCTCCACACAGTCAAGCTGTGGCTGCCGCTATTTCCCTGGTGGGCAAATATGCCAGGAACAGGATTGGAACCCATGGCCAAGCTGCTCTAGTCCTCCCGCCACAAACATAACCAGGAGCCAGGACAGGATCTGTGGATGCATGGCGTCTCACACTGCTCCTCAGGCCACCACTAACTAAAGGGAGACAAATGTTACCGTGCGGCCACTTCACTCCCCTTCAGCCTTTTACCCACAATCCTCTCTGCTACCCACAATGCCATTCTGCTCTGACAACTCCCCCCCACCATTCCACAGAGGTTGACCCTGTCTCAGCGGGCGTTGTCCAACATCCACTCCCAGCTCTATGGCCTGGAGAGAGAGGCTGTCCCACAATTTCCTGGAGCCGAGGTCAGTGTGAGCAGGGAGCAGGTTCTGCTGGGATAGGGCATGGGAGGCAGGGAGCCCGGGTGCCTGGGTTCCCCCCAGTGCTGATGACTGCCTCCACCTCTCTGTTCCAGAAGACCCTGCTCTCGCTCCGGGGGACGCTGAACACCACAGAGAGCAACTTCCACCACCTGGTCGCCCTCCTCAACTGCAGGGGGCTGTACAAGGTGAGGCCACCTCCTTCCCTGTCCCCTTGAGGTTCCCTGTTCTCCCAGGGGAGCCCTCCCCACCCCAAGCTATTGCCATCCCCTCCTCTCCCTTCCTGGGACCCTCAAACCCCACTGGTCACAGCAGTCCCCATCCTCCTACCAGGATCTTCAGCCCAGTCCACACCACCTGAGCACTGGCTGCTCCCTCCAGCCCCTTCTACGCCCCTGGCCTGGGCACTGGCCACCCCGTCTCCCCTGTGCCTGCTCTCTACTGACATGGCTGTCTCCCCATAGGACTACGTAGACATGCTGAAGGGACTGTGCCAGGATGGCCTGGAAGGGCTGCTCTTCCTGCTGCTCTTCTCCCTGCTCTCAGCATTGGCCTTCACCACAGCTGTCTGCAGCTTGCCCCGGGCCTGGGCACGCTTCCAGAGCCGGTGAGTGGATGCCTGCAGCTTGGGTGGGCAAGCAGGGACATCACCTGGGGGGCCAGTGTCTGCTCCAGGGTACAGGAGTCTGGGAGTCAGAGGGTCCAGATGAGGCTTAGGTGAAGTGTCTGGGGGCCAGGGAGAGGCAGGGACATCATCTGGGGACCAGGTGGGAGCCTAGGCCTGGTGTGGAGGTGGGGGCATGTCTAGGCATCAGGGAGTCCCAGCCAAGTTTGTGGGAAGTATCTGGGGGTCAGAGTCCAGAGAGAGGCAGGGGCCCAGGCCTGGTATGGAATGTGGGGGTCTAGGTGTCAGAGGGTCCAGGCCAGAGCTGAGGGGACAGCAGACCTGTGTGGCTGCCCCCTGCCAACCATCATCTCTCTCTTCTGCTGTCACTGCCCTGGTGCCACAGGGACTCGGACTACGATGACATGGAGGATGACGACCCCTTCAGCCCCCAGGCACGTAGACTGCCGCCCCTGCCCCGCTACCATAGCCCCGGTGGGTGCCGCACCGCCCCGCCCATATCCAACGCCCCCGTCTCACAGTACATGTGAGTAGCCACTGGCCACGCTGGAGCTCCCTTCCATGCCCCTGTCCTGCTCCCCCTTGTTTGCTAGCGTGAGCCACGGGCCAAGGAGCTTGCACAGCCCAAGCTGAGGCCAGGGTAAGAGGCCAGCAAAAGGCAAGACCCTGGGAAGGACCTCTCTGGGTCCACCTGTCTGTCCAACCCCCCTGCAAAATGCACGTGTGTCCATCCACCCATTCAGTCCTCCTTCCTGCCCTGGGTCAGAGCAATGTGCCAGTCTAGCCTGGCATTCCAGATACTGCCCCTGTCCAGATCTATGTACCCCTCTATCCCAGCATCCTGGCTGCTGTCCTGTATCATGGCAATGGGCCCCTCTAGCCAGGCATCCCAGCTGGCACTTCCAGTCGCAGCAATAGGTCCATCCAGCCTGAAGTCCTGTCTCTGGCAGCAAAGGAGCAATCTCAGCTGCTGTCAAAGGAAAGCCAGGTTTACCCAGAAGCGACTCTCCCCACCTCACCCCATGGCAGCTTTGTCCCCTCTCCCCTCCCTGATCCCATCTCCATTTGTATGTTGCCCCCTGCCAGCTAGTCATGCATCTCTCCAAATGGCAATCCTAAAGATCCGCCCCCAACTCCCCCTGCCCCTCCCCACCCCCCAGGACCAAGTGCTTTCAGCCCAGCCTCAGGACAGGGAAACCAGCTCAGAAGCTCACCACAGGCATGGTGCAGAAACCACATGACAGACTTGAAAAAAATAAGCCCAAGTTTGCTGAGAAGCCAAAAAGCCACAAGATCGACTCCAAAGTGGAGAGCTGTGGTAAAAACACATCTACAGAACAGGGCCTGTCCCCTCCAGCAGAGGTAAACTCACTCGCACACACTCACTCACACACACGGCCCCCAACGCACCCCACCCCAAAGGCAGCTGCATCTCAGCACCAGACAAGTGGTGGGTCCATGTATACATGGCCACACGAACACACACGCACAATCCATCCATGCGTACACTTGCATCATCCATCCCTAGCACCCCCTACCACACACACACCATCTATCCTCAACACACACACACGTATGCACACCCCTCCATCCATCCCCAATACACACACACACACACACACCCAGTGCTACAAAAAGCTCAATATAGGGGTAAAAATAATCACTGTGAAGATTTGCTTCAATAAACCTTAAACCCATAAAATCATCACCATGGTGCTACAAAGCCTGCAGAGACCCTTGCATGTCACCGTGAGCTGTGAGCCTTTCTCAGCCAGCAGCTTTGTCACCACCCAGAATTCCATGACTCCAACAGATGGTGCTTTATGGGCATGGGCAGTGGGTGGGAAAGACTACCATCTTTTCCCCGAATGACCAAATGACCACCATCAGTCCTGGGAATTTATTACTGGTGTCTGTATAATAACGCCTATTAATTTACCCACCTCCCACCTCCACTGGACAAAGCCCAGGTGGCAAAAGGACCCAGGAGATGGAGATCTCCTTGGGAGGGGGATCTGAGGGCACCCTGTGGGGTACTGAGGGCAAGGGAGAAGTCTATGCATGTTCTAGCGCCTGTCTCACTGTCATTTGCAGGAGTCAAAGCGCTTTGTTCAGTGGCAGTCGTCGATATGAGAACATGCCCCTCATTGACCGGTGCTCCCCGCCCCCCTCGGTAAGTCCCTGTCGCCCTCATGCCTCCAGGGTGAAGTGGTCAGGATCATCCCCCTCTGACCTGTTCCCTCTCCCTGGGTTTAGGGGGCGAGGTTAGAATTGTCCCATCTGCACTGGTGAATTTAATGCCCATATTTTTCTCTCCCCAGTACTCACCGAGCATGCGGGCATCCTACGCTGGTGCTGCCCATGAAGAACCGGACATACAGTACCGAACCGAATTCCTGACCTAGATCCTGACCCCTGGATCCCACCCCTCCCCACCCCGACTAACACATGGACTAGCTTCTGCCCCGCCAGCTCTGCTGGGCCTGACAGACCCCAAACTGACCCACTGGGGGCCATGGGGGGGGGGGGGAGGACAAGGAGAGCCTGGGACTGCCCCTCCCCCATTGCCATGTCTGTCTGTCTGTTCAGCTGGCCAAGCACCTTGGGGGGGGGAGGGGTTGGAAGAGGAGGTCAGGAAAGAATTGGGGGAGGGGGGCAGCTAATGAAGGGATGGAAGGAAAGAAAGGGTGAATGGGAGAGACTGAAAGGGTGGGTGCGTGGGTGAATGAATGGATGAGTGTGGAAGAGAAAGACAAATTAAATATCCCTGATGAAAAGTCAGTGAGAGAAACTGCACAGGGGAGAAGGAGTACGAGCGTGTTCAGAGGAACAAAGAAAGAAAGATTAGAGGGATAAACATGACTACATGGGAGAGGGATAACTGGAGGAGAGCAAGTGTGGAATAACAGAATGGATGAGGGGAAGAGGGAATGAATGAATGAATGGAACGGATGGAGTGACTGAAGAAAGCAATAGGGAAATAATGAGAAGATGAAAGAATGAATGATGGAATGAATGGGGAAAAGATGGAAAAAATGACAAGAATAAAAGCCTAAGGCAACACAAGAAAAAAAGGGATGAATGTAAAAATTGAGCAAAAGGAAGAATGTGGAAGAACCAGAAATGAATGAGAGCAAAAGAATGGGGAAATGAGTGAGAGAGGGACTAAGTGGGGGAGAACATGAATGAGGAGAAATGAACAAGTGGAAGAGAATTCGCAAGCATGAAAAAGAGTGAATGGGAAAGAAAACCTGAAGAAGGGCTCAAAGCAGAGACAAGGAGGTGACAAGACAGAGCACAGGGCTGGGAGGGAGCTGAGCAAGACAGGCTGGGGGCCGGGCCAGGCCAGGCCTGTGGCCCTAGCATATTAACTGGGACCCCAAGCCCCGCAGCCAGGCAGCTGTAGCCTGCAATGCCTACCCTGGGCTGTAGAGCAGGCAGAGGAGGGAGGAGATTAATGTGAGCCCAGGAGATGCCCCCACCTGCCTGCCCGCAGTCCTAATTAGAGCCTCGGCCACTAACGAGCACTTCCTCAACCAGATGGAGAAATAAAAGAGAAATGTTCTTTTAAATGGAGTTGCTGTGGTGCATTCAGTCCTTTCCAGGGTGGATGTGGGGAGACTGGCCCCATCCAGCCCCAAAGCACAAGACTAGCTGGTTTACAGGGTGGGGAAGGGGCAGGGGCCTTGCCATGTTCCAGTGGCTGCATGACTGTGGCTTTAGGCCACACCAGTGGCAAGCAGTGTTCAGTCTTACGGGGGATGCTCCAACAAATCTGCTGAGATGGGTGCAATGCATCTTCCCCCAGTTCAGTCACCATAGTGGTTTTCCCAGCAACAGGAGATAACCACTGTTCTGGCATGGGTTAGTACCCAGGTGGAGGTAGTGTATAGTTATCCTCCCCAGGTTTGTTTCCAGTGGGAAGATCTAGGCTTTACACCCGCTTTACCATACGGGGAGACTCCTCCTCAGCTTGCTTTTGCAGCCATATGGCTAAGGGCAAGCAAAACCTGGGGGTATCCAAACCTCCAAGCCTCTGGGCTTGGGCCTGCATGTAGGACACCTACCAAGTGATTTGGAAACATCTAAACCTGAGGTGGGGGTACAGGATGTTTGCTAATAGTAGAGCCATAGATGGTTCTTGAATGATTCACAGATCTGGAATTGATTTGGCCGATTAGACTTGGGACACACTTTTTTTTTTTTTAAGGAAAAAGTTCAGGCATCAAGGGTAGATATTCCCATACCAGAGGCATCTCAGTGCCCAGGTCTCTGTACACAGCCCCTCTCCTAATGCACTGAACCAGAGGCAGCTGCATTTCTGCACTGGGCACAGCCCCCGCAACACAACACACCCCAGAAGCAGCTGCATCTCAGGACTAGGCAAGAAGTGGACCCACATATATGCTGCCCTCACTATGCCCCATTCCAGAGACAGCTGCATCTCGGTGCCAGGCAAGTTCTGGGTGCACTGGGCCCAACCCCCAGCCCCAGTGCACCCCACCTAGAGGCAGCTGCATTCCAGCACTGGGCAGAGCAGGGTGCACATATATCCAGCCCCAGGACACTCACTCCAGGGGCAGCTCCAGCTCAGCCTCAGACAGGCAAAGGGAACCAAGCTGGCTGCTGCAGGGGAGGTCTCCAGGCTGCTGCCCGGGCGCGTGCTCTGCCCCCGCCACGCCCGGGCCCGCTCCCATTCCCAGGTGGTGGGAGGTGAACCAGACGCCAGCAGGGAGCGCCCCCTGCCAGGCTGCTCTAACCACTACAGCCAACAGTCTGCACGAACTGGGAGAGAGGCCAAACTCCCGACCTCGCTCTACACCCCCTCCCGGAATAAAACCCAGCTGCCCCCCCCTTATAAGCGCTGCCTCTTTTACAGAAGCTGTCCCTCCTGAGATACCGTACCAACCCACCTGCTTCTCAAACCCCTCCCCCCAGCTTCTTCCCTGTTCCCACCAATGACTCCCCAGAGCGGGCCTTCCTCATTCCCGATTGGTCGAACCGGCCGCTCCCCACACCCCCTGTCTGGAGGGAGGGGGAAACGGTTGGGAGTGCACCTGCGCGGTGATGTCATCGCGCACGCAAGGCTCTTCCCCCTTCCTCTTCTTGATTGGTTCAGCCTGCCGCTCCTTTCCCATCCTCCCGCCCTCTGGCTCTGGGAGAGCGTCGGCGCGTGATGTCATCGCGCGCACACGCACGGACGCACGCACGCTTCCTTCCTTCTCCTTCTTCTTCCTGAGGCACCGGAAGTAGACGCTCCTCTCGGGCAGGGCGGGGGGAGCAGGGAAGTGCCACCGCCATCTTGGGGGAGCGAGAGACTGCCCCCCACCTCCCCCTGCACCGCTTCGCACCACTCCCCGCGCGTCCCGGCCAGCTCCGTGCCCTCGGGCCTCGGGCCCGGCTGTAGCTGGGGCAGGAGAGGGAGGCGAGGCCGGGCGACGGCAGCAGGGGCCTGGCGAGGACGGGGGGCCGGGCGGGGGCAGCGCCGAGACCTGAGGGGGGGCTGGGGCAGGGGGCTGTGGCCCGAAAGACTTGCTGCGGGGGCAGCCCGAGACCCCCCGGCCGGGGCGGAGCTGGGACAGGGCCCAAGGGCTTCCCGCAGTGTAGAGCAGCGGCTGCCCCGGGGCCTGGGCAGCCGCCGGCCCGGCCGGGGAGCATTGTCCCGCTGCCGCCGCGAGGGAGGAGCAGCCCCGGGAGCATCTAGGGCATCCGTCTGCATCCTCCTGAGTGGGCCTCGAGCAATGGCCACCAACCTGGGAGACCAGCGGGCCGCTGAATGGTGACTACTGGTTTGCAGGGGTGGGGAATAAGGGTTTGATCAGTTCTGATCATGGGACTTGGGGAGGCAGGTCCAGGGATGCCAGGTGTACTGCCAGCTCCTTTGAAGGGTGCCTGTGGTGTGAGGAGGGAAGCTGCATAGTTAGAGGCAGGCTTAGGCTTGTCCCTGCCAGCATGAGCCTCAGCCCCACCGTGGGGATCCTCTGCAAGGAGGAAAGTGCTGTCAGGGATCACTTTGTTGCTTGAAAGTGGGTGCTGTGCCATTTGCAAAAGTTAATGGAGGGGGTCTCGAGCCCCGTGAGGGGGTCTTGAGTCTTATGAGTGGTGTCTTGAGTCCAAAAAGGCTGAGAGCCACTGCTCCAGCTGTAGAGACTGGGATTATGCATGTCGCAAGGGGAGATTTTAATTTGGTTTGAAATAAAGGCTCCCTTTAAACCAGGACTTCTTTGGCAATGTTTGTCTGTCTATCTGTATATACAAGGGGAGAGGTTATATACATCTCCCCTTGTATATAAATGTAGATAGATCTACCCATGTGTGTGCACACTTATGCACGCACAAGGGAGAGCTATCTATATCTGTATATGAGGGGAGATATGTGTATGTATACATATATGTATATGTAAGCATATCTCCTCCCTTTTCTCCCCCTCCACTTTTTATAGAGGCAGATATTGCCAAAGAAACCCTGGGTTAGAGGGAGCCTTTATATCAAACCCAGTTAAAATCTCCCCTTGTATACCCAGTCGCCATGTGTCCTCATCGGTAGCAATCCTGTCACTGAGCAGCTACAAAGGTACACTATTTCAGAGCACAAGCTCACGACTCATGCAGGTCAGGGAAGGAAAGGAAAGGAAAGGAACATCGTGCAGCTGGACAAACACATCGTTTGTCTGCCTGCATGTCTGTGAAACTAGAGTTAGTGGCAGCCTTCAGGCCACTTCTCATCCATCATAGTTAATTTTAAAATGACCTGGGTGGATTCAGCATATTTTACTCTTAAGGCAGGGGTTGCTGCTTGTTCGTGCGTGTCTTGTGCCTGGCGCACCCCAGCCCTGACCTTGGGGAAGTTTTTGCTTCGGTTGCTGTTGTGCTGTAAGCCCAAGGCATTTGAAAATGGAGCTAGGAAGCGTTGGAGGGAGATTGTGGCAGGTTATTGAAAGCCTGGCCTGTACGGTGGTGGTGGTGCAGTGATATAACTCTTTCAATGAGGGCATGATGTAGTGCTGAAATGATAACGCCAGGCAGTCATCTACTGTCGGCTCAGTTTATGCTGTCCCATTTATAGGACTGGAAGTGGCCTTTGGGGCCATCTGCTCCAGCCCTTCATGTTCACAGGCAACCAGTGATCCAAATATCATCACATAGCTTATTCCCCTTTAAGGCAGCAGTTCTTAAATTCTGTAGACTCAAGGTCCCTCTTGGAAAAGTGTCAACTCTTAGTTTTCACACATTTTGACTACAGAAAAATATTAAAGCAGTTATTCTGTTGGAAAGAACTCAGAAAGCCCACAACAGGTCAGAATGAATTTGACACTGTGGGTTCCTATTTGAAATCTCTGGGTTTATTGTATGAATCATACTTGCACACCTTAACAGCATTAGCATTGTGTGGCATGCTGGTCAAGAATTGCTGTTCTGAGAGAATGGGATATTTTGGTGCAAGTACATGTGTTCAGCTATAACTGTGGGTATGTTATGGGTAGGGTGTGCCATGGTAATTACACCCAGTACAACAAACAAGCCCTTAAATTGTTGCCCTTGGTATTGCTGACATCGAGCATGTCCAGTGTATGTGGATGCACAACCTTTAAGCACTTTAGTAAATTGGAAGGAAATAAATATTAATGTCTAATAATGCAAAGGCTGTAGGTTAAATGCATCGGTCTGAGAACTGCACTTGTAAAACAGCTAAGGAATCTCCAGTCAGATGTGGAGTTGGATTTACAATGAAGTGATGCTGAATTAAGGAGGCTGAGGAGAGAGTTACCACGTGTTGGTTCTTCTGTAGTAACTTGTGTGTCCAATCCTATCCTGCAGTAAGTGGAAATTAAACTGCTAATTTAGCTTGGTTCCATTCAGAGCTAAACAGCCCTGGTTTAATTTGTACTTACTGTGGGATAGAACAAACACCTGGGAGAGTTACCTTAAGTCAGCTAATGGGCAGTAAATCCCCCCCCCCTTAACTCCATGTACTTTGTTCCCTTGTCTGTACCCTAATGCAGGCAAAGGAGTCCGAGTGAAATATCTCACTTGAAGGGAGGTGGCCAAACCTGTTCTGCATTCTTTTTAGAAAACAAATTTAGAAGGTGAGGGGGGCAGGGGGGTTGTTTCCAAGCACAGCTGCCCTACTTAGAGAAACTGGGATACAGCTGAGCAAGTAAATAATTTGAGCAGCTTTGTAACTATCTTGTTGAAAATACATAGTAGGTTTGGAGTGTGGTAGCTATTATGGTCCAGGAAACATGGGAGAAGCAAGTGTATTTTGGAGGATATCTTCGATTGAACCAGTTATGTAGTTGGGAGAGATGCTAGACAAGCTTGTGGGTACCAAGTGTCCTCCTTCATGTCTGGGAAAGAAGCATGGATCTTTCCCAGGCTTGAAGAAGGGCACTTAGTGCCGGAAAAATGGTCCAACATTTCTCCCAAACAGTTGGTCCAGTAACAGATATCACCAAAATATAAACCCCTTTGCTTTTTATTGTACATACCAGTTTGCTTAGCACGGTGTTATTCTAAGCCCTGATCTTGCCATGACCTCTGTGCAGGTGAGTCCCTTTCATCCATATAGACCCGTGCTCATTCCCAGGGGTCTACCTATCAGTGTCAACATCAAGCCCATCGCCCCTTGGAGAGCAGCAACCTTAGAACTTTTGAGTTTCTTTTTAAAAGCCTCTGAAATGAGAACAGGTCTCCCCTGTGGCAGATTATTGAGCATTGTAAAGGTTGCTTCTTATGGGAAAACAGTGTGTTTTTTTTTTTCATGTTATGACTTGTAAAGAAATCCCCAAACCTTTTTTGCTTTCACTTTCCCTTTCACCCTTGCTTGGTAACCAATTTAGTAGAGAACTGTTTGTAAGACAAGAAAATTGGTGTCTAGATGATGTAGGATGTGGGTGGTCAAGTTCATTCTACCCCACGGTCTAGATGAGTGGCATGGGTTCAGTCCACAGGGCAGATTGAGACTACGGACCTCCTCCCCTTCCCTTCCCCATCCCCCAGAATACTTGATCCAGTGCCTTCTGGCCATGCTGGGATCCATGCCTTATGCAGTACAATTTTCAGACTGGCTGCAATGGCCACTGGTTCAGGTACTCTGGGGAGGGAGAAAGGGAAGGATCCATGGGCAGCTCATGAATCAGCCCTGTGCCATGTGCATATGTCCTGCTCCATGTGGGTCAGATTAGACACAGGGGGCAGCACTGGGGTGCTGGATGGCAGGGCTCCACAGGCTGGGTGTTTGACCCTGCTGATCTAACAGTTCTTTTTGGCCTGGCCTTCTGTCTGTTACAGGCTGTTACATTTCACCAGCTCTCCCCTGTCTTGGGTCCAGTCACTTGTTTTTGACTAAGAAGAGTTTTCAGCAAGGCATTGAGTTTCAGCTTGAAAACATCAGGCCATGGAGACTTCCCTGCTTCTGGGAGTTTTTTCCAGGGATTTATTGATTTCCCCCTTGCTGCTAAAAATGTGTTTTACTTGGAATTTCAATTTGTCTGGCTTTAAACTCTCAGCCACAAGTTGTGCCTTGTATGGGACATGGATCAAAAATATGTTTAAAGAAAGAAAAGAGTCTTTAGTGGCAATCTCTCCTCCTGTTTGATTTGAACCAGGGTTAGTAAAACGAACCAACAAAAATAACTTCCCAGCTCTTGGCTTCAGTCCTGCGAGGTCTTGGCACATTCTTAACCCTGCAGCGAGACAATTCCATCAGCTCCCCTTAGACACTCTTGCCACGCAGCAAACTTCCCCCGCCCCCCCCCCTCCCCCACGCCCCCGGTCTACTCTATTCCATTGTCTGTACCTTGCTGGGGACCATACAGATCCTCTGCAGGGATATATACTCACCCACCCACCCATGACATCCAAATGTGTTCAAGTCTCCAGTCAGCTGTCCTGTTCCAGGGAGGAGTGGAAAGACGAAACCTGAAAATCGAATATAAAACCCCTTCCAAGCCTTCAATTAACTATCCCTTTTCTTGGGATACCCAAGCATAGGTTTAGAGCCTACTTGCAGGCCTGATACATCCACCAGGAACAAGTCCACTGGGATTGCTTTGTCAGCTGCTGCCCTGGGGTTGGAGAAGGGAACCCTGTGACCTGCCCTCTACTTCTGTTTCCCATAATGGAGGGGATCTGCACTTCCATATTTCTCAGGATACATGTGAAGGGAATGGAGAGGTGCTTGGGTGGCTGTAGGGGAAAGAGTTGGCACAGCCTAGGCCCAAGAGAATAGAACATGGGTATATGGAGCAAGGTGGCTTGCCACAGTCTGGAGAGAAGGGCTACAGTTACACTTCTATAGATGGAGCTTCTGCCTCAGCATATGTTTTTCTGTTACAGTGCAGCTTGCTTCCCTTTTAACCTTTTCTCCTTTACTGTGCCAGTTGGGGACCTTGAATCTAAACCTGTTGTAGAAGCCTCAGTGCCCTCCTTTGGAGTGATTCCCAAGCCTGTACTTGGAGAGGAGGAGGCAGGGCAGCAGATGCCATGGGCAGAGGCTCCTAATGTAACTAGTCTTTTCTCTAACCTCTCCAGGGCCCCGCAGTACAATATGGGAAACAGCAACAGCCGGGAGAACACTATGGAAGGGCCAATGCACGAGAACCCTGAGTGGGAGAAAGCCAGGCAAGCACTGGCCAGCATTAGTAAAGCCAACGCCGCCTCTGGGAGCAGCAAGAGCTCCAGCAGTGCACCAGCTAATGCCCAGGTAAAGAAGACCCAAGGAGGGAGGCCCCACCTGACCCAGGCTACCAGGTTTTGGGTTTCAATCATAGAATCAAAGAGAAGCAGGGCTGGAAGGGGCTTCCATAGATCATCTAGTCCAACCCCCTGCCTGAGGCAGGATCATCCCTATACAAACCATCCTGTATAGATCCATAATCTATCCTCTTAGTAAAACTACCGTCATTCCTCACACAACACAAGCAATAACATCCAAACCTGCCACCAGTAAAGCAGGGGGACACAGCAGCCAACGTCCTACTTCTATGAAAGATTGTTAATATATACTCGAGATCCCAGGTGGAGGGCTATGTGCCTCACTACAGAAAAAACAAAATGCATCACAGCCCACAGTAATCTGGCCATTGGGTAAAATTCCTTTCTGACCCCACCTATGGTGTGATCAGTCTGACCCTGGGTGGAAAGGCAAGATCCTCTAGCCAGGAACCTTCTGGTTTAAGTCCCAGCAATGACACAACCCAGCAGTCTTTCCTGCCCAGAGCAGCAGAGTTGGACCTGATGATCTCACAAGGTCCCTTCCAGCCTTAAACCTCTGTGAACCCAATCCAAATCCCTACCCTTGGCTGCAGCCAGCGCCCAATGCTCTGAGGAAGGCTTAAAAACACCCTGACCCACGTTGCCCCCCCCCCCCCCTTCTGCTACCAGTAAAGCCCATAAATGTGGGAAATCCCCATAGTAGAACAAAAGCATAGCTACAGCTAGATTGTCCCTGACCCCTTTCCTGGAAACCTTCCAGTGATGGAGAGTTCACAACTTTCCTAGATGTCTGTTCCACTGCCTTACCTCTTCTAATGGTGAAGTTTTTCCTTGTATCCAATCTAAACCTACTTTGCTGCAAATTCAGGCCATTGGCCTGCATCCTACTCTGCAGCAAGAGAGAAAAGGTGGAAAAGGTGTTTTCTCTTGCTCTTGCTCTCTTTATGGCATTCCTTCAACTATTTGAAAACTTCCATCATGTCCCCTCTTAAGTGCCTTTTCTTCCAGGTGAAGATGCCTAGCTCTTTCAGCCTCTCCTCATATGACTTTCTTTGCAAGCCCTTTATCAATTTTATCACACATCTCTCCACATGAGCTCAGCTACCCTGAGGTATTGTAGCCTAGTGGATGGAGCACATGACCTAGGCTGGGCAGATGTGGGTTCTGCTTCTAGCTCTAGTCTACTGGATAAAGCTCTGGGTTTCTCACCTTTGACTACTTCCCAAGCTCTCCTGCCCTTCAGCTGTTTCTTGGCAGTGAGTAGGGGCCCCAGCCTCTGCAGGGAGTAACTAAAGACTCCTTTAAATTAGATGGATCAGTTTAAAATCCCCAAGTGGAAAATCGTCAATTTAAATAGTTGTTTTTGTTGTTGTTTAATTTTACGTATTCCATTAGTCCTTCACTCATTGTCTAAAGCAAGGTGCATTCTCATTCATCCCAAGGGTTATACCAACCGGAATTTACAACTGAGGATGAGGGCAATCACCACAATTACTGTGGAATCATTTACCTCAGACTTTATTCCATAGTAAAGATCGAGTCCATGACCAGTTCTAACAAGCTGGCTGCCTACAATTGGTGCTATTGCAGAGCCTGCCACTATTAGAGTCCTGCCACTAGGTGGCAAGACATCTGATTCCATTCTGGAATTAGCCTTTGCTTAATGCAAATAGATTGGCTCTCCTTGCATAGTAAAGCAGAAGCAGGGCATAGTGGCACCTTATAGGCTTATTGTTTCAGAAGGGCATAAGCTTTCATAAGCAACAGCTTGCTTTGTAAGATTCATGGCATGCTGCTGCTTACAAAAGCTTATTATGCCCCTCTGAATTCATTAGACTATACGGTGCCACTCTGCCCTGCCTTCTCCCTGATGTGACTGACCTGGTGAACTACCTTTCTCTTGTAGTAAAGTTACTACATGGCTTTTTAGGAGGTAACTTCACCTTGGATTTCAGTGATTTGCTTTGGCTGTGCATCGTGTGCGTCTCTAATGATACTGTGTAGTAGGGTTGGCAAGGCGGTCAATTGATGTGGGATAGAACAAACACCCAGTCAAATATTATCAGTTGATTGGTCAGTTGACTGCATTTTTTTTTTGACTGGCCAAAGATTATAGCAATTTTACCCAAAAAAACCCCCACACCTTTATTGTAGTTTTCTTGATGGAAATATGAATTCTTAATTGTTTTTTTGACGCATTTAATGGAAAATTTATACTTTTTCTGTGTATTATTTGGACCTATTGGCAATTTTTTAGTTTCTGACTGATATTTGACGGGCCAGTTAACCAAACTTTATTTGACCAGTCAAATACCAAACCTACTATGTAGTACAGCCCATTTACTGTCATAAATGTTCTGTGTCAGCACCCTGAACAGGACCTTGACTATAGTGTCTCATTTTGCAGCATAGGAAGTCACCTTAGGCACATGCTTGTTGAAGCAATTACATGCTGTTTTCTGATTCTTATTAACTTTACAGCCTTAGTATATTAGGAACGAGCCAATGATACATTGCACACATGTTAGATAATTAATTAACTTCTTGCTCATGATTTGCCTTAGACAGTTGCTTTAAACTGGTAACTGGAATTTAAATACATGCAACAGCCTGTAGAATTTATTTTCATTATGCTTTAAATGCTGTGCTTTTTTAAAAAGAAAAAACTGATTATAATTTGAAAAAAAAGTATGATTTTTTTTTTTTTTTAAATCAATTTTTATCACCACACCACCCTGCCCCCTCACTTAAAATGACAGTCATGCCTTACCTGTTTGCCGTGGTAACTACTGGTAGTAGTACCACAGCCCCAAATGAGGACTGAGACCCCCACCATGCCACACTGCTACCAATGCAGCCCTATAAGCACTTCTCACCCATCTCCTGCCTTGGTTAGGTTGTCAGGCACATGTGCAAGGTGCGTGCACTCTCTTGGCTGTTGCGTGTCCATGCTGCCTCCTGGCTGTGGAGAAAATCTAGGCAGCCTTTCTGCATGGTGTGGTTTCATAGTTTGTAGGGTCGAAAGGGACCTGAGCAGATCATCAAGTCTGAGCCCCTGCCATGGCAGGAAAGAGTACTGGGGTCAAACGACCCCAGCAGGGTGTTCATCTAGCCTCCTCTTAAAGACCTCCAGGGTAGGAGCCAGCACCACTATTCTTGGAAGTTGGTTCCAGATCCTAGCCACCCTGACCATGAAGTAGCACCTCCTGATGTCTAGTCTGAATCTACCCTCTGCCAGCTTGTGACCGTTATTCCTTGTCACTCCTGGGAGTGCTTGGAGGAACAGGGACTCCCCAATGCCTGCTGGTCCCCTCTGACTAGTTTGTAAATGGCCACTAAATTCCCCCCCTCAGCCTTCTCTTGTGGAGGCTGAACAGGTTCAGGTCCCTTAGCCTTTCCTCGTAGGGCCTGCCCTGCTGCCCCCTGATCATGCGAGTGGCCCTCTGAACCCTCTCCACATTGTCCACATCCCTCCTGAAGTGTGGCGCCCAGAACTGGACGCAGTACTCCACCTGTGGCCTGACCAGTATCACAAAGAGGGGGAGGATCACCTCCTTGGACCTGCTTGAGATGCATCTGTGGATGCATGACAAGGTATGGTTGGCCTTCCTGACCGCGTCCCCACACTGTCGGCCCATGTTCATTTTGGCATCAATAATGACTCCAAGATCCTTTTCTGCCTCTGCACTGACAAGGGAGTTCCCCAGCCTGTAGGTGTGCTGCTGGTTCTTCCTCCCCAGGTGCAGTACCTTGCACTTGTCAGTGTTGAAACCCATCCTGCTCTCATCCGCCCACCCCTGTAACTTGTCTAGGCCCGATTGCAGCCTATTCCTCCCTTCTAGCATGCCCACTTCCCCCCACATCTTAGTGTCTTCTGCAAATTTGAACAGGGTGCTTTTTTTACCCCCTTGTCCAAGTCGCTGATGAAAATATTGAACAGTGCAGGCCTGAGGACCAAGCCCTGGGGAACCCCGCTGCCCACATCTCTGCATGTCGAAAATGACCCGTTCACCACCACTCTCTGGGTGCGGCCCTCCAGCCAGTTAGTGACCCATTTGACTGTGTAGGTCGCCAGAGAGGTGCCTGCAGCAGTGCATCCTGGGAAGTCCTGGCTGCAGCAGGGGCTTGTGGTTACTGAGTGAGGTGCCTGTCATTCCTACTGATTCCTCCTTCTGTCTCTAGTATTCATCCCAGCAAGGAGACCTGAGTGCCATGCAGCAGCAACAGTATTACCAGTGGTACCAGCCATATGGTTACACGTATCCATACAACTACTACTACCCAATGGTGAGTAAGGACGTAACCATTAAGGTCTCCTACTGTCAGCATCTTGGGGACTAGGATCCAAAGGGAGGAGCTTGCTGTCAGCAAGGTAGCACAGCCAAGTGGTTGACACCCCCTCAGGGTGTAATGGGAAAACCTGAGCTCCCCTCCCACCTTAAATGATTTTTCCAAAGCAAGGGAATATGCTCCTCAGAGTTGCTGAGTCATGGATGGGAGGGAGGCTTCCAGCATCTCCAGAGATGATGGTGGGGGGGGGAGATGATAGAGAATTTATCCAACATTCTGAAGATGCCACCAGCTCTCTGACACCATTCTGTGTTGTGGGTTGTTCTCTACAGAATGTCTATCCTGGCTACAACTCTCCCAGCCAGTATGGGGTTGCGGGCTCATATTCCTCATCAACACCCCAGCAGCCGCCAGCTCCAGGCCAGCACCAAGGGAACATGAACCAGGTGAGATATAGACTGCTCCTCACCCCCACCTCCCAGTCATCATGGCCTCTGGTTCCCCACTTCAGCAGCTTGTGGGCAGTTGTTCCCTTCATTCCTGAACCAGGAATGGTGTTAGGGTTGTGGCCTGGTGTTCCAAAAGCAAGAGCACATGGGATGGGTGGGCACTCTTGGCTTGGCAGCTTCCCTGGGGTTTGACTCTAAGCTTCTTGCAGGAGATTGACCTATTAGTTGGAGCAGGGTGGCTGGGAGCCAAGATGCTGGGCTTCTTCCCCCAGCCTTGGGATGGGAGTGGGTCTGATGGGTTAAAGCAGGGCATCCTGGGAGCCAAGAATGCTAGGGGTGCAGCAAAAGAGATTTTTGGGGCTGATGCCACTAGCCATTTTTAAGGAGCCATATCAGCCAATACCAATCCAATTCTGATATGCAGCCCTGCAGCCTGGAGAGCTGCGTCCAACTAGTGAGTCTGTTGTGAGGGAAGGTGTGGGGGGACCAAGGCCCCTTCGATGGAGGAAGTGGGGCTTGGGCAGAGGCAGCTGATGCCCAGCCAGGGCGGGGCACAGGATGGAGCCACGATTCATCTGGGGGTAGCCGGGGTGGCAGCTCCCATTGCTGCACATACCCCGAGAGGGCATAGGGAGTGGGGGCATGTGCCCCCAGATCTGCATGCAGGGCAGGGTGGGCTGCTGCTGGGGCCAGGGCTGCGCTGGACTCGTCCCAGCAGGGGGGCTGGGCTGGGCTGCTTTGTGGCAGGCAGTGGCAGTGCTGGGAGGGAAGCAATGGGGGGGGGGGGGGGGCTACAGCAAATTTTGGGGTGGCTGCAGCCCCCCAAACCCTCTTCCCAGCACCACCCACCCTGAGCACAGCCTGCCCTCGCCCCACACACAGATCTGGGGATGCCCCCTGGTCAAGACCTGACTCTGTCCTATGCCCCACACTGCCCAGCTGGGTAGCCCCTGTCCCAACACCACTGCCAGCCCTATTTCCTCCCTCACTGCAGGGGCCTTGATCTGCCTCCCATGCTTATGCCCTCCCCACTTATCCCTTCCCCCAGCCAGACCTGGCTGCTGTCCATGCTGTAGGGCTGCACTCCTGGCTGCATGCATGCTGCACCTGTGTGCATGCACACGGCATTTATTGGCCACATTATCAGCTGTGTCAGACAAAAAACGCTGATTGCCAATACTCGCAATTTTCCTCATCAGTGCTGATCCAACATGGAGCCTGTGTGTCAGTGCACCTCTACAGAATGCTATCGGTTGTATGACCTCAAAAGATCCTGAGTTGCAGTGGCAAAAGACACTTTTCCACCTTTAACCAGGGACTGTTACCCCCTTGTTGTTTATCAGGTCTTAGGACAAGAGGCTGAAAACTACCTACTCTATCCCGGGGAATTCAGTAGGGCTGCACTGGAGGGCTGCTGGGGGTCAGGCAATCTATCCCAAGTCCCCCACCATTCTGCTGTGTTTATCGTTCTGCTGTGTATGGCTTTAGCAGGGAACTCTTCAGTAAACTAAATCACAAAAAGAAAGCTTATAAGAAGTGGAAACATGGACAAATAACTAGGGAAGAATATAAGAGCATTGCTTGGGCATGCAGGGATGAAGTCAGGAAGTCCAAAGCACAGTTGGAGTTGCAGCTAGCATGGGATGTAGAAACCTTTCTTGTTACCCTTCACAAGTATGTTGGTAACAAGAGGATCAGGGAAAGTGTGGGTCCCTTACTGAATGGGGGAGGCAACATAGTGGAAGAGAATGCAGAAAAGGCTAAAGAGCCTTTTTTTTCTCAATCATCACAGGCAAGGTCAGCTCCCACACTACTGTACCAGGCAGCACAGTTTGGGGAGGAGGTGAGCAGCCAACAGTGATGAAAACAGGTTAGGGACTGTTTAGAAAAGCTGGACATACACAAGTCCATGGGGCTGGATGGGATGCACCCAAGGGTGCTGAGAGAGTTAGCTGATGAGATTGTAGAGCCCCTGGCCATCATCTTTGAAAACTCATGGTGATCAGAGGTCCCAGATAATTGGAAAAGGACAAACATAGTGCCCATGCTTAAGAAAGAGGAAAAAGGGAACTGCAGACCAGTCAGCCTCACCTCAGTCCCTGCAAAATGGTGGAGCAGATCTTCAAGGAATCCATGTCTAAGCACTTGGAGGAAAAAGTGATTAGGAACAGTGAGAATGGATTCGCCAAGAGCAAGTCAGGCATGACTAACTTGATTGCCTTCTATGATGAGATGACTGGCTCTGTGGATGTGGGGGGACAGGTGGATGTGGTGTACCTTGGTTTTAGCAAGGCTTTTGATACAGTCTCCCACAACATTCTCACAGGCTAGCTAAGGAAGTATGGACTGGATGAATGGAGTGTAAGGTGGATAGAAAACTGGCTAGAGCACCGGGCTCAGAGGATAATAATCAATGACTTGATGTCTAGTTGGCAGCCGGTATCAAGTGGAGTGCCCCAGAGATCGATCCTGGGTCCGGTTTTGTTCAGTGTCTTCATCAGTGACCTGGAAGATGCCATAGAGTACACCCTCAGCAAGTTTGCAGATGACACCAAGCTGCGGAGAGTAGTAAATATGCTGGAGAGTAGGGCTAGGATTCAGAGTGACCTAGACAAATTGGAGGATTGAACCAAAAGGAATCTCCATGAGGTTCAACAAGGACAAACGCAAAATCCTGCACTTAGGACAGAACGGTCCCATGTACCACTACAGGCTGGGGGCTGATTGCCTGGGCAGCAGCTCTGCAGAAAAGGACGTGGGGGTTACAGTGGACAGTAAGCTGAATATGAACCAGCAGTGTGTCCTTGTTGCCAAGAAAGCTAATGGTATACTGGACTGCATTGGTAGGTGTGTTGCCAGCAGGTCAAGGGAAATGATTAGTCCCCTCTATTCAGCACTGGTGAGGCCACATCTGGAGTACTGTGTTCAGTTTTGGGTCCCCCACTACAGAAAGAATGTGGACAAATTGGAGAGAGTCCAGTGGAGGACAATAAAAATGGTTAAGGGGCTAGGGCACATGACTTACAGGAATAGGCTAAGGGAACTGGCCTTATTCAGTCTGGAGAAGAGAAGACTGAGTGGGGATTTAATAGCAGTCTTCAACTACCTGAAGGGTGGTTCCAAAGAGGATGGAGCTGGACTGTTCTCAGTGCTGGCAGATGATAGAACTAGGAGCAACGGTCTTAAGTTGCAGCAAGGGAAGTTTAGGTTAGATTTTAGGAAGAATTTTCCGACTGGGAGGGTAGTAAAACACTGACACAGGTTACCCAGAGAGGTTGCGGTATCTCTGTCCTTGGAGGTTTTCAAGACCCGACTAGACAAAGCTTTGACCAGGATGATCTAGTTGTGGATGGCCCTGCTTTGAGCAGGGGGTTGGACTAGATGACCTCCTGAGGCCCCTTCCAACCCTGATTTTTTTCCTGTGATTCTATCCCTGGGTATGACCCAAGGTGGCTTCTGGTTCACAGTGTCTCTCCTTCCCAGCCACCAGTCCCTGGCCTTGATGACAGCATGCCCTATCCCAGCCAGCAGCATCAGCTTGCCACCTCGACCCCCCCACAGCCTCCTCCACAGCACAATGCCCACTCCATGGGGGGTGCAGGCCAACAGCAGGGCAACTCCTCTGCACCCCAGCACCCGCAGCAGACCTCATCCGGCCCCTCCTATGGCCAGCACTCGTACTCAGAGGGGCCCAAGCCTAAGAAAGGGCAGCAAATCTGGAACCGTATGAAACGTGAGTCCCAACTCAGGCTGGCTCTGAAAGGGGTGGTGCTGGGAGACAGGACTCCTGGGTTCTCTCCCAGCTCCGGGAGGGTATGAAGAGTTCTGGGGAGCTGGAGCTTGGAGTGGAGAGCCAGGACTCCTGGGTTTTGTTCCAGACTCTAGAACATTAAGGGGTTGTGGGGGGGGCTAGGAATCAGGGTTCCTGGCTTGTTAGCAGTCTTTAGCAGACTCTGTATGAACTCAGGCAAGTCCTCAAAGGCAAGCTGCAGTTAATGACTGTAGCTGTCTTGTAACCCGACAGCGGTGTTCCTGTGTCGACATCGGCATGCTTTGCTTATGCAAACAACCTCCTCCCCCTACTCCCAGCCTCTTCGCGGTTTGTTCTGTGTCGTGCTCTGTGAACCTACAGCACTTAACTCCTTCCTGCCTCCTGGCAATGGAAACTTTCATCCAGAGCACCATATTAAAGTATTTAGCCATCTCCTAACACATTTTCATTACTGTCACTTTCAGCATTGCTGCTTAGTGTCAAGATGCAGCTGCCTCAGGTGAAGTTCAGAGAGCATTTATACCAGGATGATTCTTCTGGTGCTAAAATGTGGCTGCCTCTGGGGTAGGGGTGCACTGTGGAGCTGCTTATGCAGGGACCTCACTCAGTGCTGATGCAGCCGTGCTGATGCAGCCATCTCTGGTGTAGGGTGTGTGGGAGCTCTCTTTATACACGAACCTGTCAGCTGATGGTGAGATGCAACTGCCTCTGGGATGGAGGGCGCGTCCCAGACCTCAATCCATGTCACTCCAGTTTAGGAGAGGGCATGCATGAGAGTGCAGTTAGAATTAGAGGATGGATTTTTAGCACCTCTCCCAGGCTCAGCTCCACTGGCTGCTCATGTGTCCATTTGAGTTTGAATAGCTCTCTCCACACTCGAGTTGCTGACAGGTGACACGTGACAGGGTCTTGAGTAAGTCCATCCCACAGGCCTCTGAAATCAAAGCTCTCCTTCTTTCTTTTAGCCATTGGGTAACATCCACTTTTCCCACTTCTTTCTCGCAGAAGCCCCTGGTGCAGGGGGCCTGAAATTCAACATTCAGAAACGCCCTTTTGTACTAACAAACCAGAACTTTGGGGGCGCAGAACAGCATGGTAACTTTGGCTCACAGCAGAACTCGGAGAAGCATCATAACCATGGGTGTGTATCCCCTTCACTGAGCCCGATGGCCAAGCAGCTGGGATGGGAGGAGGTGGTACAGACCCAGGGCCCTGTTGATTTTCAAATCCCACCTCCGCTATATTTTCCTCCCCAGCCAGCCTTTTTCAGAGGGAGCTTTCATATGACCCAAGGAGCAGTCAAGTCCAATGCAGACCAAACAGTGCAGGTTGAAGCTATGTCACATGTGCAGGGCAGTTTCCTGACTGCACATGCTGGGTTTGGTGGTAGGAGATGCAGTTGTCAGATTAATTTTCTCCCTTTCTAAGTCAGAGGAGCATGTAAATGGCCATAAGCAGGGAAACAGCTGAAAAATCCCCAGTCAGCAAACACGACTGGATCTAAATACCCCTGTCTCCCAGATCTGTATTTTGATCTAATGCTGAAGGTGGGAGTCTAACCTCTCTGTAAGCCCTGTCTGTAGCAAGTGGTCCGTGCCCTCTGTCAAAGGGATACCTCTTCCCAAACCCTTCCCCCAGCTAAGCGTCTTCTCATGATCCCTAAATGAGGCCACAGTTATAGGCTCGATTCTCTGACATCTGTCTTGTTTCCCCTTCCCCCAGCTCATCGGCTGGCAAACCTGAGGACTGGCCCCAGGACATGAAGGAATATGTCCAGCGCTGCTTCACTGCCTGCGAGTCTGAGGAAGACAAGGACAGAACAGAGAAACTGCTGAAAGAGGTTCTGCAGGCCAGGCTGCAAGACGGCACAGCCTACACCATTGACTGGAGCCAGGAGCCGCTGCCAGGGTGAGTGGGTGCCTGGAGGTAGGGAAGTAGTACTAGCGTGTTAGAGCAGTGGGGGCTAGGACCCAGAACTCGGTTCCGTTCCAGCCCTGAGGGGAGTGGGGTATGGGTTAGAGCAGGAAGTACCAAGGTTCAGGACACCGGGGTTTTGTTCTTGGCTCTAGGAAGGCTAAGAAAACTAGGTGCTGTAGAAGGAGCAGTAAAGAGCCAGGACCCCTGGCTCTTATCCCAGCTTCAGGAGGGGATGTGGGCTAAGATTACTGGGGCCTCTGTCTTTTAGGCTCTGTCAAGGTGGGCCTTGGTCAGCTGCTCCTCTCCCCCCCAGTAACACACGCGCTCTCCTTTCCAGTCTGGGCAGGGACGGCATCTCTGAGAGCCCCAAGAAAAAGCGGTGGGAAGTGTCCTCGCTCCACTCTCCACGGGCCTCTGTGCCCTCAGGCCTGGCATCGCAGCAGCAGCAGCAGCAGCAACAGCCCTCACAGCAGCGGGTTGGGGCCAGCACCTTGGGCCCCCCGGCCCCACGTGGCGGGGTTGGTGGGACAGGTGGTGGGGCTGGGGCTGGCCGCACCCGTGGGAATGGCTTCCCCACCAAGTTTGGGAACCGCAATGTCTTCATGAAGGAGAACAGTTCATCCTCCAGTGCTGGCTCTCGCTCCCGCTCCTCGTCGCGCTCACCCAGCCGCCACTTCAGGCGCAGGTAGGGCCGGGCCTGTACTGGAGTCACAGTTACATCCACAGCTGCACTAACACAGACCTATTTCAGGCTTAAGAACTGCCATTTAATGAGCCAGCCCATAGGTCTGTCTTGCCAAGTCTCCTGTCACACAGGGACAGAGAGGATGCTGAAAGGGAGAATGAACAGGGTATGACCACAGTTTTTCCTGCTGTTCCTCTGTCACTTGCAGCTTCAAGCATTTAAGGTCCAGGAAGTTCTGATTTGGAGGCTGTGCCCATCACTCCTGTGGTCAATAGTTATTGATGTCCCTTTCCTCCCAAGGATTTGTCCAGTCCCTTTTTGAATCGGGTTAAACAGCTTCCACAGCATCTGGTGGCAATGAGTTCCTCACTTCAATTGCATGCTGTACAAAAAAGAGCTTCCTTTTGTTAGTTTTAAACTAACTACCTACTAGTCTCATTTTGTGACCCTTAGTTCTTGTCTCGTGAGAGACGGTAAATAATAATAAATCCATGAGACTTTCTCTTCACTGTTCACTAATTTGTAAATCCGTCTCATGTTCCCACTCAAGCATCTCTTTTCTAAACTGAATAAGCCTAGCCTCTCTAGTGTCTCCTCAGATGGAAGCTTCTCCACACCACTGATCATCCTTGTTGCCCTTCCCTAGTTCTTCTGGAACCAGTTCTGGAAGCTCCCTGATGACTCCAGCTTTGCCCTCATATCATGGCTGAGCTGCACCACTCTAATACCTATGTCTCCCTTGACAGTGATTCCCACTCAGACTCGGACAGCTCCTACTCCGGCGGCGAGACCCGCCTGGGACCCCGCAGGGGTGCGCAGAAGAACCGTGGCAGAGGGGGGCACATAGAGAGGGGTCGCATGAGGATGCAGAGGGGTAAAAGGTACGGAGGGGAGTCCTGCTTGTGCCAGAGAAGGAACAAGCTCTCTCTAACCTCAGTGTCCATGTAGGGGCTGGCTTTACTGTACAACGCAGCCAAGCTTAGGAGCTAGGACTCCTGGGTTCAATGTCCAAGTCTGGCAAAGGAGGGGAGTCTGCTGGGTTATAGAGCAGTGGGGCTGGGAGACATAATACCAGTTCTTTCCCAGCACTGGTGATGGGAGTGGGGGCTGGTGGTTTGGAGCAGGATGCCTGAATTCGCACTCCAGGTCTGGGGAGGGAAGCAGGGGCTGGTAGGTTGGACCCAAAGGGTTGGGGAGCAGGACACATGGGTTATATCCCTGGCTGTGCCTCAGACCCCTGACCCTGTCATGACTTCCATGTGATGTGCAGGCATGACCAGGGCCCCTCCAAGCGTAACCGCAAGAGGGCCACCATGGACTATGAGGACCCTGAGAAGGAGTTCAAGAAGCAGCGGCGGGCGGCCCGCTTCCAGCATGGCCACTCCAAGAAGCTGAGGCTGGAGCCCCTCATCCTTCAGATCAACAGCCTAGACACAGCTAGTTCTGAGGGCCCTGACTGGAATGAGCTCAAGATCATGGGGACCAGCCAGGAGATCACCAAGCACTACCTGCGACTCACCTGCGCCCCTGACCCCTCAACCGTCCGGCCTGTCTCGGTGAGCACCGATGCTCCCTGTCCCTGGCTCTGTCACACACATGAGCCTGGTTTCCCCAAGCTAAGATGAAGGGGGATGGAAATGCTATCACGGGTACAGAAATACCACATGAGCCACCAAAGCCAGGGACCGAAAGTTTCAGGTGCCACATGAAAACTGACAGCCACAGTTCTCTGGTGTCAGTGCAGCTTAACTGGAGAGAGCACCAGCCCAGGACCCAGGAAGAGCTTCTGTCAGCTCTACAGCCTGCTGTGTGACCTTTAGCTCACTTCTTCCTAGTGCCTCAATTTCCCCACCTTTTGTCCTTATAGATTTGTAGAGGGTTTACTTGTGGAGGGAGAAGGGTGGGGTCATGGTTGGAGTGTAGGCAACATCCCTAGGAGCCCCAAATCTTGGCTGGGGGTGGGGCATATGGAAGAGCTCCTTTCAGCTGGAGAGTCTGAACAGCATGTGGCATTACAGCCATCTGCAAGGCAGTAATAGGGTGTCTTGTAGCCTAGGATCCAGCTTGGCTTCAAGGCCCAGTGCCGCCTCAACTGCCAAGGGAGGGGTAAATGATCTGTCCCCAGAGAGAGAAACCCCTAATAAAGATAGTCATTGATCTCCTGTCCATCCCATCACTCACCAAGGATAACTGTCCTGCAGGTACTGAAGAAATCTCTCTCCGTGGTGAAGTCACACTGGAAGGAGAAACAGGACTATGTCTTTGCTTGTGAGCAG
The DNA here is from genome assembly GCF_030867095.1 of Alligator mississippiensis. NCBI lineage: Eukaryota > Metazoa > Chordata > Crocodylia > Alligatoridae > Alligator > Alligator mississippiensis. The sequence continues at coordinate 39,165,276 of NC_081828.1, forward strand.
ATGAAATCCATCCGGCAGGACCTCACGGTGAGCCCCACTCCATCCCTCTCCTGGGCATTGGGAGCCATGTGAGGGTCAGCTGAGGGCTGCCTGCAAATATCTTGAGCCCAGCTGCTGTGGGACACTGGCCTCTCCAAAAATGGAGCAATGACTGCAGCATAAAGCAGGGTGTCTGCACACTGTTGCACCTGAAGAAGACTAATCCTGTTGCTGCTGCAGTCAGCTTTCCTATTTGGACACGCCCTGAACAGCCCAAACAGCAGGCTGGCAGGGTCTTCCTAGGGCAGTGAGTCCAGCCCCCTGCTCTTGTAAGTAATTATGTAAGGCAGTCCCATTCACTTGCTGATCTAAACACCTTAAATATCTCTGGGATTTTGGTGATCCCACCACTGTTACTGGAAGGCTCTTCCCAAGCTTCAGTGCTGTGCTGGTTAGAAATGTAATTTCTAGCCCAAGTTTGTTCCCATCCAGTTAACATCTGGTCTGGTGCTGCTGTTGGCTCCAGTAGCTCTTCTCCCTGCTTGGTATTCCTCCGTGGATGTATTGATAGACAAGAGTTACATTTCTTCTCTGCCTGTGCTTTGTCCAGCTGGTCTCTCATAAGAGCTGCTCAGTCTGGTAACTTTTCTCTGCATCTGTTCCCCAGTCAGTCCTTGTGTATTAGGCACAGGTGGCCAGAATTGCACCTGATTATTCCATGTGAGACCTTGCCAGGGTCTTGTTACAGCAGTATCAGCACTTTTCTCTTTGGTGTGGTTTTGTTTTGTTTGGACATTGGGGTCTGAGAGGGGAAGTAGGATCTAGTGGCTTAGAGCAGGGGAACTGGGGCTCCTCTGTTCTCCACAGTGTTCTGCCACTGGTTTGCTATGTGACCTGTCAGGGTTGGCACTAGCAGCCTGCCCCCAGATAAGAACTCATAACCCCTTAAGAAGACTGTCTGCCTCACTGGATCTGGTGGCTGCCGATGGCACCTGCCATCTTTCTGTTGCTTCCCCTCAGTTCCTGCAGAGCCAACTCCTCAGCATCAAGGGTTAATGTGTCTCAGCTCCATCACATGTGCTAACTGTGTTGCTGGCAGTTGTGGCTAGCTGTCAGGGCAACAGCTAATCCAAGCTGCGGCCACTCCCTTTTGGCCTGCTTATCAAGAGCCTAGGCCTTCTGCCCCAGCTCAGAGGCCTCTTTGTGGCTGCTTTCAGCCAATGCTTGTGGCTGAACAAGGGCATGTATGGTAACACTGCCCCTCTCTTCTCCCCTCTTTCCCAACCCCCAATTTTAGGTTCAGGGTATTCGCACAGATTTCACAGTGGAGGTATACGAGACCCATGCCCGGATAGCGCTGGAGAAGGTGAGTGTGGGGGAGAGAAGCCAGTTGTCATTGTGAGGTCTGTCAGTGGGAATAGCTGTGCCAGGGGTAGGGCATCATCAGCATCTTGCTGATCTGTCAGAAGAAATTGAACCCTTGTTTTGGGCATGCCTTGAAATTTGCCAAAGCAGGAAGGGATGCTAGGTTGGACCCAATGGCTGGAACTCGTGGGTTCTGTCCCTGGTTCTGGTAAGAACAGGAGAGAGGTCTAGGGGGTTTAGAAGTAGGAGACAGGACTCCTAATTTATACCCCCAGTTATGGGCAGGGAGTGGGGGGCATTTTGGTTTAGAGCAGGAGAGGCTGAGATTCAGGATCCTGCAACCTTGTTTCTGGAAAGGAGATGGGATCTGTAGGCTAAAGCAGAGCCAGGATTGGGGGCTGTTGGGTTGGGTTTTTTACGCAGCTGTGTCACTGATCATAGTTCGCTTGAGCAAGCAGACCTCCACCCAGCCTCAATAAAAGGGAATCTGTCCTCCAGGGGGATCATGAGGAGTTTAACCAGTGCCAGACACAGCTCAAGTCTCTCTACACGGAGAACCTACCGGGCAATGTTGGGGAATTCACTGCCTACCGCATCCTCTACTACATCTTCACCAGGAACTCTGGGGGTGAGTGAGCTGCATCCAGGTGTGTTGACTGCAGAGCTGGGGAGTCCTTCCTTGATGGTATGACTCTTAAGCCTGGTCTACAGCTGTCCTTCCTGACAGCCCTGCCTCCCTGTCTGGGGAAGGTCTGCCATAGAGATGCCCGTGGTACCCACCTACATTGTGTAACTCTAGCCATGTCTTTGGCTTGGAAGACCTATAGTTCTGGTAGACTCTTACCGTAGAGTTGTAGAGGAGTCCTCCAGGAATCCCTGCAGGACTCTTAACTATAGAGACAACTTAGAGCGCCTCTCCTATTTCACTGATGAAAAGGGCAGACCCAGGACACTGGGGAACCTCCCAGCCACTGCCAGGATGCTTCTCTGCTTTGCAACTACCCCCCCAAGGCTGGGAAGGTGGTGGGGGTCCCCCCGTCAGCCCTAATAAGCTTGGGCCTTGCCTCTCTTCTCCTTCAGATATCACCACAGAGCTGGCGTACCTGACCAAGGAGCTGAAATCAGACCCCTGCGTAGCCCACGCCCTAGCCCTGCGTGCTGCTTGGGCCCTGTCCAACTACCACCGCTTCTTCCAGCTCTACCATGAGGCGCCCTGTATGTCCGGCTACCTCATCGACAAATTCGCTGAGCGGGAGAGGAAAACGGCTCTTAAAGCCATGATCAAAACGTATGTGAGGCTGCGCAAGCGCTCTGCCGGCTAATCTGCCCCTGCCCAGCCTTCCCTTTCCCCAACACCTGGATCCCTGGCCTGATACCCTCTGCTGGGGGTGCCAAGTGCTTCCTGGCTAAAGCTGGTGGGAGATCTAGGTGCCCAGTACCCACTCCCACCTTCCCATGCCCAGCTGCTGCTGGGACTGGGCTGCGGCCTGCCCACAGTCCCTCTTAGGCCAGATAGGGGCTAGCCTTAAAGACTTCCAAGTGTACTCAGGAGCAGTCTGCCCTGGCAGGTAAGTAGGAAGTGGCTAGTACCTGTGGCTGCGTCCCAACTGCCATCCAAACAACAGCAGGCTGTTCTCTGCTCTTATACAGCCCCTGCATCTAAGCAAGTACCCATTGCCAGGTCTGCACATGGATCCCTCCAGGGGCTCCATAAAGGAGCTGAGCAGTGAGATTCACGGCCCTCTACCGCAGTGGGAAGCGAAGGGGTGGATCGTCACTCCCAGAGCAGTGATTTTTTTTTTTTTGTGGGTGATCCCAATCTGCCTATTTCTCTAGCGTTCTCTTGGCGGTAGATCTCTGTACACACTCCCACCCCTCTGCAGTGCACCGCACATTCTCTCCTGCTACACAGACCAGTAGTTCCCAACCTTTTTTTTTTTTTAACCACGGAGCTGGCTGTCTCCCTCCCGGGGCTCTCCGGCCCCCCGGCTTTAACCTGAGAAGCTCAGCTGTGACCCCAGAAGCCACTTGCCCAGGTGGACAGACAGGGCTCCGAACAGAGGGTTTGTGCCACAACCCCACAAGCAACCTGCCACAGCCTGGGAACCTCTGCATTAGACCATTTTCCCTCCCCAAGAGGGCCTTACACTGACCAGCACTCAGCTGGGTACTAGGACCTCTCCCAGTCTAACAAGGGAACCTATTCATGCTTCTTCTGCCCTCTTCCCCACACCCACTTCCAAGCCAGTTTTTGTCCACCTACTTGCCTTAACAGGGCAAGAGATCCCCTCCAGCTGCGGGTAGTCAGAGAGAAAATACAGAATGAAATGGGCCCAAAGGAGCCCCTGTAGCAGGGGCTTCTGCAAGAGGCTACAATGAATCTGCTGTCCCAGGGGGAGGCAGGTCACAGACACTGCCCAGCTTCTTCCAGGCATTTCCAACCTTGGGGAGGGGAGGGGAAGTATCCATGCAGGGCCCAGGATACAGCCCTGCTGTAGTGGGGGTATGCTTGGGGAAGGTGTTTCCAGTCATCCCATAGTCAGTTATGGGCATGCATGGAGTACTTGACTATTCTATTCACCAGCAGAAGGCTATTGAGTTGCTTGGGGAGAGGGGCCATCTAGCTCTGATTCACACTGGGTGCCAAGCTGGGAGGTCTGGTGCCAGGCCAGCTCACCAGCACTGCTTGCCTTGGGCATCTCATTGTTGGCCCTCCTTGCCCTCTTTCTCCATGTTTTCCCTCTTCTCCTTTGTGTGTGTGCTTGATTTTGTTTTATTTTGTTTCCTTCAGCTTCCGCCCACTGCTCCCAGTCTCCTACGTTCAGTCAGAGCTGGCCTTCGAGTCAGAGGAAGAGTGCCAGCTCTTTTTGGCCCCTCTGTCCCTTGCGTACGCAGGCGCCGACACCACCAAGATTGACTGCAAGCAGAGCTTAGCGGTCCTGTCCAACTTCTAAACCTCCCCTGGCATGTGACCCCCTCAATTAAATCAAACCCAAGGGGAGCACATGGCAGCTCTGGAGGGGCCAGGCTCTGGTAGCCTCCGAGTGCCAGCACAGAGGAGCTGCTCGCTGCACTCCCCAACCCCCCACCCTCATGCACCTCTGACGCATAGACAGAAGAGGGTAAGATGGCCAGCTGACAGACAGCACGTCCCTCCACGGTGTGAAGAGCAGGAGGGCAGGGGCATGTGCAATGTTAATGCTTTTCCTTTGGTCTCTTGCCAGCAGATGACTTCTGCAGGAGGGAATGGGGTGTTGTGGTGGGGAGGGGAGTGCCTTGGATGGCGGTCACAAGGAGAGGCCTTCCTAGACGTTCTCCGGGGCTGGGCAGGGCCATGCCATCTGTACCCAGCGAAACACATGCACATGTCTGGCTCCCGGATCTCGGTGCATGAGAAGAAGCAGGTAGCTCCTTCCCAGCCGGGGCAGCGCACTCCTGGAGAGATCAGACTCGACCTCCGGAGGGAAAGGAAATCCAGAGGCTGCCTAGAGGGGACCACACAGCCCCACCCTGAACTCAGCTTCCGGCTTCCTTTGAGCACCCCTCAGGAGCAGGGAGCCGATACTTTCTAGAGCCGAGCCCTCAGGAAACCTCCCAGGGTTATTGCCCTGAACTCTCTCTCCCCTCCGTTCCCCTTTTCATGGCCAAGGAAACCACTCCCTCTTGAACAGAGCTGACCTGATGATTTTTGGAGACCCCCATTTCTCTGTATATATTTGTTCAGGATTCTGTACAGGAACCTTTTTCTTTGATGCTGTAAATAAGGAGAGAAAATTGATTGTATTTTGTAAAGTACCTATTTTCTACTTCCTTTTTTTTTTTTAAGGATCAACTTTAGCAGGGCAGGCGGTGGGGTTGGGGTTTTTTTTTGTTTTGTTTTGGGTTTTTTTGCTGTTGAAACCATTTGGGGGGAATTTTAAAGAGCAAATGACTTATTTTGAGTCGTAGATGCACTTTGAGCCGAAACTAACACTGTCTCAGTTTTCTCTCTCTCTCTCTCTTTCTCCCTCCTGCCTTGGAGCTTTTTGTCCAGCCTTGGAAAGAAAGCCAAAAATCTGTATACAAGAGGCACATCTGGGCAAAAAACAAAGCAACCTGCAGAAACCAGCAGCAGAGGAGAAGGCAAAAATATAAAATCACCCCATGAAAAAGGTTGAGCTGCCATCCCTTCCACAACCCCCTCACCAGAGACTCTTGTTCAGAGACTTAAATCAAATCGTATCAGGGATCCACCACAGCAGAGAGAAAAAGCAAAGGCAGGGGTGATGCAAGCCATAGCAAGATGCTACAGGAGAAAGGCTACAGCTGCTGCTGCCATCTCCCTGGGATTGACCCAAGCCAAGCCTCCGCTCACGTCTAAGTGTTTCAACTTTTTTTCTGTGTTCCTGGAGGAGGGAGGCTTTTTAGTTCATTTGTTTTATTTTGATTTTTTTTTTAATTATGATTTTGGTTTTGCTGCTCAGTTTTTTGTTTATTTTTTATTTATTTATTCCATCCCCCCACCGCTCTGTTTCTTTACAGGTAACTTGGTAACAACCCATCCCCTCCCCCAACCTTGTCTCCTGTTTGTCCTTTTTTATTTTTATTATTTTCCTTTCTTTTATCTTTAGTTTCTTTAGTATTCTGCTCCCCTCCCTCTCCCCTTCTTTTGAAAATATGTAACTTGTTGATGTGCACAAGTAGCTGGATTTCAAATGCTCTTTTTTTTTCCTTTCCAGAAATTTTTCCTTCCCCCTTTTTGAGGGTGATTTTTTTTTCCTCAACTTACAAATAAAAAAAAAGACTCTAGGGGAAAAAAAAGGTTTCTCACTACATTTATTGTCTCTGCAGCATGGTTCAGGGGCTACCCACGGAGTAAGGGTTGGTATCCCACCTCTGCCTCAGACTTCTTGCAGTTAGCTTTTACACAATCAACCAGCACCTTGAAAGGACTTGTAGGATGTGTCTTCTGTCTGGTGTTACTGGAATAAGCACCCTCTGCTTCTTGGTCCTGGCACACCAGGGAGGTATAGACTGCCTGTGCCTCAGTTTCCTCATCCAGTAGCAGCATCACTCTCCTTTCTCAGCCTCTTCAGAAACAAACACCCTTGAGCTTGTGAGTTGTAGGAAGCCTCAGATGCACCTAAGGGACATCCTAAAGTCCTACCCCCCCCCCCCCCCCCCCCCGCTCTGGTGTGGGCAGACAAATTCAGTGCTTCCTGGGGTTTTTTTAGCTGTGACTGGGTGGAGAAGTGGCTGGGGTGGGTCAGAGGAGGGGGGTTGGAGCCAGGACTCTTAGGTCTTTTCCCATTTGTGGGTAGAGTTGGAATCTGGTCAAGGTACTGGCTGGGAAAGACAGGTATACAGTTAGCTTGGGGCCAGGCTTTTGCCCTGCAAGGTGGCTATCCCAAATTGGTGCCCCCTGGACAAGGCTGAATTTGCCCCTTTGTCCTCTATTTACTGGCCAAAGCCAAGCTACAGCAGGAGGGGGCTGCAGAGCCTGTGGCATATCACAGCCTCCTTCAACTTAGATGGCAAGAGCCCTAAGTTGGGGAGATTCAGATAACTTTCCTGTTTCTGGGAGGCTGGGGAGGAGGACAGCACATGGGTCAGTGGAACCCAAGTGTTCTGGTGCACCATGGTGAAAAGCCAAACCTGCAAGCTGGAAATGGAGACTGCAGGGCTCTGGGCTGGTGATTCAAAACAGCAGCATGGGTGGAGGGGAGAGGGACCACTTGGCATGAGTCTGGAAAGAACAAAAGCTAGGAGTGCAGTGAAACGGGTCTGGATCCCTGCCAGAGCTGGGACAAAACCCAGGGGTCCTAGCTGGGGGCAAGGGTTCTGGTTCAGAGCTGGTTGAGTTGCAGAGCCCCAGATCCAGGAGGGGATGAGCTCCACAGGACTGGGAGGAGGGCAGGGGCTGCCCCTGGGACTTCAGTACAGATCCAGCTCCAAGACACTGGTGTAGAAGCCATCAGTCCGTCTCCCTGGCCCCACTTGGCACAGGCACAGCGCTTCCACTCCCTGGACCCCCAGCTCCCCATGGCTGAGCACCCCTGGCAGCTCTGTGGGCAGGCTCAGGCTTGGTTCTGCCTGGGGTGGTATCTTGGCTATGGTGACATGAAAGCAGGGGTGCCCCTGGGGTCGGATCACCGTCACCCCCTTGCGTCTGAACGCCTGCTCCAGGGCCTGGGCCAGGGCTCCCAGCTCAGGGGAGGGCTCAGGAGCAGCATAGAGCACACGGGAGCTGAAGGCAGCCAGGCCCTGGAAGCGCAGCACAGGGGCAGGAGGCAGGAGACGCCGGTGCTCAGCCTGGAGCTCCTGAAGGGCAACAATAGCCGCGTTGATCTCGGAGGGGGTGTCCAGCCGCAGCAGGCACAGTGTGAGGTGGAGGCTGCCCAAAGGCATGCAGAACCCCGCCAAGGCTGGGCAGCAGCAGGACAGGGTCTCCTGCACCTGTCCCATGGCTCCACAGAGCTCTGGGCTGGTGACACGGACGGCTACAAAGTGGCTGGGGCGCAGTCTCCGGTGGGCTGGTGGGCTGGTGTATGGGTCCAGGAGGCCATCTTCATCCTCCTCCTCCTCATGGCTCTCCAAAGCTGTCTCCTCACAGCCATGACCCACACCTCCATCCTTCCCATCTGAGGCGTGGTTCTCATCCACAGCTGAGTCAGGGTCCCTTGCCCCTGCTCCCATTCCCAAGCCTATCTGCTGGGCCTCAGCCACCTCCTTCATCACCTCCAGGATGGTGCACCTGCTCCCGGTGGAACCAAAGATGTCATCGGCACGGGTAGCCCTGTCCCACACCATACGGCCACAGTACTTGAAGTATCGGATGCGGTGCTGGGGCACGGCCAGCACCCCAGGCCCAGCTGACACCAGGTCCTCCCAGGAGAAGGCTGTGAAGGGTTCCTCCAGGACACCCAGGAAGCGGTCGAGGTAGCCCACGGAGAAGCTGCTGGGGTCCAGCAGGGGGTCCCAGAGGATGCGGGAGATGACATCTTCAGCTGTCTTCATGGGGGGCTTCTTGCTGGGGGCTGAGGGCTGCAGTGGGGGCTGGGGGGAGTCAGCTGGCTGGCTGGGGTGGGGGTTCCTGCAGCGGCTGCCAAAGCGGCACCGGCCCTCCAGGAAGAAGCGGCAGGGGGCTCTGGGCTCCAGAGAGGAGTCAGCAACCCCCTGGGCCACAGTGTCAGAAACCGGGGTATCGGCTGCAGGGGGCATGGGGTCCTCCCCAGGGGCGGGAGCTCCTTCCTCCATTGACTGCCTGTAAGAGAAAGAGAGCAGAACACAGGGCCTGTGCCCCCAGGTGACACCAGCCCTACTCCAGCCCCACGGCGGGGCACCGGCCAGCCCCTGGGGGGTCAAATCCAACTCCTCCCCTGGTTCTTAGCCAGCAAAACCAAGCCACAATCCAGCCCTAGCATTACCTCCGCCAGGGCCCAGCTCTGGTATTCAGACAGGCTGGGGCCAGCGTCCCCCAGCCTTGGTGTTCTCAACCCCACGGAAGTGTTGCCGGCAGCCACAAGCCTGGCCTGGCCTGGCCTGGCCTGGCCTGGCCTGCCCCATCCGCCACCGCTCCTCTCCCCGGGCAGCACCCCCTGCCACTGCACCCTGGGCAATAGAAGATGCTGCAAAGGATTGTGGGAATGGAGCTGCTGTACTGCCGTGCTGCCAGCAGAGGGCAAATGTCCCCTGCTCAGGGAGGCGCAGCGCCATTAGCCACACCCAGGCCTGGCTGGGAACCCAGGTGTCCTGGCTCCTGCCCCCATCCCCCAGCTCTCGCCCCCTGCCCTGCTCCCTGGTGTGGGGCAGGTCCTGCGCAGCCTGGCTGTCAGCCCCTGCCCTGCTCCAGCCCACGGCCTCACCCCCTCCCAGAGCTGGGCTTGGACCCAGGCACCTGGGCTCCCCAACACGCACATGCTGTCAGCCGCATGGTACTGCTGCATCACCTACTGCTGTCACCATCACCCTGGCAGAAGGAAAAAGTGAGATAAGGGCCACACATCCTGAATCCAGTGCACACTCCTCCCCACATCTTCCAGAGCTGAGGGAACCCAGCTGTCCTAGCTCCTAGCAGTCTCCTGCCACCCCCACCCAACTCAGACCCCCATGTCCCTCTGAGAGCTGGAAGCAAACCCAGGCATCTGGGCGCTCAAATCCTGGCCCCCAGCTCTAAATCCTAAAGCCCAAAGGCATTAGGCAGGATTGAGGACACATCCTTTATCAATTCAGGGACACTCCCTCCCCCAACACACACATGCAACCCCAGGGCTGGATCAGAGCTAGTCCCTGCCACCCTACCCCACCCCCCCACCCCCTTAAGAGGACACAGCCCCGCTCCCCCGCCCCTTCCAACGGCAGCCAGCTCAGCTGCTGGTGCCTCAGGCTCACATCTGGTCTGCATCACCCGCTACCTTTGCCCCCTGGGCCTGTCAGGCTTGGTGCCGGCTCCTGCAGTATTTCAAGCTGGCCCCTCCCCCCCCACTGTTTACAGGGGAAATAGCCCAGTGCCAGGAAATTTAAACAATTGCAACCCAGGGGGCCAGTTTGGGGGGGGGAGGGAAGAGACCTGTGGCCTGCAGCCAGCCAGATGTTGCAGCTGAGACCACAGGCCAGGCTCCCTGCTGGGGAGGAGGGCTGCCCAGGCAGGGGTGGGGGTGATCTTGGCTCCATGGTAAGACCTGGAGTATATATGCCCCAGCCCACCGCCCCCACAGGACTGGCAGGCTGGTGTGTGTAAGGCCTGCAAGGAAAGGCAGGGCAAGGGGAAGGGATAAGCAACTGGGCCTGAGATCTGACAGCTACATTGGTGTTGGGGTATAGTAAAGCCTTGGGGTGGGGGATAAGCTAGGTGAATGAGGGGAGAGGGCTAGAAACTGTCCTACAGGCATCCCCAGGACAGGGGGGGGGCAGGTAGGAGGACTGGATAAGGGCCCTGACCTTTTAGGCTCAAGTGAAAGGCTGGTGGACTAACAGCCCCAGCACACTCACCTTTCCTGCAATGCCAAGGGCCCAGCCCAGCCATCCACCTTTCCCAGAAAAATGGGAGCCAGCTGGGCAGCTTGAACCCTGACTCCCAGCCCCCCTGCTCTAACCTACCAGCCCCTGCTCCCCTTCCTGCATTGGGCTAAAACCCAGGAGTCCTGGCTCCAGTCCCACCCCTCCTCTCCTCTCCTCTCCTCTCCCCCCCCAATCCCCATCTTCTCCCAGAGCTGAGACAGACCCCAAACGTCCGGCTGCCAACCCCACGCCCTTTCCAGAGCTGGAAATATTTCCTTCCTGATTCCCTTGGTTTTCTTTGGAATTTCCCTTCCCCTTGGTGGACGGCAATTGCCGCCCATTCGTCCTCCTTCCGCCTGGCTTGGTGGAGGCTGGAAGAGGAGAAAGGATTCCAGGAGCAGCTGGGTTAGAAAACCTCATAGAGATCAGAACCACATTTATTCAACTGCATGAAATACAAACTTTCTCTCGCCATATAAAGATTTGCCTTAGAATGGACGCAGCCATGGGGCTGGGGCTAGGGGCATAAGAGGCATTTATACACAGGGAACAATATACAGAGATATAAAAATATATGCAAAGATTCATTGGGGGGGTAGGGGAGACTCAGAGGGTGAAAGGCAGGGTGGGGGATGGGAGTGGAGGCATACAGGGGAATGATGAAGGGCAAAGGAGATACCTGGGCTTGACCCAGGGGAGTTGAGATCAGGATTCAGCCTGGACCCCCATGCAGTCAGGGCTTGATAGATGCATTGATTCTTAGCATCTAAATAGCAGCTTTTATTGGAGAATCACAGAGCCTTCCCTGCCTTCCCTTCTAGGGCAGCAACAGCAGCTCCATGTCAGAGGCAAAAACTGGCACAGAGCAAGAATGGATATGGCTGAGGTCCCCCTTGCAAATCAGTGATGTAGCAAGGATGGAAGCCAGGCACCTGGCTCCCAGCTCCCCACTCCCCGCATCTGTGCTGAAGTAGAACCCAGGTGTCCTGATCCATACTTCTGCCACATTCTTTCACCTTCCTCTCAGTGCTTCTCAAATCACCACCTCCAGCCTGTCCTTGGCCATTTCCCTAAACTTTCCTCTTACCTCTCCAGTGCATTCATCTCCCCATCAACCAGTATTCCTGTCCCACCACAGCCCAGGTCAAACCCCATAGGGACAACCCCCCCAACTCTGGCCCCCTAGAACAGACACTGAACCCAGAGATCTCAGAGCAGGCACTTCTACAAGAGATCATGGCCCCTCCTAAGCTCCTATGCCATCCCCACCGCATCACCTCCGGCCATAGGGAGATAGCAGGACTTCACTTCAGCAAAACACCACCCAGGGATTCCATTAATGGGCCCCCCTGAACAACCTCTTCCCTCCACAGCTTCACAGCTGCCCTCTTAAGTGCTAACGCATCTGCCCAACATTGGAATAAACATCCCTTTATCCCGGCTCCATCCCCAACCCAAACCCTAGTAACATGAGGCCACCTCTCCTCATAACCAGATGGATGCTCCATTCCCTCCCCAGAGCTGGAACAGAACCTGGTGTCCTGGTTCCCAGTGCTTCCCAGGCTAATGTATTAACACCTCCAAACCCCGTGAGGGACCCATATGCCCCCTCCTGGCTCCATGGCTCCTGTCCACATCTCTGCTTCATCAGCTTGGGCCCCCAAGAGGAGGGTAGATCACTAAGGGGCAGACATGGAGGCTGCTGACTGGTCTGCTGATTGGCAGGTTGACTGCTGGTTGATCATCTCATTGACAGGTCTGTTTACTGCTGATAGGTGGGTTGACAGATCCATTGTTTAACTATTGTGCTACCTGATTGAAGAGATAACTGACCAATTAATAGGCAGGTGGGTAATTGACTTGTCCATGAATGAATCAGTTGTTAATGGCGGGTGGGTGATGGCTGAGTAATCAACAGCCAGGATGCCAAGTCAGTGGGCAACTGTTGGTAGATTGAATGGTGATGACTGAGTACTGAGGCAATGGCTGACTGGCCACTGGGTTGACCGGTCCATAGGTTGGGTTGATTGTCCATGGTTGGGTTGATTGCTCAAACTGGTAGGGAATCGCAGAGTGATCCATTTGCCATCTGGTGGGTCAACTGATGCATTGGCAGACGATGGGTGCCTGGCTGGACTGGTGAAAGGATCTGTGAATTGGATGCCAGTGGGGGGTCATCTCCATGAAGCCCAGAAGCAAGGAGGAGGGGAGAACAGGATCCATGCCTGGCACCTCCTGGGAACATGTCTGGAAGGAACCGAGGCTGAGGAGGGGAGGAGGGAGGGAAAGACGGTGGAAGAGGTCAAAAGAACACAGGAAGGAGAGCAAGGGGAGTGGGAGAAGAACCAGAAATGACAAGAGTCCAGGATGTGGCCGGGGGGGGGGGGGGCCAAGACCCCTCCCCTATAGCCCAATCTCATCATCCAATTCATCGTCAAATGAGTAGCCATGCCCAGAGCCTGCTTCTTCTTCCTCCTCCTCCAACTCTTCCTCCCCTTGCCGGGGATTTGGGCTGCGACTCAGCCCCTCACCCCCCACTGGCCTCGCCCCCCGGCTGTCCTCATGAGGCCTTCCCCCTTTGTCCATCACACCCAGCACCTCCTCCAAGATGGAGGGCCCCAGATCCAGCTCAAAGGAGAAGAGGGACTCGCCGTAGCACAGCTCCCCATCCAGGCTGCCAGGGGGTGATGGCAAGGCAATACCCCCGCCATCCAAGCAGCTGCCCCCCAAGGGAGTGGGGCTGCCCGGCACTCCTGCAGGCAGCTGGGGGAGCTCAGCCTGAGCCAGGGCATCAGTGGCGGTGGGGAGGCCGTTGGGCTTGGGGCCCCCATGGTTGCTTAGGAAGGAGGTGTCCCCGAAGGCATCGCCACCACGGCCCACATGCATGGTGTGACGGAAGTCACCCAGGGGGGCACTGATCATGTCCCGGTCGATGCGGGGCCGCTTCTTCGACTGGGTCACAGGTGACTGCTTCAGGATCGGCATCTGGGGGCATAGAGAGGCACGGAGGTCAGGGGTGGCACCCTATGGGTGCCAGCCCCAATGTGGCAGGGGGGCCTGGATGTTGCAGGGTATGAAGCTCTTTGGGTACCCCAGGGCTGATCCAGCCCCAGATCAATGGGCAACGGGTGCCTGGACACCTGGGTTCTACCCCAGCTCTGGAAGGGGAGTGAGGTCTAGAGGGTTACGGCTGAGGGGAGAAGGACCTAGGAGCCAGGACTCCTGGGTTCTACCCCAGTTCTGAGGGGGCAGTGACGTCATGGGGGGAGGAGGCTGGAAGCCAGGGCTCCAGTTCCACCCCAGCTCAGAGAAGGGAGTGAGATCAGGAGGGGTGGGGTGGGGTGGGAGCCAGGACACCTGGGCTCCACTGCTGCCTGTGAATGAGTCTCAACCTATTGCTTCCTCTCTCTCCCAGCTGCAGGAGGGATCCCAGCCCCCAGCACTGGCCTGAAGCAATGAGCTAATAAGCAGGATTGATTCATGCTCCTGGGAACAGTAATTCTGGAGCCAGGACAGAACTGGGGGGGTGTCAGACCCAGCCTTGCTTCCAGCCTGAGAGCAGAAGGTAGGGCTGGCCCCTGGGAAGGCGCTTGCCAGGAGTGGGGAGAGCATGCAGGCATCCGGCAGCCCAGCCCCCCCACTCTAACCCACCAAACCCCATCCCTCCCTCCCCCAAGCTCCTGGCCCCCAGCCCCCCCTGCTCTAACCAACCAGACCCCACAGCCCCCTCCACCGAGCTGGGATACAACCCAGATGTCTGGGCTCCCAGCTCTGCTTGCCATTTGCTCTGGCACCAGCTTCATCCCCAGACCCAGTCCTATAACAACTGGGAGAGCCATGCGGAGCTGGAATCCAGTCCAACGGGTTTCCTGCCCTGTGGGATAGGTGGCTGCATGGGGTGTGTTGGGGGGGAGAACCATGTGGGGTGGATTAGGAGTGCATCCCCTGCCCCCCCACCCGCCTGCCCACAGAGGGAGGTGATCCCCTCCCCTCCATCACTTGGATCCAGCTGTGGGACAGGGGATCCCAGCCCCCAGGGTAGCTCAGGGCTAGGACCTTGAGGTGGAACCCAGAGAAGAGAGAGGCATCTAGACCCCCATCATCTCCCCAAACTCTCATCAAAAGCCTCCACCGGAATGCCCCAGACCTACCCCCCAAGCCTATTCCTCTGACTTGTGACCCCGCTGTGCCAGCCCCATCCTGTTCCCTTGAGGCCCCCTGAGCCCACCCCTCCCACCCACCCAGGACACCCCACATCCGCAGGCCCCCAGCCAAGGCTGCCAGCTGGTGGATGGGGGAGGGGCGGGTCTGCCAGAGGAAACTGACTTCACTTCCCTGGGACAGGAAATCACCTCCCCACCCCCCGCAGCCACACTCGGGCATCCAAGCCCCCTCCCTGCGCAGATCTCCAAGGCCTGGGATAGAGGCACCCCTCTGCCATCAGCCCTGCCAGGTTGGCTTGGGCCAGAACCCAGGCACCCGGGCTCCCATCCCCACTGCTACGCCCCGGACCCCATGCACCTCCCAGAGCCGAGACAGAACCCAGGTGTCCGGGCTCCCAAGCTGAGATGGGCCTAAAGGGAAGAACCCCAAGACAGGGAAAGGGGAGCCAGCGGGAAGCAACGACATGGGCAAAGTGACTGGGTTGGCAAAGGAAGTGGGTGGCAGGTCCAAGAAGGACACAATGTGGAGGACATTGCTGGCACAGATCAGGGCCGGGGGGTTTTCTCCCTTGGCCATTGAGAGCATCAAGCTTTGGATGGGCAAGCCAAGAGCCCAGCCTTAGTCAGAGGCTGGATGAGCCATGGCCTCTCCACAGCCTCAGTGCAGCAAGGAGCAGACAAGGCCAAAATGCCTCAGTGCCAAGCTGGGGTCTGGGGCTCTCCACAGTGATAGAGATGGCTGAGAGGGCTGGTCCCAGGGAAACATGATCCAGACCAAGGGGAGACGGGCCTAGGGAAGGGGATGGACCCACTGGCGTCGGCCAAAGAAATGGTGTGAGGAAGAAGCAGTAAGGGTTGGGGCTGGCAGGGGATTAGATAAATGCAGGAGTAGCAGGAGCAAGAGTCAGGGCCAAAGAAACCAAGATGGCAAGAGAAAGAGCCCAGTGGGCTGGGATGAAGGAGCTGAGGAGGAAGAGGAAGCCCTGGCCCTGCACTACACAGGGAAGAGCTTGCTGAAGGCACTGGCAAGTGCAGGGCCCAGCTCCCTCCCCTGGAACTGGCACAGAGCCCAGGTGTCCTGGCTCCCAGCCCCTGAGCTCAGACCCACCAGACCTCACTCTCCTCCCAGGGCCAAGGAAAGAACCCAGGTGTCCCAGCTGCCAGGCCCCCTGCTCTAATCCCCTCCCGGAGCAGAGCAGGGGATAGCAGGAGCCTGGGCTCCTGGGTTCCTGCCTGCCAGGCCTTGTGGAAGCAAGCCCCATCTCCACCCCCTCCCCTTCCCAGGGAGAAGGCGGACGGGGTTCATCTTCCCAGGGAGGCAGGTGGAACTGTGTCAAGGGAAGGGAGATCTCTGGGTACCAGGCCTTGGGGAAGAGGCATGACGCCTGGGTTCTGTCTTCAGCTCTGGAAGGGGCGTGGGGCCTGGGAGCCTGGACACCTGGGTTGTATCCTGGCTCTAGCGGGTGGGATCTGCAGTGACTGTGGCACAACTTCACAGCCCCTCCACCCCACCAGTTCCCCCTGCAGGGGGTGGGTGAAGGGAGTGGGAGCCGTATGCTGCTGGGGAAGGGGAAAAGCCAGGGAAGGCCCGGAGCAAACAACCCAGGAGAGTAGGGGGCCAATCAGCTCCCCCCACACACACTGGGAGGGGAGAGGCGTCTGTGGGGTTAGAGCAAGGGGCTGGTGCCAGGACGCCTGGGTTTTCTCCCTGGCCCAGCAAGAGAGACAGGAACTCTGTCTCCATGGAGCTGGGTGAGTGAGGAAAAGGTTGGGTGTTCAGGAGCTGATACAACCCTGAGGAGGGAGAAGGGAGGGAGGAAACAATAGGTATTTCCCACCCAGGTGAGGGGGCCATGGGGTCCTGCAAGAAACAGAGAAGCAAAGCTCAACCACCAGGCCTCACTCCCTCCAAGAGCTGGGAGAGAACCCAGGCATCCGGGCTCCCAAACCCACCCCACCCTAAACCCCTCCCAGATCCACAGCAAGGACCTAAGACTCTGGACTCCCAGCCCTGCCTCACTCACCTCCCAGATCCAGGGGCAGAACCCAGACGTCCAGCCCCTGCATTTCCCTTTCCCCATCCATGCCAGGGGCCCCCCCCCACGCACACTTTCCCTCCAGAGAACCCCGTTTCCTCCCCCCACCCCCAAATCCCTCCATCCGAGCCTGGAGCCACCTCGGTTCCACTCACCCTAACTCAATCCGACGTCAGGAGAAATCCGAGTTACTGGGATCCAGCCAAAATCTCCCTCTTCCTGTTTTGTAATCCAGCGAGGCGCCCGATGCCGACTGAGCCCAGGGAGCCCACAGAAGCCAACACTTGTCCCAAATCCAACAGCACGCCCCGTTCAGCCCGTCTTCATCCAGCCATCCTCTTCTCCCAGAAGCGCCCGAGTCGATGCAGGACCCCTGGCCACTCTCCTCCTCTTCTCATGTATTTCTTCCTTCCCCCTCTTTTCTTTTTCCTCCTCCGTGGAGCTGCACTCTCTCCCCTCCCTCTGGGGCGTGAGCTCCAGGACTCTTATTTACCTGCATTCATCAGAGACATGGGAGTCATGAGATGCCAGATCAAGATGCGCCACTTGGAAGAGCCCCTCCATAGAGGAACTCAATGCCTCAGTGGCTTGATGGGTAGCCCAGTTCACGGTCTCCCGGCCTCTGGAAGCCAAAGCAAATATTGTGCTAAAGTGGGGAAAAAAAAGCCATTGCACAGCCCAACTTCTAAAGTTCACTGCATTCCTGAGCTTCCGGCCCTGGCAGGGCAGAGTCAGCAGTAACACAGAGGCAGGCTGGAAACGGGGAGGTTCAGAGGGAAAAGAAATATGCATGTGTGTGTGTGTGGGTGGCGTTTGAATTAAATTAGGGGCAAGCCTGGAGTTGGGTTTGGGTGAGTAAGATGGGTTAGAAGATAAGAGGGATGGACAGAAGGATGGAATGGGTGGGTGGAGAGATGGGTGGATGGAGAGGTGGAGGGGTAGGTGGAAGGATAGATAGAAGAACGGGTGGAAAGAGAGGTGGGGGAATGGATAGATGGATGGACTGATGGGTGCATGGATGGGTATGTATGGGGACAGATGCAGAGTGTGGAGGACAGAGGAGTATTTATAGTCTGGATGGAGAAAGGTGGGGTGTATATGAGGGGGCTGGCAAGATGGATGTGTACACAGATGGAGGGGAGGATTTTTTGTGGTATCTTTTATTGGACCACCTGCATAGCCCAGAGAGCTGTTGGACAAGCTTTCAGGCACCAAATGCCCTCTCCTACCTTTCCTGGACCATGATGGCTGCACCAGCACTCCAACCCTACTATAGTAATGGAGGGAGGGAATAGATATAGTTTGTTTAAAAGCATTCACCTCTTAGTGATCTGATAAGGAGCCTGGGTTATGGAATACAGTTAAAACGGATGTAATACATATATCAGAGGGGTGCATTGGAGGTGGAGGAATGGATGGAGGAATGGATGGGTCATAAACAGAGGGAATTGATGAATGGATGAACAGACGGACAGGTAAATAGGATGGATGGATGGATGGATGGATGGATGGATGGATGGATGGATGGATGGATGGGTAGAGAGGTAGACAGGGTGGATGTACAGACAGACACATGGATGGGTGGGTAGGTAGGTAGAAGGGCAGAAATGGGGATGGCTGGAGAATCTGAAATATTTCTCTCTTCTTGCTCTGGCGTCTAAGGGAAGGACACCCTTCAAAACCCAGGGAATTGGGCCTCCAAGCAGATTTTTAGCCAGAGATTAAATTAGTCCTCCAGGCCTGAGCTGAATGGGACCAATTCTCAGCTATAGGAATACCCAAAAGCACAGGAGGGCCAGGCAGAAAACACCCAAATGGCTCATCCAACAATCCCTGCCCTCAAAAATCTCAGGAACTTACATGCAGACACTGACAAAAAACCCAAGGACGAGAAGGTAGGAAACAAAGGGCTGGGACTTACCCTGCCAATCTCCCCACTCTGCCAGTCTCACAGGGCAGTGCTTACCCACATACATGTGCTAATTTACTCCCAGGCAGGCACTTCTGGCAAGAGATGCCAGCCAGGAGGAGACGCAGCATGAAAGGTCCATCATACACACACACACACACACACACACACACACACACACACACACACACTCTCTCCAGTCTCCAAGATCTGGTCATGCAGCCCCAGTCTCTGTCATGACCTCAGACCAAAGCACCTCAACTAGACCAGAATGGAGTAAGGGTGAGGGTGTGAGGGAGGAAGGGCAAGGCCTGGGCAACACTCTACCCAGGGCATCAGCCATGCACCCACAAATCTCTGGTTATGGAATACAGCTATAAAGAGAGATCTAATATATATCTCAGTGAGGTACACTGGTGGCGTGGAGGGTGGGGAGTGTAGAGGGATAGATAGGTAGGTATAAGAAGGGATGGATAAGTGGGTGGATGGATAAGTAGGTACAAGGGATGGATGGGTGGATGGCAAATGGATGGATAGGTAGATAGATAGATAGAAGGGATGGATGGATGGATGGATGGATGGATGGATGGGTAGGTAGGTATAAGTGAGAGATGGATGGACGGATGGATGGGAGGCGTCTGGTCTGGCTTTACTGAATTCAGCCTCAGGGACACATGCAGAGTCTGCACATGTGAGTAACTGGGGTGAGTATGTGTTGGCAGCATAAAGGGGAGATTAAGAAGGGGAGAGAGAACCTTTCCTTCTAGATTTTGGAGCAGGGGCTCTTGGGTATTTTTCATGTACAGTCCCTGGTATGACAGGGGTCCCTGAACTCAGGACCCTGGGCAGCACCTGCATCCTGATCTTAATTGCTATCTGGGCACCACTCAACACAATGGATACCAGATGTCAGTCTGAAGGGTCTGGATGGCCCCTGGTGTGAAAAGGGTCCTGATCTCAGCCTGTCTGGGCGACGCCTGCTCATGGCAGCGAATTCATCTCAGCTGGTGTCTGGGCAGTGGCCAGCAAAGCCCATTCTCCATCGGGGGTCTCTTGGTGTTACTAGAATATAAGTGAATCATTCTACACTGCTGGGCCCAAACTTTTCACCCCACAGGCCTCATGGCAGTGCCAGGTCCATCCACAAGCCAGATCCGGTTGATGGGCCTGATTAAGCACATGAGGCCAGTGTGGCAGGAGCCTGATCTAGACGTGCAGGAGGGGCAGGGGTAGGGATGGTGCAGCCCCAATGGGGGGGGGGGGGGGGGGCTGGGGAGCAGCTTGGCTGCAATCCTGATGTCTAGGGGGTGCAGGGGGTCATAGCTCAGTCCTGATCCAAAGATGCAAGGCAATGGGCCGGGGGAATTGGCCCCGCCCATGCCCAGGTAGGATTTGATCCAGCCATGCAGATCTACCACCACTCCCCTGCTGCCAAATTTCCCGAACCGTGAGGATCCCCGCGGGCCAGATGCCATGGCTCTGTGGACCAGATCTGAGCTGTGGGCTGGAGGCTGAGCCCCCCGGTCTTCACTGTAACCATAATAAAAGATCAGACCCAGGAGAACAGCAAAAGCATGAAAACAGCAACAAAGGTGCCCACAAGCAAAGAAGGCGGCAATTTGTTCCAGAAGGAAGCAAGTTACCCAGCCAATCTGTTCACCTTGCAAATCCAAAACCTCAAGAGAGCAAGGGGACAAACACAGCCTCCCCCACCAGCTCCGGGAGGCAGGGAGCCGGGGAACACATAGCAGAGCAGGGCACAAATTAAGCAGCCAATCAGGGAATCCAATGACAAAGTGGCCCAGAAATAGAGCAGTGCCATCCAAGACAGTCACTAGTGAGGCTAAGGGCAGGAGCCCACATGCACCAAGCACCAAGGCCTGCTCAGGCGAAACAAACACGCTTACAACATGCTTAGAACACGCCCGGGGACACGTGACTTGGGGTGTGGCCGCAAGTGAGACTTGGCCCCTAACCGGGTGGGTGGGTGAGGGAGAGGCGGCTAAGGCTGGAGTGGAGATGGACCTGAACAGAAACACCTTGACACACCCTGAATGCACACACACCATCCCCCACCCTGAATACACACTCAGTATACACACACTCCACACCCAATACACACACACATAGAATATACATGAACACTCAATTACACACACCTCCACACACAGGCGCACTCGCACCCTTGCATTCACACACAGACCCAGGGGCCCATACCCACACCTCTCCATGCTCACATTGACTCCATGCACCCAGCCCCACGCCAGAGGGGTCCACCTACAGCACAGGTGCCACTAGTGGCACAGGCAGCCTCAGTGTGTGGCTCATGGGAGATCAGGGAGGGAGTAGGCAGCACAGCAGCAAATAAGGCAGGGAACGGAAAGCAGAGCAGCAGAGCAGGCAGGGGGCACAGGGCAGTGAGCAGAAAGCAGAACAGTGGATCAGGCAGGAGAAGGGAATGAGAGTGGTTCTTGGGGAGGGTGCGGGGCTAATTTATGAGATGCCCACCAAAATGGTTGTCCCTCACTGCCCTGGACACGCACAGCCTGCAGTCCCCCTGCCCCCTATTCCACACACACCCTACAACCCCAGCAAACATACCGCATACATATCCCTATGCACACATGCCTACATATACACTGCAGCCCCTTACACACAGCCCCCTATGTACCCCCCCCAACAAACACACACCCTTGGATTTACACTCACACCTCCCCACTGCTGGACACTCCCCCACACACACCCCTGGGCACATACATATGCAAACCCCTGGACAATACCCACCCTCCCTGGACACCACCCCCCACACACCCCTGGACAACACCCAAGCACTCCTGAACACACACATACACACCCCTAAACAACCCCCACACACTGCTGGACACACCCTCTCCATCCCTGGGCACACTCCTGTCTCCCTCCCCCAACATCCAATCCCCAAGCCTGGACACGCACAGACACACACCCAGCCTTGGACACCCACTCTAACACTGCCCCCCCCCCCAATCCTGGGCGCGCACACACACCCAGTCCCGGACAGACAGACAGAGACATAGACAGACAGACAGACAGACAGACACACACACACACACACACACACACCTCGCTCTGCAACCCCTTGGACCCAGAGCCCCTGCCCTGCGCCCCCAGCAAACACTGCACCCCAGGGACTACACGTACCCCTGTACTCACCCCGCGCTCACACACCACACGTTCAGGCTCCCCTTCTCCATCCCTGGGGGCTTCTCCCTTCCCTTCCCTTCCCTTCCCCTCCCCTCCCCGGCCCCGGCTCCCACCTCCAGCCGCGCCGTAATCGGGACAGTCCCCGCCGAAGCCGCCTGCCCCTTGGTTCGCACCCCTGGACGGGGAAGGGTTAAGGGGGCGTGACCTATCACGAAGCCCCGCCCCCGCCCTACCCAAACTCCCCCCACAATGTACTTTTAAGGGGACAATGCTCCACATTTTTAAAATTGGGATTATGAGTGGGAGCTGGGCAGGGGGAAGCCCCCAACCTCCCCCCGCCCCCCCCCCCGAGAGTGGGGTCCGCAGGAGGGAAGGGAGGGAGACCCCCCGGGGCTGGAATTTCCGGACCGTGTGTCCGCTCCAGGGCGGATCCCTGCCCGGGAACTGGGGGGTGTGGGGGGTGCAGGGAGGGAGGGTGGGAGATGGAGCGATGAAAGGAGGGGTAGAGGGAGGGAGGAGCAGAGCGGTGGGTGGCGTGTGGGGCTGTCAGTGATGGACAGAGGGCGAAGCAGCGAGGGGTGACTGGGGTCAGACCGGGGGGACAGGCCAGGGGCAGCCGGAGCGGGGCGTGGGGCGGCCCAGCGCTCCTCGGCTCGGTGCCTCCTGGGAAAACCCCGGCTCTGAGCCACCCTCTGGCTGCTGGTTGCCCACGGGCACACGCTAGCACTACTCGCGCGTGGCGACGAGCTCAGGAGCGGGGTAGGGCCCCTTCGTACCCCAGCCACGTGGGAGACCGAGCGCGAGCCCCGCACGTGGCCCGGAGCAGCGCCGGCGCCAGGGCAGCCAGCGCGACCCGCCAGACCGGGGAGCAGGGCCGAGCTCGGGGTGTTTTCCCCACCCGGGACGCCTGTTGGAAACCCCTGCTCTTGCCTGCACGGGAAGGGCGCTAACCTTGCCTGGCACCCCGGAAAGGATCCCAGGATACCCCAGGGTGTGGTGGCCCCTGGCTGAGAATCACTGGGCTAGACAGACAGGCAGGCGGGTGGCGAGACTGATAACGGCGGTGTGTGGGGCTGGATGGACAGACAGACGGCGGGTATATGGGAGTAGACAGGCAGAAAGATGGTATGTGGGGGACAAACAGCGGATGGATAAATACAGATGGACAAGGGGTATGTGGGGACGAATACATAGATAGAAGGGTAGATGGGGGTAGATAGCTAGAGGGGAAGGGAGAGGGTACATCGGGATAGGTAGGCTCTAGGCTGGCAGAGGGGTGCGCAGGGGCGGCGCACGGGGAGCTGCTGGACGGGCAGCGCGGGGCAGAGCTGGGCAGGAGAAAAGGGGCTGTGGACACCGCCCCCACCTGGTCCCATCCCCCGCGGTGCAGAGGAAGTCCGACGGGGCGGCGGTGCAGGGGGCGAGCGGGGAGCCCGGCCGCCTGGCCCCTCTGCCGGCTCTGGAAGGGCGGTGGAGCCATCCCTCCCAGCACGGGATCCGGGTCGCAGCGGGGCCCGACGCCTCAGCGCCGGGCAGGGGTGCCGGCCCCGCTCCGCTCTTCCAGCCGCCCCGGGGGAGGGGGTCGTCCCCGGGCAGTGGCGCCCGGCAGAGAGGGGCGGGGCCGGGACTGGCGGCAACGAGGCGCGAACTTCCCGGGCGGGCGGTCCTCGGCCCGGACCCTGGGTCCTCTCCCTGCGCGGGGGAGCGGGGGTCTCGGCCACATCCTGCCCAGAACAGAGCAGCTGGGACCCATTTCCTGCCCCTCCCCCATCACTTCCACTGTCCCGCTGTCTCCCTCTCCGCCCCCCCGCGCCTCCTTCCTTTCCCTCTGGCTTTGCCCCTGCCCCTCCCTCCCCGGCCTCTTCCCCGCTCCCCGCGACCTGACTTCTCCCCCCACCCCAGCCCAGGGGGTGCAGCCAGGAGTGGGGGGTAGAGTAAGAAAGGAGGGATTCCCCCCCAACTGGGAGAGAACCCAGGCCTCCAGTCTCTCGACCCCCTGCTCTACCCCACCAGCCCCACTCCCTCTCCCAGGGCTGGGGGAGAACCCAGGCATCCCGTGTACCACACCCCATCTCACTCTTTCTGTATCAGGATGGATAGAGGGAGAGGGGTGGTCCTGGAACCAGATACCCAGAGGGATGCATGTGTGCGTGTGTGTCTGTGTGCACACATGTGTGTCCAAATGTGAGGGTGTCCATCCATGTGCATATGTGTGCATGTCCCCGTGTGCATGCATATGCATACATGTATCTGTATGTGTGCATACATGTCTCTGTGTGTGTACACATGTGTGTGCGCAGAGGAGGGAGAGGGTGGATGGAGGGCAGTGGGGGTGGACATACAGGCTGAGCCCACTGAGGATCAGGCCCCGGGGGACGGAAGGGGCCTCATTCCTGGGAAGGAAGAGCCAGGAAGTAGGGCTGGGGAGGAAAAGGGGACTGGATGGGGGGTGTTAATGGGGCACTGGTAGCTCCCAGGCAAGAGGGATGGGGCAGCAGGCAAGAGATGCTCATGGACATAGAGGGAAAACAGCTGGGCCAGGCTGTGGATGAGGGCCCCACCGCAGAGGTGGCTGCATCTCGGTGCCAGCAGGAGGTTGTTAGGCAGCGTAGACAAAGCCTTGGCTGGGATGAGATAGCTGGGGCTGGACCTGCTCGCAGCAGTGGGTTGGACTTGATGACTTCCTGAGGTCCTTTCCAATCCTCATTTTCTGTGATTCCAGCCCCAGCTGTTTGGGAGGAGGCTGGGAACATGGCCCCTGGCATGTTGACAGCCGCCAGAGTTATCTGTTGCTCCAGAAAGGTCAGCAGGACTCTGGGATGCTTCTGATTCCACCCACAGCAGCAGGGGCACCAGCACCAGCATCCCCGCCCTTCCACAGCCAAGACAGAACCCAGGTGTCCTGGTTCCCAGCTCCCCCGTCCAGCTCTAATCACTAGACCACATTCTCCTCCCAAAGCCAAGAAAGAACCCAAGCATCCTGGCTCCCACCCCCACTGGTCATGCAGCAGCCGGCCATTAGGCTCCCAGAGCTAGGATGCAACCCAGGTGTCTGCCCCACTGCCTGCCCGCCCACCCCACTTCTAGCAGAGCTGCACAGAACTCAGGAGCTGCTGTTGGCATCACAACAGGGCCAGATCCTGGCACTGGCTCAGTGGGGCATGAAGCAACAGGAGGGCAATTGCATCAGAAGCACAAGATCAACTGCGGAAGCCAGGGCCCTAGGGCTCTGGCATAGGGTGCAGCACGGCTGACGACAGGCAAGAGCTTCACATTGGCAGGGGACCGAGAGGGGTGGCATCTGAGCCCTGGGAACTCCCTTGGCCCATCTCAACAGGACAGACAAGCCCCAGCTAGAGAAGCTCACTCCTGCCCCATGGCCCTCTGCTCACCCCACTCCGTCCCCACCAGCCATGCTGGTGCCCCTCACTCTCAACCCACAGCCATCCCCCCCACGCCCCTCATGCCAGTGCCCCTCCCTCCAGGTCCGCAGCCCCCTGCCCCACCCCTCCTTGGGAAACTTCCTATTCCCAAGCTGGCTCCCAGCCTTCCCCCACCCCTGCTTTTAACCCACAAAAACACCCACGACTTGGGTGTGTCCATCCCCCCCGCCCCCCAACTACAAGCAGCTACAGCTCCAAGCCCTGGGGACTCCACTCTCCAAAGGGGACACAAGCATGTCATGACACCTGCTGGCCAATGTCAGGAATGCACCCAGCTCAGGCAGGCTGAGGCCTGGGGCCTCCCCTTTGTGGGGGAGAAACCTGCTTTTGCCCAGCCCAGCGGTTCTCAACCAGGGTGTGATGGCATCCTGGGTGCATAAGATCCTTGCTAGGTGTGCCAGCGCAAGTCACAAGATAGACCCAGAGCTTTCAAACAGGAAACCATCATGTTAAAAGCATCCTGACTTGCTGGGGGCTCGAGTGCTATGGCTCTATTATTTCCCTGTAGTCAAAACAGAGCAAAAGCTCACAGCTGGATTTTTCAAGTCTAAAATGGTTGAGAACCACTGGGCCTGATGGACTGAAATCCCTCTGGGCAGGAGCCAGCTATGCCCATTCACTCAGCTCCCAGCCTTTGGGGTCAGGAAGGAGTTTTAGTCCATGGTCAGAATGGTATGGACTATGGAGGGGTTTTGCGTTCCTCTAGCAGTGAATATGGCTTCTACCTAGGATTTCCTCTATATACATAAACAACCTTTTCCAGCAGCAGGAGGGTGGCTGCTGTGGTTTTTCTGCTTCACCTGTGGCAATTTGGGGATTATGTCTTGTGTCAGGGTTGACAGTAGCTTTGCCAAGAAGCTAAAGGATCATAGAATCATAGAAAATTAAGGTTGGAAGGGACCTCAGAAGGATATCTAGTCCAGTGGTTCTCAACTTTTTTTGTGCCAGGACCCATGTGTAAACATCGATGGCCAGTCCCGACCCAGTGCCCCTCATTCCCAACCCACTGCCCCCAGGCCCCAGCCCTCCAGTGTGTGGGACAGGGGGTGGATGTGTGGGGCTAGGGGTGGGGTGTGAAGCATGGGGGCCCCAAGCAGCTCCTTGCTGGCTGGAAGCTTGCTAGCCTGCAAAGGAAAAGCCACTGTTTCTCATGTATTTCTCCTTTAAAGGAGAATCCATTTTTAAAGTTTGTTCATGACCCTTTCACATATTATTGCAACCCACTTTTGGGTTGTGACCCACAGGTTGAGAAACACTGATCTAGTCCAACCCCCTTCTCAAAACAGGACTAGCCCCAACTAGATCATCCCAGCCAGGACTTTGTCAAGCCAGACCTTAAAAACCTCCATAGATGGAGCTTCCACCACCTCTCTGGGTAACCTATTCCATTGCTTTACTACCCTCCTAGTGAGAAAATTCTTCCTAATATCTAAACTAAACTTCTCTTGCTGCAACTTGACACCATTGCTCCTTGTTCTGTCAAGGTGGCTGGATTGGTACAGGGTGGTTTGGCTAGGGCTGATCCTGCCTCAGGCAGGGTGTTGGAGTAGATGCCCTCTCAAGGGCCCTCCCTACCCAACTGCTCTATGATTCTATACTCTGATTCAAAGATTACCCAATTTGCTCCACAACTGCCTGCCTTTTCAGAGGGGGACCTTTTCTGAGAGCACAGAAGCCTATGCATCCCAATAAGTCAAACTACCATAAAAGAACAGCCCCTTCCAGCCCAACATCTTTCCGATTTTACAATAATGCATATGAACATCTGATGCATAATGCTTTAATTCATCCCACACCTTTGCCTAATCTCATCCTCTACAAGATTTAAATTACCCACCACAGATATTGCACTTGCACAGGGGCCAAGAAAGGGAGTAACACCTGCCACTCCCACAGTGTTTCCCTCTTTTTCAGGGTTCATTCACACAAGGCAAAACCAAAAGGGAACACAGGCCACAGGGAACAGCAACATCAGCTCATGTCCAAGGTGCCTGGAAGGGCAACAACTGCTTTGCAATTTCCCTCCCACCAGCTTCGCTTTCAATGAACTGATCTCCCACAGAACCTTCCCTAAAAGCTCATCCCTCAGCAGAGAAGGAACATGGGAAAATTTCAGCCTGAACACTTAACATTGGGCAGAGAGGGAGGAATGAAAAAAGAGGGATGAGAATGGAACAAGTTACACAACCTGAAATCACTGCTGCTCTCACAGTTTGCTCCCCTTCTGGTGGCCAGAGCTGGCATTGCAAGCAAATACCACCCCCACCCCCCCCCTTTTGGCCAGGCTGCATAGGATCCTCTATGGAGGGGAAGCTATAGGGGATTACATTGGAATTGCTGCCCCCCCGAGCAGCCAGAGACCACATCCCAGACAGGGTGCTACTCTCTGATGGTGGGAAGGGGATGCACGTGGCTGGAGTGCTGCCTCCCAGTGCTCAGAGCTGGTATTGCAGGTCCCCAGGGGTGGTGCTGCCCTCCTCCAGGGGCTGGAAAGGGCACTACATCCCCAGGGGAGCGGGATGGAAATTAGAGGGTGGCCCATTAATGCAGGGGTCAGGGCTATACAACTGTGGAGGAAGTGGGGGAGTAAAAGGTTCATATACCATTGGAGGAGACAAGAGAGGGGGACCCCACATTTTAAAGCTTGCCCCTTGCCCTTATAAAATAAATATTGGAGTAAAAAATATATATATATACCAGGAGGTAGAAACCTTGGAAAAGCAAGTAAGTGCTGGGAACCACCCCTGTGGGTGTGGGGGAGTCCAGGTGCGGCTGACAGCAACCACCTCCTCCTAGAGAGGCATGTACTTGCAGGGGGAGTCCATCCAGGGAGGTACAATTGTGGGGTGGGGCTGGTTCTGGAGGCCAGGGTGGCAGTCACATCAGGCACAGCGGGCCAGTGGCCTATGCTCCCAGCTGCATGGTACCAATGGAGGGCAGAGGTGTTGCTGTTGGCTTCTTCACAGGCTGGAGACTTCTGTCTCGCTGTCCACTTTCTTCTTCTGTCTTTCCATCACAGCTTCCAGCTCGGAGATCTTCCTGGAGTCCTGGAAGGGCAAAGAGTTGGGGTGGAACCCAGGTGTCCAGGCTCCCAGGCCCAGCCTACCCTCATCCACTAGACCCCGCTCCCCTCCCAGAGCTGGGATGGAACCCGAATCCTGGCTCCCCACTTCCTGCGCTAACCCCCAGACCTCACTCCCCTCCCAGTGCTGGGATAGAAACCAGGAGCCCTGGCTCTCAGCTCCCTGGGACCCAAGGGGAGCTAGTACCTCCAACATGGCGTGGTGCACGGTGACTTGGCTGTAGACTCTGGCTCCTTCCTCAGAGCTCACAGCCTTGAACTCATTTTTGTGCAGGGAGAAGAGCTGTGAGCCATTCAGCACCCCCAGGGCACTCACCGTCCTGGGCAGGGGAAGGAAGCACTCATATCAGCTGCCCCATGGAGCCCCCTCAATCAGCCCATCCCCCACCACCCAAATCCCCTGGCTGTGGGCTTCCCTGCAGCAGTGCCTTGGCCAGAGAAGCCCAGCATCATGAGCTTCCCCACAGCAGTGCCCCAGGCAGGGGAACCCTCCTTCAACACAATACCAACAGTGCCCCCAGCAGGGGAGAGGAGACCCAAATGCTGCGAGCTTCTTCACAGCAGTGCCCCCAGCCATGCTGTGGGTGGGAACTGGGGGAAAAACACAGCTTTGTACAGTGGCCCCCCTCCACAGTCACATGACCAGTGAGCACAGCCTCAGCCCTTCTAGGGATTGTTCCAATCACTATGGCATTGGTTTCCTTCTCCCGACCCATCCAATCGTATTTGACAGGAATCCCAGACCAAGGCTGTGCCCAGTTGCAGCTGTCCCGGGATCCCACCAGCCAGTCACAGAGCGGATGCCAAGGTCAATCCAATCAGGGTACACCAAGCAGTCAAGCTAGCAAATCAAACAGCTAAGAGACGCTGATGCCAGCCAATCAGAGCAGAGAACAGGTGAAACAAAATGATGGAAGCCAGCCAATGAGAGAATAGAGCCAATTATGGAGCAACGTGGGCCAGGAAAGGTCAATGGTCACTGAACATGACCCATGGTGACTCACTGGGGGCTGAAGCCTTTGGCCTGCAGCCAGGCCTGGACTTGAGCCGGGTCCGAGTCATAGCCCAGGGGCACGGAGGTGTCCGGGGTCCGCGGGACGTGCAGGGGTTTGGCGGGGCCCGAGCGCCCGTTGACCAAACACTGCAGCAGCTCCTCGTTCACGCTGTTCAGCTGGCTGAGCCAGTCTACGGGTCAGGAAGTGTTACCCACAGTGCACTGGGAGAGGCGACCCTCCTGCCTCCAGCCCCTCCCTGGCCTAAAGAGGGGTGGGGTCATGCCCTGTTTTTCCCACACATAAGGAGCAGCCTCCTGGGGACAACCTGCTACCCCTCCCTCCCCAAACACAGGGGTGGGTCTTCCTGGGACCCCTCCCTCCCCTCTCCACAGAAGGGCAGGGCTCCCTGAGGGCCCTCCCCCCCAGAGGGGCAGGGCATTCTTGGATCCCTCCCTCCTCTGCCCATGGGGGGGGGCTTCCTGGGGCTCCTCCCTCCCCCCCCACAGAGGAGTGGGGCATTCTGGAACCTCTCTCTCCTCCCCCAACAAAGGGGTGGGGCTCCCCGAGGCCCCTCCCCCATCCCCTCCACAGGGGCAAGGGGCTGGTTTCCCCCTGATGGGGGGGGCTCTGCCCTTCCCCGCTCAGAAACAGGCCAGGGCCTGGCTCCCCATGGCAATACCTGCCCCACTGAGGGCCCCTTACCTTTCTCACTAGGGTCCACAGCGAGTCCCTCGGTGCTGTCCCACCTGGCCTGGTGAAGGGCTGGGACCTTGGCCTTGGGAGCCAGCTGGGGAGGGGATTTCTATCCAGAAGCAGGGGGGAAGGTGTTGCAAAGAAGAAGCATTGCCAACCCAGAACCTCATACCAAGCCCCTAACCCCAGCCCAACCCAACCAGCACCCCCTGCTCACCAGGGACCTAAAGATGCCCTGGCCGGAGCTGGAGCCAGCGCTGCTGTTCCCATTGGCTGGGGCAACACCATTGTAGTTGTGGGCACCAGGGAAGCCAGGTCCCAGTGCTGGAGCCAGGATGTTGTAGGGGACATAGCCCGTCTGGCCATAACGGTTCTGGACCTTCCACCACTTCTTGGAGTCTTCCAGGACCTGGGGAGGGAAAGAAATAAGACCTGGGGACTGCTGTGAGCTTCCCCCCAGCAGTGTCCCCAGCTGCTGAGATCTTCCCCACCGCCCCAGCAATGTACCCAGCTGCTGTGAGCCTCTTCCTGGCAGTTCCCCCAGCTGCTGTAAGCTTCCCCCCAGCAGTGCCCCCAGCTGGGGTGACTGCAAGGCAGGCTCACCTCCAGGAGCTCCCCCTGCAGCACTGACAGCTCACTGCTGTTCCTGGCCACAAATTCATACACACAGCTCACAAACTTGCCATCTCCAGAGTGCCTGTGGCTGGGGAAAAGTAAAGGAAAATATGGGTAAAAGGGGGCCCAGGACACCTGGGTTTTCTGCCTGTCTCCGAGAGAGGAGTGGACCTGGTGGGTTACAGCAGGGAAGAGGCTGGAAGCCAGGACACCTTAGGATACCTGGATGCCATCCCAGGTGGGGAAGGGGAGTGGAGGTTGTCAGGTTAGAGTTTACTTGGGGGCGGGGGGGGGAGGGGCGGTCATGACACCTGGGTTCTCTCCCAGCTCAGGGGGGCAGTGGGGTCTGGAGGGAGCCCGTGTTCCTCCTTCCCTGCTACTGAAGTGCCTGCCCCGATGTGGGGAGAGCAGAGGGGACCCCAGAAGCTGAGCGCATGCAGGGCTGTGGGGAGGAGAGAGAGAACCAGGTGCCCCCCACTCCCTACCTGAGTGGAGCTGCCCCTCAGCCTCCTGCTCTGACCCGGGGGCTCGGCGGAGTGCTGGGCCCAGCCAGGGGGGCGGTGGGCTAGGGCGAGGCTCTCCTCCGGGATCCTCCTTCCTCTCCATCCCCCCATGCTTCCTCAGCGCTGAAGCCTGATCTGCATCCCCCAGTCCCTGGCTGGGGCCTCGTCCCCTGCACTCACCTGAGACCCCTTAAAACCCATCCTGCCTGTGCCAGGTTACCACTGCCCCTTCCAAACTCACCCTAATCAGCTCCCTTAAGAAGCCCCGCCCCCAAGGCCAAACCCCACCCATTCCACCTGTCCTCTTAACCCCCCCAACCCCCTGCACCTCCCCCTAAGCTCCCACCCACCTCCAGGCTGTAAACCCCACCCACCTCACCCTAAGGACCACCCACACCTCTAGACTCCACCTACCTGTCCCTAAACCCTACCCCCATCCAGGCTCCAAACCCCACCCCCTGTCCCTAAGACCCTGCCCCCACCTCCAGGTTCCACCCCCCATGCTCCAGCCCCGCTCTGTCTACCAGAAGCCCCCATCTCTTCCTTTGCCCCCCAACCCCGTCGCCCTCACCACCGAACCCACCTGCCCCCCAGAACAAAGGGAAATACACGCACACACACAGAAAAGGCATCTTTAGGGCACCTAGGCTCCAAACCCAGCGCCTTTCCCCATTCCCCCTCCCCTGCCAGCCCCTCCCTAGCATCCTCTGTGAGCCCCCCCCTGTGCCTGCAGCCTACCCCCTACCAGGGTGTGTCTGATGAGGGGGCAAGGAGGGGCCTGCTGTGGGTGGTACGTACCCATTGGCCTCGATGGAAGGTGCCGACTGCTGCAGAGGGGAGATGGGGGGAAAAGTGAGTGTGGGGTGGGGGGAAGTGCATCTCCAACTGTGACCTCCCCGCCCCCAGAGGGGTCCCCTCACACCTAGGGACCCCCCCTACCACCTCCCCTTTCTGACACCCCTCCCTTGAGCCTGTCTGCCCCCACTCTTCTCCACAGTGCCCAGCAAGCCACCCCAGACACACACCTGCCCTCCCCTGCCCAATGCCACCTCTAACTGATAAGACCCATGGCCTGGGCACCACATTCACACCCCCCTCCCCCCCGCAACAGCCCCCTCTGCTACCGTGGGGGCCACACACTCCCTTCTCTCCCTCTCTGCAGACCCCCAGCCCTCCCCACTCTGTGCTGAGGGCTGCTGGCTGCCTCTCCCTGCCATGATGTTGCTCCCCTGGCCTCCCTCACCTGTGCCCGGCGCTCCTCATGCCGGTGCTGTGTCTCCACAGGGTCCTCCCAGGGCTGTCCAGAGGGGCCTTGGCTTGGCAGCTCCCAACCACTCCAGAAGGTCGGGGTGTAGGTGGTGGCATGGCCCTGTGGGAAGTCCACCCTGAGGAGGGGCAGAAATGGAGCTGCAGTGAGGGTGGGGGAGCAGTTATACAGATTGGGACGTCGTGGGATATCACAGGCCAATGCAAGGAGACCAGGTGGGATCCTGGCAGGGTGGGGAGGGAGCAAGGGGCCCTGGAATAAACCACAGGCCACGGGACCATGGGAGAGACCGCAGAGATCCTGAGAGGCTATGGGGAGGCTTGTGGGCAAAGCCAAGTAGGGAAAAACAGGAAGGGGGTGTGAATGGAAATCCTGGGGAACATTGAGGCATCAACCGTGGGATTACAGGCATGTTCACGGGTGAAATCCAGAGACCCTGGGGGGAAAAGCAAGGAATTCTGGGTCAAAATCACGGGGAACATGGAGGGATCAGGCCTAGAATCATGGGCGAGGTCACAAAGAATTGGGGGGCGAAACTGAGGCACCCCCTGGATAGAAGCAAGGACTCCTGGTGGAGACAGTGAGGGGACTGTGAGGAACAGGGAAGGATCTTGGAGGTTCAAAGCTTGGAGAGTGAAGTCTGGAGAGGGAGTCAAACAGGAGAATAACCATGGGTGAGTGAGGAGGGTGTAAGCCCCTGGTGCTGATAAAGGATGAGGGTGCTGTAATGGGGCCAGCGGGCTCAAGGCTCTGACTCCTCTAGGTGTCAGGCTTTGTCCAGCCTCCAGGCCTTGCACCCATTGAAGTAAGGGTTTTATAGCTTAACACAGCATAGTAGCTGCTGGGGGTGAGGGAAGGTGAAAGGCTGAACCCCCCTGGCCTGGCCCACAGCTACCCAAGGCATAAGCCCTGCCAGGCTTGCCTCTGAGAGCAAAGGATCATGGGCCAAAACAAGGGATCCAAGGGAAAATTGGGGTGGAACCGAGGGGCTGTGGGTGAAAGCACAGAACCGTGGGCAAAACTCAAGGAGAACTCACAAAACTGGGGACAGGCGCATCAGGGGAAACCCCAGAGGACAAGCAAACTGAGGGCCACAGCTGGGACTTAGTTCAGGGAGCTGGACCTAGCACTGCCCCCCCAACCTTCCTGCATGGCATCTCCCCACCAGGTAAGTAGGTACCGGGGCTGAGTCCAGTTCTCCCCCAGCAAATGCCACAGCTCGAGTTCCTCAGGTCTCAGGCAGCCACGCAGCAGGGTCACGGCCTCCAGGGTTAGCATAGGGGAGTGGATCTCGCTGGCGAAGAGCGGCCCCCCTGAGGCCTCCACCACCTGGGATGGGGACAGGGAGAAACCCCAAGAGCTGTCAGTCATATGGGCCAGGTCCCAGACCCATTCAACTCAGGGACAAAGACCCAGATCTCAAAACCACAGAGGTGCCCAGACAGCCCCTCCCCCGCCGCCACACTCCCCCCCACAAACCAGCCAGGGGCAGAGCCCTGCCCCAAACCCCTCCCCCCACAGGGGTGCAAGGTCCCTCCCCAGTGCCCACAGCAGCCCTCCAAGAATGGGCAGTGAGAGACACTCAGCTCCCCCCTGTCCCCAAGAGCCCCCTCAACCCCTGCACAATGAATGGTGAGAGACCCTGGAGTTTCAGTGCCCTCCACAACCCCCCTCTGTGCCTCCCCCAGAGATACACACCCCACAGCTCCACTCTGGCAGCCCCCCACCCACTCCCCTCTGCAACTGGCTCCCAAGTTCCCTCTAAAATGGCTCCCCCTGTCCCTATAGCCCCCTCCTCCTATCCCTATAGACTACCCCCATGCTGGTATCACCACCCCCACCATTACCCTTCACAGCCCCTGGTCTGGGCTAATGCAGGGACTTGTCTTTGTGCCCCCAACTCACCGTCCTCAGGGGCCCAAAGAGGAAGTGGACAAGCTCCTCTGAGCTGGGGTTCATGATGTCTGAATGCAGTCTTGCCTGTAGGGGGGGAGGGGACCCCAACTCAGTATCAATAAACCTCTCCAGTTCCAGCTGGGGGAGGGGAGGGGAAGAGGGAAGGACACCCGTGTTCTCTCTCCAGCTCTCAGAGGGGAGTGGGATCCGGTGTGTTACGGCAGGGGAACAGCAAACCAAGATACCTGGGTCCTAGTCCCAGATCTGGGAGGCAAGCAGGGTCCAGTGGCCTATAGTGGGGCATGGGGGAAAATGGCAA
Organism: Alligator mississippiensis; assembly: GCF_030867095.1. Lineage (NCBI taxonomy): Eukaryota > Metazoa > Chordata > Crocodylia > Alligatoridae > Alligator > Alligator mississippiensis. The sequence goes on from NC_081828.1 coordinate 39,199,703, forward strand.
GCCAGGATGCCTGGGTTCTAGCTGATGCTGGGAGAGGCTTAAAGCTTTGTAATCCCCCACTGGTGTGATCCCACACTCACCAGCAGGCTGAAGGAATACTTCATCTTGGCCAGGACATCTGCAAACTCCTCCAGGGAGGGGGGGCGTGCCCGGAGGGTCAGTAGCCCCTCTACAGGGAAGGAAAGGGTTAACACTCCATTGTGGGGATGGGATGCAGTCAGGGCTGGTGGGGGCAGTCATGGGGGCATCCCAGAGGTGGGGTCCCTAGTAGGTTGAGGAGTGAAGGGGGAGCCCATGGGTCAGTTGGGGGATGGAGGTAGTGTTCACAGAGCAGGAAAGGGGGACTTAGGGCATCCACAGGGCAGGAAGACTGCAGCTGGGAGAACAGTGTCCCCCGTCATCCCCCTCCCCAAATCAGCAGCACCCCGCCAGTCTAGGGGAGTCTGCAGTGCAGGCCATGAAGTACCCACAGGGAGGTGGGGAGCATTCTCAGTGGTGCCCCCTTTGCACAGGGGGCTTCCCATGTGGGGCAGAACAGGTGGGGAGGGGCTGAGGATGGGGAGAAAGGCAGGTTGTGTTTACCCCCCGGCTGCTGATGGCGCTGCCCCCGGGGTGAGCGCCGGCGCTGATTCAGGATCCGAAAGGCCTCAGCCGATTTCTGCAGCTTGGCCATGAAAGACTCAATGTCATCAAAGACCCGGTTCAACAGCTCCTACAGGAGTGGGGAGGATGTGAACCCATGGCTCACTCAGGGGCAGCTGCCAGCACAAACCAGCATGCAAAGCCCCTCAGGTGTGCACAGGGCCCCTCATGTGCCACGTGTTGTGTGCCCCCACCCACCCAGGCACATCAGAACTCACCATGTCCTGCTCAGCCCGCAGGAAGGTCAGATGGGAGGGCTCAGAGGAGTCAGCTGGTGGTAGAAAATACAGGAGGTCAGGACACCTGGGTTCTCTCCCAGTGGGGTGGCTGGGAGAGGGTTGGGGTCTGCTGAGTTACAACTGCGGGGAAGGAGTGGGCCAGGATGCCTGGGTTCTCTCTCTGGTGGGGTAGAGCAGGGATGGGGGTTCTATATTGGCTCTGGAAGGGGACTGGGGTTAGCGGCTTATAAATTGGGGGCTGCAAGCCAGGATGCCTGGGTTCTCTCCTAGCATTGAGAGGGGTCTGGTGGGATGGGGATTTGGTGGGGAGGTCAGCAGCCAGGACACTTGGGTTCTATACTGGTTCTGGAAGGGGACTGGGGTTAGTGGCTTTAAGTTGGGGAGGGGGTTCTCCCCTTCAGTTCCATCCCAGCTCAGGGTGGGTCTGGAAGGCCAGACACCTGGGGTCTAGCCCCTGCTCTGAGAGAGCAGTGGGGTCTGGTGAGGTAGAGCGGGGAAGGCTGGGAGTCAGGACACCTGGGTTCTCTCCTCGTTCTGGGAGAAGAGGAGGGTCTGGGAGTTAAGGAAAGGGGAGCTAAGAGCTAGAACACCAGGGTTCTTTCCCCTCACCTGCTCCTCTCAGACTCTCCTGCAGGGACAGGGCTGCTGAGGGGGCAATCATCACCTTCCTGGGGCCGGGTGGGTGGGGGCTGCGAGCCGCCTGCTGCTGCCTCATCTCCTCCTGGTTGGTTCTGCAATGGGAACAAGGCATGGAGGTGACCACAGGAGACAACCCAGTGCCTACTAGACCCCACCTTCATGGCCTTGTGCCTGAAGGCGCCTCCTCCCTCAAGGGCCCCCCCAACTCTTCCTCCCCACCCCACATCCCCTCTGTTCCCCTATACCTTTCCCTGAAGATCCCCAGTTCCCTATGCCCTGGAGACACCCCATCCCCCAAGAAAGATCCCCCAGCTCTCCTCTCCCACCCTTCAGGAACCCTCTGCCTCCCACCCCACAAAGGGAACACAGGGCTCCCCTTCTACCCTCAGAGCCTGCCCCACAGTCATTCTCCGCAGCCAGGGTCTCTCAGACGCCAGGGTCCCACCTGAGCACCTCTTTCCTCTGAGTGTTGCCCCCTGATTTGAAGTCCATCAGGGCACTGTTGATGTCTTCTCGAAGGAACTCTGCCTGAGGTGGGTAGAGAGACCAGGCTATGTAGGGCATGGGGCTGATTTGGAGGAGTGGGGTGGAAGGGAGATGGTCCACTGGGGTTACGTGTTGTTCGTGTATCAGCAGCCACTCCTGTGGGCAGGCCACTGTTGACTGGATCAGACCCTCCAGCCCATGGCCATCTGTTACCCAGCATGCCATGGGGCAACAGGCCTGCTTGGGATGGAGCTGGAGGAAACATGGCAGCATTTTCCTCTAGGGATGAACAACCACTAGGTGGGATGGCCAACATCCCAAAAGAAGTGGGACTTCTTAGGATCCTGCTCTGGACTCTGGAAGCTGATTGGCTCATGGAGTAAAAAGTCCCTCCCATCTGAAGGTGAGACTTCCTACAATGGAAATCAAGGCTCTGGAAGATGATGGGATGGAAGTCTCAGGCATTGGAAGTTAGGATGTTCTGGACCAGGAACACGTGATGCTGGAAACCCATTGGTGGAGGTCGCATAGATGTCCCATCTACAAGGGGATGGGGTGCGGATGACTTCTTCCAATGGAAAACCAAAGCTGTGGAAGCTGCCTGGCTAATCCAGTCTTGGGAAGGAGAGACTTCCTGCAATGGGCACCATATCCTGACTGGCCCATGAGGATCTCATTTGGCTTTGCACAGATGGTGCTGATATCCTGGAGCATGATGGGAAAAAGGGGGTGGGGCTGTGGATGGCTCAAAGGCATTTAAAGGAGGACTCCAAAATGCAGGGGGTGAACCCAGGGGTCTGGGGAAATTCCAGTGCAGCAAAAGGAGGGGGTACACCAGTGATGTCATCTAATGGGTGGAGCCAACAGCTCCAAAAGCTGGTTAACAAGATGGTACCCCACAGGGGAGTAGGAACCCAGGTATCTGGGTGAGCCACCCCTCCCCTGTGGTGCTCCTCACCCCAATCTGGTCGCACTGGAAGAAGTGGACATGGGGCTTGGGCTGATGGGGCTCCTGGAAGACAAGCAACAGCAAGGAGCGGGGCCGGCGTGGAACCAGCACCGTCTCACAGCACAGCACCGTCACCAGGCCATAGTTCTCCATCTCATCCTGCAGGGGGGGACAGTAATGCATGGGCCAGGGGGCCCCCCATAACCACTGCCAGGGCACCCAGAGACTGAGGGGGCTTGCCCAGAACAGCCCTTTGACTCAGTGCCCCTAGAACGACCCCCCTGAAAACAGCACTCCCAAACCTGGTGCCCCCAGGACATCCCAGAGTCAGGTCCCTTGTCCCAGAGATGCCTCTTTACCCAGCACCCCCAGAACCACCCCTTTAAACCCTCCCCTGGGCACCCCAGGCCCTGGCACCCGCCTCCAGAACCACTCTCCCCAGGCCCTGCGCCCCAGGCATCCCCAGACTGTGCCCTAGATCCAGCCCCCTCAGGACCTGCCCCCTCTGCCCTCCACCTCTCCCCATCACCCCCCAGCCCCCACCTTGGAGTCAACATCAGAGAGCTTGATGGTGGAGCTGGTGACCTGCAGAAGCATCTCCTGGGCCCAGAGGTGGCCCTGGGTGTCCATCTCCCCCAGCTTCCGCACAGCGTCCTCCACTGTGCGCAGGTCCTCAGTCTCCCCCAGGGAGAGCGTCACCAGGTGCTGGCAGGGGGTAGGCAGGTGGGGGTGAGCCAGATACGTCCCACACCCAGCCCAGAGCCCCACACCCACCTTGAGTGACAGCCAAGGCCTCCCACCCAGCTCCCCCTTGTGGCTGGATCAGTGCTTCCTGGAGGGGAAAGGCCTCATGCCCATCTCCACCCCCTGCCCTAGGAAGCGTGCCTGTGTCTAGCACCCACCTGAGTGGAGAAGGGGACACCCCACCCTTGAGTCAGACACTGCACTGGGGCCCTTATACCTGCCCCTCCATATCCACTCCCCCCCCCCCCCCCAAAGCCCAGGGCGGGAGGACAGGAGCCTCTCACATTGACAGTATACTGGGACACATCAGCCATGATGATGTTGGAGTACTTCTTCCTCTGTTCTGTGGGGAGAGAGAGGGTGGGGGAATGAGACAGGGGTGAAGGGGGCAGGGGCCTGTCCCCTGCAAGGGGACACCAAGTCCAGTCCTGCAGCAGGGCAAGGCACTGGCTATTTCAAGGGATTTCCCAGCATCCCCTGAAGGAACCAGTTTGGTGACTGGGGATTAGCTGGACACCACTCCTTGGCCTCCTCCAATCCATACCTGCCTCGGCTTTGTGTTTCTTTCATTTTCCCTTTCTGGGCAGGGATGGGGGAAGGAAGCAAAGGCCTGTGGGGCTGTTCTGAGGGAGGTGGCCAAGCGGGGAGGGCATGTGGGGCAGAGGACCCTCCCACAGGAGAGGTGGAGGAAGTCTAAGGATGTTGTCTCCTATATTTCAGGTGGTGAGACCTCACAGCCAGTCCCCAACCCCACAGCCCTGCAGAGACCCTGCTACTACCTCCTGGTGACCTCATAACCACCCCCAAACCCCTCTGAGCCCCCTCACCCACTGCCCAGCCCCACAGTGACCTTGCCACCACTTCCTCAGCCCTGCAAGGACACCACAAGCAGCCCCACAGCAATGCCCCCTCCAGCCTAAGAGAGACCTCAGACCCTACCTGCAGCAGCAAAGCAACAGTGCAGAAACCCTACAATAATGTACTGGGTGACCCTATGATAATGCCTGGCCATGCCCAGATTCAATGCCCTGCTAAGACCCCTTATGACAGCAGAGTGCAGCAGTGTGTGAGGCCCCTACACCAATGCCCCAGCCCCACAGAGACCCTATAACACACAGCACCCCAGTACCCCCCCCAGATGTCCAGGATGCTGGGGACCCCTTGTGTACAGTCCCTGCAGTTCAGGGACCAGTTCCTATCCTGCACCGACCCAAGTGGTCCAGCTGCCCCGGGTTAGTGCTTTCTGCAGGTAACTGACTGCAGGCATGGGGGGAATTAGGGGCTCCAGGCAGCTGGGACCCCAAGCTGGGGCATCGCAGCCCTGGAGTGAAACTCCAGCCCTGCATGTCCCCCCTCCCAATCCTACTCGCTCCCCTTAACTTTCTTCCCAGTGCCAGATCCCTGCCTTCAATACCTCCCTTGCCCCCAAGAGACCTGCCCCCCATTGTCCCCAGAGAGAGGTGGCATCGGCTCAGGGACTCACCGTAGATGTCCCTTGCACTCAGCTTGGGCAGCTCAAGTCCACTACAGAAGGGATCACAGAGGAAAGGGTTAAAAGAGCAGAGGCAGGGCTCTGTAGCAGGCTAGATTTAAGGGTGGGTTGGGGGAGGATTCCCTGTCCAGAGCTGGGATAGCACCCAGGTGTCCTGGCTCTTCCCAGCCCCCTTCCAGTCTAAACTACCAGACCCAATTCCACTCCTGGAACTGGGATAGAACCCAGGAGTCCCAGCTGCCCACCTGCCCCCGCTTTGACCGGTTTTCCATCCAGAGCCAAGACAGAACCCAGGAGTCCTGGCTCCCAGCCCCAGCTGCTCTAGACTCTACTCCCCTCCTAGAGCAGGGAAACAATCCAGCAGTCCTGACCTCCAGCTCTAACCCCACCCCACCCCACTCCTCTTCCCATACTCTCCCCAAAATGAAGGCAGGGGGTGGGACTCACTTGTCCAGAAGGCTCATGGTGCAGGAGAGTCTGGAACTGGCATGCAAGAACCTGAGCGCGGGGATGGGGAGAAGACCAGCTGCTACCCTGAGCTGGGACAGAACCCAGGCATCCAGGCTCCCACTGCCCTTGCTCTAATCCACTGACTCTTCTTTCCCCCAAAATCAGGGCAGAACCCAGGAGTCTGGGGCTGGGTGGTTCCTCATGTTACATGCTCTCTGTTTCTTAACCATGCTGCTCTGTTTGTCCAGAGTGAGAGCTGCCAGCCAAATCCCTCAGTCCCAACTGCTGGGTTAGGACCCCTCAGCCCCCCCATCCTCTTCCTCCATGCTGCACGAGGCTGGACCCCCTAAGGAACATGATCCCTGGCCTCCAGGGTCCCCCAGCGGTAGGGGGGGTGGGGCAAGGATGGACCCCCCCCCTTCTCTGTTCCCAAGCTATACAAAGGTAAGACCCCCCACACTTACCTATCCTCACACCAACCCTATGCAGCTTGGACCCACAACATGTCTGGGTGGGGGGACGTGGCCCCAGCCCCAGTGTCACCTGGTAACAGGTGTGCCCTGCTACCTGGCCGGTGAGTGGCAGGCCAGGCCACACCCTCATGCATACTTGCACAGGTAGCTCTGGGCTCAGCCTTCCCCACTCCCAACTCCTGAGCCCAGATGGAAAGAGGGTACTGGTTAAATATAAACCTGACCCTAATGCTCTGGAGGGGCAGAGCCTGACTGGTGGGTTACAGCAGGAAGCCAGGACACCCGGGTTCTCTCCCAGCTTTGGGAAGGGGAGGGGGGTTGGGGGGAAGAGCCCACAAGTCTCCATCCCCTTGGCTGTACCAGGCGCACCCAGCAGAGGCGGGTTTCACAGGCCATTCCTGGCCCTGTCACATCATAGAGTTGCACAGTACAAAAGCAGAGCTGCCGTACCACACCCTCACCCCCACCCCCAGCAAGGCAAGGGCCCTGCAGGCGTAATCACTGCTGGTCCTGCCCAGCACTAAGAATGCAGCCACCTCTGGGGTGCGGCACTGTGGGGTGGTTTATACAGGGACCCCTTCACCTGGCACTGGGAAGCAGCTGGTTCTGGGGTGGGGCGCAGCAGGGGAAAGACTGCAGACAGGAACAATGCTTGATACTGATGGGGAAAACAAGCAGGGATTTGGCAGTGGGGGGGCTGTTAGGAGACATGGGGAGCAGGGGGCACAGCCTGGAGACAGGGTTTGTGGTTCCGGTGCTGAAGGGCTTTGCAGGCAGCATCATGCTGTGCTCTTCCACCTCTCCCTGAAGCACAGCACCCCACAACCCACACATCAGGGTGCCTTCACTCTTCCCAGTGCTGCAGGAAGAGAGTGACACAGCATATTCAACTAGGGCCAGGTCTGACTTGGCCTGAATCAAACTCACAAGAAGCCGGACTCAGGTGGGAACAAAGAAGGGAACCAGAGCATCCAGCAAAGCCCAGACAAAACCAGGTCCAGCCCTCAGTAAACTAAAGTAGCTCCTAATGGTTAGACAGGAAGGAGGCCTAAGAGGCAGGACTACTCAGTTCTACCCGTTCTAGAAGTAGCAGGGTCTACTGCATTATAGCGGGGGTTTGAGAGCCAGGACGCTGGGGTTGCTGCAGCTGTGGGAGGGGCAGGTGGGAAACAGGACTCCTGGGTCCCATACCTGACCTTTTGTTCCTTGATCCCATGGGTGGGGTGGAGGGTGCTGTGGCCCAGTGCCGCTCCCATCCCTGGCATGCAAACAGGCAGGCACGTGGGACTGGGACAGGCTGGGATCCTGGTCTGACCAGCTTGGCTCAGGATTGGGCACACCCTGGCCCCTTTAACCCTTTGCAATGCACTTGCAGCATTAGATCTCCCAGGCTGGGGTCTGCCCCCTCACGTTCCCCACCTAGGCCAGAGAGAACCCCACACACTCAGGGGGTTCCCCTGCTCTGGACAATGGGGTTCAGCCAGCACTGAGGGAATAGGGCAGGTTCTCCTCTCCCACATAACCAAAACAGCCTGTCCCCTTCCCCATACCCCACCTTGGACACCTGGGTTCCACCCTCAGGTCTGGAAGGAAACTGGGCTCTGGGGAGTTAGAGCTGGGGGGTGGCAGCAGGTGCCAGGCTACCTGGGTTCCAGGCCAGCTCTGAGAGGGGAGCAGGGGCTGGTGGGTTGGAGCAGGGGGCTGGGAACCAGGACACTTGGGTTCTATCCTAGTCCTAGGAGTCTGGGAGGATAAAGCAAGGATGGCAGGGAGCCAGGATGTCTGGATGCCACCCCAATGACAAAAAGGGAGTAAGGTCTTCCGTGGCAGGGACTGGGTTCTGTTCCTGCCTATCCAGTCTCTGGCTCTAACACACAAGAGCCCAGTGCCCAGGGGTGAAGGCAACCCCCCTCTCTGGTGCACAGGTGACCCCTGAGCTGGCCAGACCAGTAGCACAGCTCCCTCTGGGTGAGGCAGGGCCAGATCTGAGTCACCCAGAGCCATACCTGGAGAAGAACCTGTGTTTGCTCTGGGGGCATGAGCAGCACTCAGAAATGCCCCCCTGGGACTCGGTAGTGCCACAGGAGTGAGGGAGGAAAGGAACTGGAGCCTCCAGCTGAGCCCAGAGGGACCCAGAGCAACATCTCTCCCCAGATAAACTTGAGACACCTAGTGGTTAGAGCGTGGGGGATGACAAAACTGGGAGGCCAGGACTCCTGGGTACTATCTCAACTCTGGGAAGGAAGTGGGGTCTGGTGGGTTAGAGCTGTGGAGCTAGGAACCAGGACATCTGCGTTCTCTCCCTGAGTGGTGGTTAGAGGAAAGCAGGTCTGCCTTCGGGGACATTGCTGTTTTTGCAGTGCAAACAGCTTCTGAAAGGCAAGCTTCCCCCATCGTGGGAGGGGAGAGGGTCCTCTGCTGAGACTTAAGGGATATAGGGCTGTGAGACACCTCTTGGGCCTCATCTCCTCCCCAGCTCCCCCATCCCTGGGCTCATTGCTGAGGGAAGAAACTCTTGGACCAGGAGATTCTTCCTGCTGCAGACCCAACCCCTGCCCCTGCACCCAGTTATTTCTGCTCCTATCCCCACCTTTCTGATCCATCTCCTCAGGAGCAAAGATGAGGTGGGGGCTGCATCCTGGGAACATTGGGTGCAGAAAGGCCCAGTACTGCCTTTTGTGGGCTGCAGACCCCTTGGAAACAAAGGGGAGCACAGTCCATGGAAAAGAGGACTGAACAAGGAGCTAAGGCCACTTCACACCCCGGGCCGGGGGGAAGGAAGCAGACAGTGCTACAAGGCTCCTGGGCCTGGCAGGGCGAGGTAAAACCAGAGATGAGAGCCCTGTAGCAAAGACAGCTTTGGGAAAGCAGGCAATAGGGTAGTGGGACAAGGCCCTGGCATGCAGGCTGCAGGCAGTGCCAATGCCATCCTGAGGAAGACACTTAAGTCACTAGTGGCCAAGCTGGATCTGGGTGGAACTAGGCAGAGAATAAGGCCCTGGTGTTGCATACAGGTATAGACTTGATCCACAGCAAAGCAGGAAGAGAATCCAGGAGTCCTGGCTCCAATACTCCCCACTCCTCCCCACTCTAACCCTTCTTACCCCACTCCTCTCCCAAAGCTGGCGGCAGAACCCAGGAGGTCTGGGCTCCATCACCCCTGCTCTAACCCACCACACCCAACTCCCACCCCCACTCTGAAGCTAGGGCCAGAGCCTACAAATCCTGCCTCCAGCCCCCCTCAGCTTACCTTGCTCCCATAGCTGGCAGAACGCAGGAGTTCTGGCTCCCAGCCCCACCCCACTCCACCCTCTACCCTAACCCACACCCCTTTTGAAAGGGGAATCATTATGAGTGATTTTCTATTTATACCTGCGCTGCTCCAGCCCTGCTGCTCACAGCGCCCTTCTGACTGTAACAAAAAAAGTCAGTGGACACAAGTCACATTCCAGCCCTTCCCAAAGGGCGGCAGCAGTTACACTTCCTGATGCAAGGATACACAACACAACAAAACTGCTCCAACCAGCACTTCCCTCCTGCCTTAACACATCCTCAGATTTCTCTCAGGGTTTTTACACATCTCCTGCTGGTCCCCCATGGGACACTTGCTCCCTGAACTGCACTGTGTTGCACATGCACACAAAGAAAAGACAGGCAAAAGTCACTTTTGATTTTTTTTTCACTTTATTTTTAACATTGGCTTTTTTTCTCCTTTTTTTGCCCTTTTGACATTTTCCTCCCTGTGCTTTTATAGTTTGGCAGCTAAGCTGCTAAATAAACAAATACAATATATAGAATTTCTTTTTTTTTTTTTTTGTTGTTGAAAAATAATCCTCATGCAATATTGCACACTTTCTCTGTCTGGGGGTGGGGAAGGGATGGGAAGGGGATCAAGTTGGATCACGAGTGAGGTTTGGCTTTTATAGAAAATACTTTCCTTTATATACAGATATGTTCATGGAAGGGGGTGAAGGAACTGTTTCAATGGAGGAAGGTGGCGGTGAGACAACGGGTTACATGGCAAGGAATTTCATGGGGGCACCACTGTAAACGGTGAGCAGAGAGGCTGCTGGGAAGGGAGGAGTGCATGGCACGGGGTGCTGGGGATGTGCTTTGCAGTGGGGTGGATTGCATGGCATGGAATATTTGGGATGGGGATTTTTTCGGGGGGGGGGGGGGGGGAGAAGGAGCCAGGATTGGTGGCCAAACTGACATGATTTGCTTGTGGGGGGTGATGCATAGTGCCCTCATATTAAGGCAAGTATGCACACCTCCCCCTTTTATTTTGGAATGGTCCTTGCCCAATAGGCCCCTTGCTGTGTGGCATATGGGCTATCTGTGGCACTTAGAGAGAGGAAAGCTATGGTCTGTGCCCAGCCCCCACTGTCCTTTGAAGTCTGGGGTAGGGGGGTGGGGATCTGAAAGTCCCTAGACAGTAGCTTCCCCCACCCCCAACTTGGGCTCATAGAAGATGGGATTTTGGCTAAGCCAAGAATCTGGACCAGTTCTGCTGGGGAACTGGAGAAGGTGGGGTGGAGAACTAGGCTGCTGGCAGCAGGGCAGTGAGTAGGTCAAAGCCAGTCCTGCGCACCCCCCCCCCCCTTTTTTTTTGGTCATCCATAGATGTGTGAATCTATGAATGTAATTGTTTGGTCTCAGGGGATGCTGCCCCACTTCCCCTGCAGTGTGGCACCAACCTGGGATCCCCGCACCCATGGCCCAGACCATGGGGACACGCACAAGGAAGCCCTTTGAGGAAGAAACTAGGAATCTCCCCTCATGCCCCTTTTTGACACCTCAAAGAGGCTAGGGCCAAGTGCAGCACCAGCTCCCCCCGCCTCAAGGTACAGCTCTAAGGCTGCTGGAAAAGAAAAGCCATATCCCCTTTGATACCTCAAAGGAGATGGGGCCAGGACAGGAGGACACCAATCCCCACCCCACCCACAAAGTACAGCAGAGGCTGCTGGGAGTAGTGTAGTAAGCCCACCCCCTTTTTGGGCTCCATCGAGCTGGAGGGGGCAGAGCCAAGCAGGAACAGATCCCAGTGAGATGCCCCCCAGCATCCAGGGAGCCCCCTAATACCCAGTCCCCTAACACTGTATTCCCCCCACCCCTAACACTGCCACAGCACCCCCCAGCTGCCTTGCTCCCTACCTTACCCATCTTTTTTCTCAGCCCACCTTCACCCTCCTCTTCACCTCCCATGCCTAGCACCATCAAATCCCCACCTTGCCCCACTAACACCTACCAACAGCACCCCCAGCTTGGCTATTTTCCCTGCCTAGCCTGTGGCCATGCCCCAACAACAGAGATCCAAATTTGGCATGACATCAATCCTGCCAGATGCAAGCTCGGCTCTGGTGGGGATAGTTTTCACTGCCCCTTTACACCAACAAAGACCTCTTCCCCCCTTGCAACCCACAAGCAAAATGTTCATTACTGAGGAAGAAGTAAAGGGGTGGTGCCACCCACAGAGATGCTGGAGGGGGCACCCCTCTCACAAACATAGGACGAGAGGGGGCAGCATAGTGGACCTGGTGCTGGCTCCTGAAAGCTACAAACGATCAGCTTCACTTAAACAAAGAGCAGGAACAAAGGTAAAGAGCCACAGGATAAATAAGGGGGAGGGAAGGTCCAAGCAGCAGGTCTGGTTCTGTTGGGAGTCTCTGGCAGGGGTCCCCCCTCCACTACCCCGAGTGGAAGATTTTGGGAGTGTTTCTCAGGCTGAACAGGCCTCCTGGGTTGGGGGTTGATTTGACGTGGTCCTAGCCCACCATGTGGGTGGGTGGGTCTGTCCATCCGTCCGTCCGTATAGTTGCACTGCTGGGGTCAGGGTGTGCACACATGTGTATGGTCGCATTTTGGGGAAGTGCGGTTGCAGTATGGGTGTGTGTGTGTGGGTGTGTGGGCTGTGGCCCAGTCAGGAGGCAGGTGGTCACTTGGAGAGCTTGCTGATGACTCTGATCAGAGCTGCATTCTCATCCTTTAGGCGCTGGTTGTCGGCTTTCAAGTCCGAGAGAGCCTGGCAGTAGGAGCAGGGGCAATTATTCATGTGGACCAAAGGCCTGGGGTCACCCAGTGCAGGATTCTCACCCTTCCCCCCTGCAGATCAGAGTCCTCTTGCTCAGTACAGATCACAGCCCTGGGACCCTCACAGCTCAGTGGTCCCCTCCCCCTCTGACGAACTAAACAGACCTCAGACCCAAATAAGAAGCCCAGGACTCACCCAGCCTAGCATCACCCCCACACACATCAGGTTTATAGCACCATCTAACATCCCCCTGCAGATTACACCTGTAACCCAGCTCTCTAGCTCCCTACCCAACTGTAAACACACACACACACACTGCAACCCACCTGCCTTCAGACCTGTGCCCCACCCAGCCCAGAGCCCCCCAGGGGGAATTTACCTTGAGCTCCTCCTCCAGCTCAGCTGCCTTCCGCTCCAAGGCCCTGCGCTCCTGGAAGGTGGAAAAAGAGATCAGTATGGGTGGGTCAACACCCACTGGAAGGCAGAGGGAGTCTGAGGCATGTGGGAGGGAATGGGGGGTGGGGGGAATGTCTCAGCAAGGCAGAGCACCACAGAACTGCTATCCCCCACCCCCTGCCAGCCAAGCCTGGAGACACTTCCCAGCAGGGGTAGAGAGAGGACACGCTGGGACAGGGGCTTTCAGGATGCCTTCAGCAGGAGGACAGCAACTTACAAATCTTTCCAGCTCCAGCAGCGCCGGCCGCTCTGCAAATCGCTCCTGCCGCTGAAAGGGACAGGAAAGCACGTGGTACAAGGAGGAAAAGCCCCTGTCCATCGCTCACCCCTCCAACCACAGCTAGCTAGTCCCCCTGCCTTGAGGCCAGATAGGAGCTAGTAGCCCCTATCCCATTCCTCAGCTAGCCAGAGAAACCATGAGCAGCGAGACACCAGCACCCATCCCTGAAGGAGGGGCCACAGCTGGGCAATAGCTCCCATCCCTGTCTTGGGATGGGTACCACAGAGCAACCTGGAAGTCCTCTCCCCACCCAGCCCGACCTCCTGGCCAGAAACAGAGCAGAACAGAAACACCTGGCTCAGGCCAAAGATCAATCGTGCCCCAGACCAAAAATTCAGGGTTTAACTGAGCAAATACTGCCCCTGAGCAAGACTGGCATTGCTGTGGATGCAGTGTAACGCCAAGGAGTAGCCAGTAGGTGGAGCAGCAAGGTTCCCCGATACCCAATGTCCCCTTCTGCCAGGTCTGCCCTGCAGTGCACCCCATGCAGAGCTCCCTCTGATTCGTTCACCACAGCTGCCTCTTAGGCCCGGGGCTCAGGTCAGAGCTAGGATCCAAGTGAGACAGCCCTGAGGTGAAGGAGCTTTGTGATGGGATGCAGGGGAGAAAAGTGGAAAGCAGAACCCAGGCATCCTGGCAGCCTAGGCCCTGCTCTAACCCACCAGAGCCAGGAGAGAACCCAGGAGTCCTGGCTCCTGGCTCTAAATCACTGGAGATCATTCCTCTGCTACTCAGACTCTTGCCCTCTGCAGCCCTTCCAGAATACTTTCCAGCAAGGCATCTATTGGGCATAAGCTCTGCTAAGTGCAAAAGGCCCTTCACTCTAAGAGTGGGAGGGCCGCAGTGCTTGAGGGCCCAGGGCCCCTGCCCTAACCACCTGCCCCAATCACTCTGGCCCCCTTACCTGTGTCACCCTCTCCAGCTCCAGCTTGATCTGTGTCAGCTTCAGCTGCGTTTCCTGCAGCTGCTCCTTCAGCTTCTCGTTCTCCATCTGGAGGTCCTCATAGAGCTGCAGAGATGAGAGGTATCATGCTCAGCCGGGAAAGAACAGATGTCCCAGCTCCCAGGCTCCACCAAGCCATTAGAGCACATTCCTTGCTCAGATAAATGCACACACCCTGGCTCCCAGCCCATCCTTCTCTAACTCAGTGGTGCTTAACCTTTTGGCCCCATAGGGCAGATAAGTGGTCCAAGGGCCAGACACTACCCCCTCCCATGCCCTGTCCATGGGGAATGGTTTCTGAGGGCCTGGAACCACCCCCTCCTGGCTCCCTACCTTGGGATTGGGTCGTGGGACCTGGGGCTGTCCTGGTCTGGCTCTGTACACTGGGATTGGGCACCAGAACAAGTATGCAGCGCCCAGAGATCCAACAGCAGTGCCACCACTACTCTGCTGCCAAATTTTTGAATCCATGGGGAGCCCCACTGGCCAAAGGAGCACTGCACCACAAGCCAGATCTGGCCTGCGGGCCGGAGGTTGAGCAGCTCTGCTCTACCCGACAGACCCATATCCCCTCACACAACTGAGAATTAGAGCCCAGGTGCCCTGGGTTCCAACCACTGGAATAAAGATAAGAGCTGGCTCCTTCTCCCCCTGGACAATAGGGGACCCCAGTGCTGGGAGGGCGGGGAGCAGTAGTTCAGTGCCAGGCCTTTTACCTTCTTGTAGTCACGGTCAGGCTCCTCCCTGGAGCTGCCCATACTGTTGTGCCTAGTAGAGCTGTAGGGACCCGTCCGGTTTGGCAAGAGGCTATTCAAGTGATCGGATATGCTGCCAAGACAGGCAAACAGACATTACTGGGAAGTCCTAAGTCTCCTAACATCCCACACCACAATCTGGTCACCCGGTGCTATGATGCAGCTGCCTCTGGGGTGGGATACTTTGGGGGCTGGTTACACAGGGACCCCTCACATGGTGCCAAGATGCAGCTGCCTCTGGGGTGAGCTGTCCACAGTCTCAGTTTAAAGAGGGCTTCTATGCAGTGCTACAGCACTGGTGGAGCCCTTTGGCCCTGCAGCAGTCTCCAAGACTGGATCAGCCCTCCCCTGCTTAGCACAAATACAATGACCCCCATCCTGAGGCTAGTAGGGTGAGGAAGGTGGTTGGCAGCACAGCGAGGGCGAACCTACACGTCTCCCCCAGGTACCTGTATCCAGGAGCAACCTCACTGTTTGCCTCGGGCTCCTCGTTCTCATCGCCCTAGGGAGACACCATAATTTGGTGGGGGGAAGGCCCCAAAGAAGCACACACATCAGCTACACATTCCCTCCTCTGACAGGCTTCCTGAGCTGAGCCCCCCGCAGATGTGCTGTAGCTCCTCTGATTCCCCCACCCTGATATCTCCCCAGGCTCTGTACTGCCTTCCCATCCTTTCCCACCCTCTCTCTACTCCAGATCAGCCCCAACAACCCTTCTATCTTGTAGAGGGAGGAGGTGGAAGAGATGCACTCCCCTGCTGCCCCCCACTCACCTCACCACCCTGCACCATGCCCGTGGAGCGGCGCTCCCGCCGGCCTTTTCGGCGGTCACGGATAGCCAGGCGGTTCCGCAGCTCAGCCTCTGCCTCCGCGCCTGGCCCTGGCCCCTCAGGCTCCAGCCCTGTGACAACATTGTGGGGGGAAGTTAGTAAGAGGTGGCTGCTTTAACCTGGGGTAAGAGAACCTGGGATAAGAGTGGGGCACACACTAGGAACTCTCTCTCTGCTGGGCTCGTTTCACCCCAAAATGGGAGGGACAGATGAGCAGAACAAGTCACAAGGGGGTAAGTCATCACTTATAAAGAATCTTAAGGCTTATCAGTGCTGGGAGAGAACCCAGGAGTCCAAGCTCCCAGCCTCTCCCTGGTCTAAACCACAAGCCTTGCTACCCAACCCCCACAGAGCTGGGATAGAACCTGGGTGTCCTGGCTCCCAGCCCACTGCTCCATACCAGAATGGGTTTTCCTTGCAGTGCTGCCATCTGCTGGGCAAACCTAGCACTGCTCGGCACTGAGAATTTCTTGGCTGGGCAGTGACTGGAGCTCGCTGCTCTCCAGCCCGAGGCAGCATCTGCCCACATCCTAGCCTGGACCCTTAGCAGGGGAGATCCTTTCCTCCTCCTACAGTCTTTCTTGCTGCCAGGAGACCCCAGTGGACTGTTCTGTGGGGAGGAAGGGTAGCACTTACCTTTCTTTGCCTGAGAGTTGACCATGATGGGATTCACAGTATAGACCGAGGAGCCCTCCAAGGCAGGAAAGCGGGAGCGCCGGGTGGAGTCCTGCAGGTAAGCAGCCAGCATAGAGTCATAGAGTCGGGCTGGAATGGACCTCCAGAGGTCACATCTAGTCCAATCCCCTGCCTGAGGCAGGATCATCCCTATCCAAACCATCCTGCACTAATCTCTGTAAAACTGTCAACATTAACACAACATGAGACATCGCACCTGAACCTGCCACATGTAAATCAGGGGGACCACAGCAGCTGAAGTCCTGCTGCTGTAAGAGGTTATTAATATATGATCAACAGATCTCAGGTAAAGGCCATGCCGTGGCTACAGAGGAAGACAATTCTTCCCACCCCCTTAATCTACACCAATTTGACTAGGGGGGTAAAATTCCTTCCTGACCTCAATATGGCAATCAGTCTGACCCCAAGCAGGAGGGCAAGATCCTCTAGCCAGGGACCTCCAGGTTTAAGTCCCAGAAGAAACCTTGGCACAGGCCAGTCCCAATCCCCAGCCTTAGCCGCAGTCAACACCCAATACCTCCGAAGAAGGCTTAAAAAAAAAAAACAACAAAAAACACAAACCCTGACATGTAGGCAAAAGGCCCGGGGGGGGGGGGGGGGGGCGCGCGCGGGGGATTCCCTCCCAGCCCCACACAGCAACCCACAAAGCCCAGAAGCCTGGCAAATACCCACAGCAGAACACAGAGCTACATCCAGATCATCCCTGACCAATGCCTGTCAAAGCTTTTCTTGAAGCCCTCCAGTGATGGAGAGTGCACGGCTTCCCTAGGCAGTCTGTTCCACTGCCTCACAGCTCTAACAATGAAAAAGGTTTTCGTGATATCCGATCTAAACCTATTTTATTGCAACTTCAAGACATTGGTCTGTGTCCTACTCTCAGCAAGAGAAAAGAGGTGCTCTCCCCCCTCTTCTTAATGGCAACCCTTCAAGTATTTGAAGACTGCTATCATGTCAGGCCTCCTAAGTGCCTTTTCTGCAAGCTGAACATGCCAACATGCCCAGCAATGCCCTGAGAACCCCCTCCTGGGGAACACCTTCTGAATCTTGAAGATGGGGTGACCACTGGTTCAGCCCCACTTGGCCTGGTATCCCCACCTCCTCCCCACTCCCGATTAGCCTCATTTAACCCCAGCATCCTGCTCTCTCCCTGAATACCTATGAACCCCCCACTCACCGCAGTCTCCAGAGGCTGCTCCCCTTCTCCCCGGTCCCGCTTCTCATCTTCCCTGATTCGCTGCTCTGAGACCTTATTGTCCACGGCTCGGCCAATGGTCTTCTCTGCTTCCTTCAGGTCAGTGAGAGTAACACCCTGGAAAGCAGGGAGGAGGGTTGGGGGAAGCTGGTCAAGGCAGAGCAAACAGTGCTCCTACTATAACCTGGAAAAGGGGTGGATGGCAGCTGGGGTGCAACTGTTGAGGTGACACCCCAAACCACAGAATAGTGTCACTGAGCTGATACAGTCAGTAGCAGGTAGGAAAAGAACTCAGAAGTCCAGACTCCCAGCCCTCCCTGGAGCTCTAACCCACTAGACCCTTCAAAAGCTAGGAAAGAACTCTTGGTGAGAGGGCAGCAGGACAGGTCCTATGAGGAGAGACTGTGGGACCTGACCCTGTTCAGCCTCAGCAAGAGGCGGCTGAGGGGGGACCTGGTGGCTGCCTACAACCTCATCACAGGAGATCAACAGCAAATAGGTAGAGCCCTTTTCTTCCCAGCACCACCTGGGGTGATGAGGAACAATGGTAATAAGCTGATGGAGAATAGGTTTAGGTTAGAGATCAGAAGGCAATATTTTACAGTTAGGGTGGCCAAAATCTGGAACCAACTTCCCAGGGAAGTGGTCCTCGCCCCTACCTTGGGCAAATTCAAGAGGAGGTTGGATGATCACCTGTCTGGGGTCTTGTGAACCCAGGATTCATTCCTGCCTGAGGCAGGGGGTCAGGCTAGATGATCTGTTCAGGTCCCTCCTGACCCTAGCTACTATGAAACTATAAGCTGTCCTACCTCCCAGCCCCACCTCTAACCACCAGCCCCTCCCAGCCCCACCTCTAACCCCTCTCCCCCCCCCAACTCCATGTACCTGAGTGGACCGTCGGGACTGCCTCATGAGCCGTGACCTGGCTTTGCGCTGGGACTCGGACTCCTCGTCCCGCACAGGGGTCTGGTAGGACCTGGGGAAGGAGGGCAGGTTAACAGGGCGAGTATAGGCAGGGGTTCATAAGGGGCTATTTACCTGGCACCATGATGCAGCCACCTCTGGGGTGGAACGCAGGAGCTACAGGAACCTCAAGCCTGGTGCTGAGATGCAGTCAGCTCTGGGGTGGGGGCAAGGGTCTAACAATCAACAGCAATGAAACATCGTTGCAGGAGCTATTTTCCAACCAAGACCAACAGCACCATCCTGTTGTGACCCAGATATGCATCTCCTCCCAAAGCTGGAAAAAGAATCCAGGAGTCCTGCCCATACTCTGTGAATCAGACACAGGTGTTCCAGGATCCTCAGATCCCTATGGCGGCAGCCACCAAAGCTGGATCCCTGCTGCCCCCTTACCGTCGGCGGTCCCGGGGGTCTGTGCTGGAGCTGCTGATGCTGGAAGGGGGAGGCTGGGGAGGGGCAGAGCCCCCATCAATCTTCATCTGCAAGCCACCCTCTGAGCTCCTGAAGTAGCAATACAGAGAGAGCCATTAAGATACCAATCCAGGGGGTGTGATCTTGCTGCATAACCATCCTTGCTGAACCCCACTCCTTTCCCAGAACTGGGATCAGAGGCAATGTGTAGGAAGTGCACGCAGGTGCATCTGCACCCGCTGTGTAGCAATGCACCCCCTGCAAAAAGATGCCGCCGATCACTGCTTGCCACCCAGTCACCGACACTGCCAGCCGCATCTGTGGGCCGTCCACAATTGCTGCTGGCCACTACGCCTGCAGGTGGTCACCGACCCCTGGTCAGCACCCCCCAATGCCAACAATGCTGGCAGCGTCTGCAGGAGCTCCCAGCTTACCACTGCCGCCAGTGCAGCTGTGTGCCCCCAGCCGCTGGAGGCACACACCGTTCATGCCTAGGATAGAACCTAGGCATCCTGGCTCCCAGACCCCTCTACTCCCAGACCCCATAAGACCCCAACTCCCCCACCCAATTGGGGGATGAGATCCAGGCATCCTGCCCACACTTGACCACTGTGACTGCAGTCAGGGGCACAGGGGGACACTCACGTTCTGTGGGGCTCTGACTCGGGAAGGGCAAAGATCCGGCGGGTGGGGGTTGGTGGGACCCGAGCAAGGCGAGGCTCCTTGTTCTGAAAAAGAAGCAAGAGACGGACCTGTGAATGAATTTGCCCTTGCTGGCCCAGGCAGGGCTACAACTGGCTCTGACCAAGAGAGGGGGTTACTCAAGACAGCTGGATACATGAGGGGGCAAGGCTTGTTTTTGCTGCAGCAAATAGGGTGGGGGGCCAATTATAGTGGCCATGGGGGGCAGTCAAGAGAGAGATGAAGTGTTTTCCAAGTGGGAAAGAACACAAGCATTCTGGCTCTCAACCCCCACCCCCACCTCTTAACAATTAGTCCCCACTGATCTCCCACACCCAGGGCTAGAACCCAAGAGTCCTGGGCTAAAACACAGAGGTTCAATAGCAAAGAAACATTAATTAGAAAGGAACTGGTAAGAGCAAGGGGAAAAGTTAAAGTAAAAAGTGTGATCCACTGGGATCTTAAGTGATCCCCCACAAAATCTTGGGGGCAGGAAGGGGTTCTAGCTAAGCAGCTAACCCTGGCTGAGAGCATCAGTGTCCCTCAAGCCTCCCAGAATACACTAGGGCTACCTTCACATGGGCTAATAAAGTTCAGGTAGGAAAAGGCCACTCCCCCTATGGGCGGAGTCTCCTACCAGGTCACCTGATGCACTCCCTTCCTCCTGACTGGCTACCTCTGCGGCTATGCTCGACTTTTTGGCTAACCCTGGACCAACCAGATTCCTGTTCCACTTCTGCAGGAGCTCCCAGATGTCCTGTGGCTGAGGGTGAGGGAAAGCAGGAGAAGTTAGTGAAAAAGGAGGAGAAAGAAGAGAGACACAGGTAAGGCAGTTGCATACACCAACACACACGCTTTGCATGGTGGGAAAATTTTCACTTCCCACAATCCTCTCTGCTGAGAGAACAGGCAATATTGCTTGCACACATGCTTTGCATTATGGGAAAAATCTTTACCTCCCAGAACTCTGTGCTAAGACATAATAGGCAGCAGTTGGGCATACACTTTGCATTATAGGAAAATTGCATTATGGAAAGTCTTCACCTCCCCATATCCTCCCTGCTGAGGTATAATAGATGATATTGGCTGGGTATGTGCTTTGCAGTATGGAAAAAAAAACTTTACCTTCCTGCTGAACTACAATAGGCATCAGTTTGACACACACTTTGCCTTATGGGAAAATTGCTTTGCACTATGGAAAGTCTTCACTTCCCATATTCCTCTCTGCCAAGGTGTAACAGGCAATACTGGCTGGGCAGACTCTTTGTACTATGGAAAAAGTCTTCACCTCCCATAATCCTCCCTGCTGAGGCATAACAATCACAGGAGAAATCTTTACCTCCCATAATCCTCTTTGCTGAGATGCAAAGGGAAAGGCTAAGTGGGCACAGACCCTGCCTCGTAGGGGAAAGCCCATTCCCAGAATCCTTTGTGGCAGGCCCACAAGCCAGGCCCTGCCCATACTGATGGAGGCAGCCCCACATGGCCAGTGTTTTGCAGTGGTTTCAGTCTGCTGCTGGGGTCCCAAATGCAGGAGACTGCTACATGTGGACAGCTGGAGGCACCACACCACCCCCCCCTTACCCCCCATGCCTGTAAAGGAGCTGGGTGCCAGGCTTTGCTCCTCCCTCCCCTTCCTTCCCTTCTCACCTTCTCATCTGTGTCCAGCCGGGGACTAGATGCTGAGCGCTTGATCCTGCCCTCCTTCGGGGAAGCCTCCTCCAGCTGGGCATCCTGCAGGACCCCAAAGCTGCCAGTCTTGCGGAGCCCTGCCCTCCAGGCAGGTGCGGGCACCTTCTCAGGCTCCGCAACATGGCTGGGCCCTCCAGAAAACTGTGGGGAAGTGGCAGGTGGGGGTGGGAGACAAAAATACAGAGGAGAGGAGTCGGGAAGGGGGAGGAGGAAAAGGGAGCGGAGTCAGGATGGGTGAAGGGAACTGACCCCCAAGGGGGAAGGATCCAAAGGGGATCAGAAGGCTGTCAAACACCACGCAGGTGGCAGCCAACCTGTGTGGCCCCAACTCCATTGCCACCTCAGGACCCTCCACTGACAATCCCCATGTACCTTTGCACCAATCCCATGTGCCCCTGGCCCTCACCCCTCCCAGTCCCCCATGGCACCCCACCCACATTTCCCACCTCTTGAACCCCGCCCCCCCTACCATCTTGCTCTTCCACCCCCTCACCTTCAACCAGTTGCCAATAAAACCTAGATATACCCCTCTCCAAGATCCCATCCCCATTCTCCCCCCCCCCCACAACCCCAGGACATGGAAGCAACCGCCACTCGGCTCCACCCCCGGCCCCTTGCCGTGCAGCAGCCTCTGATGCCCATGAGCCATACTAAGGGGCAAGGAAGAGGATCATGGGCAGGGCAGGGATGCAAGAAGAGTTAACAGCCCTTTTCCCCCACCCCACAGAGCTTTGGGGTCTGGACGTTATTAAACAAGGTGCGGGACAGGGACTGGTTGAAAGGAATTGGATGGGGTAGGGGTAAGGGGGGAAAAAAATCACCAAGTGGGGTTTGTCTTGGTTTTAGGACCCCCCACCCTGCCATCCCACATACAACCACAGCTGCTGAGAGTTGTCCTATGTAGAGTTTAGATCCTGGATTACCGCAGGATGGTTTGGCTAGGGCTCATCCTGCCTCAGACAGGGGGCTGGACTAGATGCCCTCTGGAGGTCCTATCCAGCCCTGCTTCTCTTTGATTGTATGACACAGGGGAGCCTCACTCAGCTCTGTCATTATCATGTAAAGCATTACTCCTGCCCAAGAAACCCAACATCTCACAAGGGGGGTGGATGGAGGGAGTGAATGACTGGGGAATGCTTAAAGGCCTCCAGAGCCAGCCTCAGTGAATCTGGAGCAAGGACAGCCAGCTCCCTGCTCCCCATCCCCTCAGGGGGTCTGTCCAGCTTTCAGCGTCTCTGCTGAGTCCCGTCACTTAGACTATAATTGGAGAGAACCCCTAAGGAACTGCCTTGAGTTCAGGTAAGAAGCAAAGTCACTTAGCAAGTGATCACCCCAAGAGGAAGATATTTTTTCTACACCCCACCCCCACCACCAGGCCCACCCTCCTACCCTAGCAAGCAGCTGGGAGCCAGTGCCAGTGAGGAAGGGAAAAATAGTTCTATCATATCTCCTGCAGGATCCACATACTACTGAAAGGGATAATCTATTTGAAGTGCTACTCCCACCCCAAATCCCATGAGAAGGGAGTGACAGCAGCCTCAGCCTATAAGACAGGACAGAACGTGGGAAGGGGCCATCAGAGCCAAGGATGCTATTTGCAGTGCTGATGGCTGGAACAGTATCACAGTACACTGAACAGAGGCAGAAAACCCAAGCAATTTATCTTATGACCCCTGTTCCCCTCAAGAGTAGGGGAAATCTGTGACCAGAACCAGTAGGCCGCTGGAGGGGCTGTCTGGGTCAGGCACGAAGCCCCCAACCCAAGCAGAGGGAATGTGTGTGTGTTCACAGTAGAGGACATGTGTTCCAAGGCATAGGACTGTTGGGAGCTGGGACGGGGGAGATGCTATCCCCCCAAGATCTCACAAAATAAGGACAGAGAATGGCCCAGCCTGACACTGCTGGGTAAAAAGGTGCCCTTGGCTTTCAGATGCAGCTAAGATGAGCTGTCAGCAAGGCAGGGGGCTCTGACCCCGCAGGCAGCAGGCAAGGCTGAGGCAGAGGTTATGAGAATGACCGGGTTCTGGCAATGGGTCATTCCAAGCTTGGGGCACATTAGAGCAGGGGGATAGGGTCTGAACAGCCAACAGTTCCAGCATTGAAGGCCCGTGCACCAGGGCACCCAGCACCACCAGGCTCCCAGCTGGCTCAGCACAGCACCAAGCATAAGAGGGCTTCAAATCAGCAGCCACAATGCAGATGGAGTGGCATGCAGGAGGTGGAGAGCGAAGAGGGGAAGGGAGAAGAGCTGAGAGGCAGGTCTACCCACCACAGAGCTCCTGTGAGTCACCAGCTCTCCTCTCCCTGCAGCTGGGAGAGAACCAAGGAGTCCCAATTCCCCATCCTCTTTCCCCCACTCAAACATAACCAATGTCCTCCCCTTTCCTCCTCCTCCATCTTCTAGAAGGTCCCCAGGAATAGATGAAGACTGTTAGGAGCATCTGGAGCCAAGCCAGAAGTTTGGGCTGGTGATGGGCAAAGTACTAAGCTACCCGCAGCCCTGCTATTGCCCCTCACTCCCAACCCACAGCCCCTTGCTGACATAGCCCCAGCCCTGCCAGTTTTTCAACCCTGACTTGCAGCTTCCTTGCTCCCCTAGACTTGAGGTTCCCCCCCATTTCCCAGAGCCCTGCTAGCACCCTTCACTCCTGACCAAGCTGAGAGAGCAGGCTGAATCTAGCCAGCTCATCCTGCAGGATTCCAAACCCAGTGGCCTCTGCAGAGCTGACTCTACCATAGGCAAGATGATGAAACTAGGAAAGGTCTGGGTGGAGGGACTCCCAATAAGCCATGCATGGAAGGCAGGGCTCACCGCAGCTTTTTGACCCCCCTGTGCTACCAGGATGATGCCTGTTTTGCGCAGCCTCTGTCGCCACAAGGTTGGCCCCAGGGGGTCACAGTTGGGAGAGATGAATGCCAGTGCAGACTGAGAGGGGTGAGGGGCACAGAATGGCATGGGAGGGTGAGGTGGGGTAGGGAGGGAGGGAGGGAGGGAGGGGAAGCCATCCAAGCAGCAAAAGGACCAAATTGGGGGTGAAGGGGTTAAAAAGAAGAACAGAAAGAATCTGGATGCAGCCATGTTACACACAGGCAGGGGTGAGAGTGCAGGGGGTGCAGCGAGCTCAAATCATGGCCGACAGAGGCAAGGGTCCCAGTCTGGCTCTGCCTCCCCTGGCTTGGCAACCTTCAGCCCCATCCCCTAGCCTCATGTTTAGCCCAGTTTTAGGGTTCAGGAGAGAGTTTCTGGTCCAGGAAGAGGGTGTGCTGGGCTCTGGGAGCAAAGTGCCCCCTTCAACCAGCTCTGCCCCGTCTCTCAGGGGTGTGGCTGGCTAGTCCTTGGAGAAATGGGTAAAACATGCAGAGACAGCTGTACTGGAGGGGAGGCAGGCCATGATATCACTGGTAGGAGGTAGCTGTGGTGCCGTCAGTATCAGCACAGCATAGAATAGGCCTTGTCTCCATCAGTGTGCTAGACTGGGGATAGAACCCAGGAATCCTGGCTCCCACCTCCCCCTGGAAACCCAAATCCTTCCCCAGAGCTAGAACAGAACTCCTGATGTCCTGAATAGGTGGATATATCATTCTAAATCTATCCAGTTCAAAGCTCTTCCTCCACAGCATCCATTTCTGCCACTGTCAGAGACAGATCTATTTGTTGTGCCATGGTTTGGTGAGCATAAACCCACCATGAAAGTGTTGAGCCTGCCTTAGAGAGGCTGTTGAGGACACGACAACTGTTTCTGAGAGACAACAAATGTGAAAACAGGAACAGAAGTGCAGGTCAAAGGTTAATAACAAGTGCTCCAACTGTCAAGGACAGGATACTGGGCTAGATGGATCATTGGTCTGACCCAGTAAGTTCTGCTGTTATCAGAAAGTCCCCACTACCCTCCCAGGACTGGGAGAGAACCCAGGAGTCCTTGCTCCTGCCCCCACCTCCACATTCCCCCAGACCACGCTGTTAACTATGACTGAAGATGTAACCCAGAAGGACTGCCCTAAGCACTACTCTACAGAGGAGACAGCGCCTTCATGGTAAGGCTCCATGCCTCGAACCCACTATATCCTACTTGGGAAGCAGGCGCGTCTCTGAAAAGGATGTAGGCAGGAAACAAGAGAAGCCCAGAGCTGCCTTCACAAGCCCCAGAACTCTCCCCAGCCCCAGCCCTATCCAGCCCAGAGAAAAGATGGATGCCTCCTGCCTACACACACCACCAGCTGAGAGGTGGCTTACCTTCTGCCCAGATATGGTGGAGGCAATGGGAGGAATGGTGACCCCATTCAAGGTGCTCTTCTCCTGCGAGGGTGCTGCCTTCTTCACCTCTGCAGCGGGGAGACAGAAGCTGAGTTCATATGAGCTCAAGCCCACAGGTTCTTCACTGCCCACTCACCTGGCCAACCCCCATGTGCCCCAACCTAGTATCCTGCCCCCTACCACTGGACTTGTCAGGCTCTTCCCCTTCAGAGGCAGAGCCGCTCTCCTCATCCCCAACAGAGATGGGGCCCAGGGTCTTGCGCTCCTTGGACTGGTCCTGGACTGAGATCTTCTCTCGGCTGCTCATGCGACAGACGGAGCTCCTGGGGGAGAGGGAAGGAGATTAGCAGAGGTGTGTGGAGGGAGCTGGCTTCCTCAGGTCATCCACCCACTTTGGGACTACCACTGGGCCACAGATGACGGAATGGGGGGAAATAGCCAGGCTGTACCACTAGGGGGCACCAAAGAGCTGCCAATTGTTACGTAGTCTCACCCCCACCCTAAACCTTGTCCATGCCCCACTCTCAACCCACAGCCCCTTGCCAGCCCAGTCCATCCCCACCTCCCCAGCTCTTCCCACTCCCAACCTACAGTCCCTCTGCTACAGACAGCTCTGTCAGTGCCCCTTGTTCATGAGTCAATGTCCCTTTCCAGGACTGGCAGATGAAGAAGTTGGCCCACAGTGTTAAAGCAACAACTCGGCTGAGCCAGGATGCCTGGGTTCCATCACCAATTCTGGGAAGGGAGTGGGGTCTGGCAGGTTGGAGATGTGGAGGCTGGGAACCAGGATGCCTGGGTTCCATCCTGGCTCAGGGAGAGGAGTGGTGCCTAGCAAGTGGCTTTTGCACCAAACCTTCTATCTCTGCAGCGGCTGGTTCCTCAGATCACAGTTAGGAGGTGTTGCCTAAAAGCTCTGAGACTTCCTCCGCTGTGCATTCCCAAGCCCTCCCTTCTTCCCCTACTCGCTCCCTACATACAGCCAGTCCCCCACTCACCTCCTGTGCTTGCTGGTGTAGGCTGGCTGCTGCTCCACACTGGTGTCAATCACTGCTTGCTTCAGGTTGGCTTCCTTCTTGCTGCGCAGCTGTGGAAGGGAAACAAGCTCTTACTGGGCCTGTGCACTCCCCACCTCCCCCTTGGCAGCCCCAGATTAGGGAGAATACTGGGAAGGCAGCTGGGAGCCACCAGACAGCACAAGATCCTCCTGACAGGACAACATATGTAGAGGAAGAGGGCAGAGTTGGAACCACTTTGCATGGCAAAGATGGGTGGTAGAAGATAGGCCCTGACTCCACAAAGCCTGGAGAACAGACCTCGTCATGGCCAAGGGCAGTGTGGGGCAAGCAGACCCCCCACAGTCCTGCACACTGCCTGTCCTAGTGATGCAATATAGGGCAGCCTGGCATCATCCCTGGGCTTAGGGGGGAAAGGGGGAGGCTATGAGGCATGGGGAGGGGCAGAGATCAACAGGATGTGAGGAGGTGGGTTCAGGGGCAGGGAACAGTGACAAGGGGCAGGACACAGGCACTCACATCCTCCTGCTTCTTCTGCAGCTCCTCCAGCAGGCCGAGTGTGTATTCATCAGCCAAGTCAAATGGCCGCTGACCCTGGAAGGGGCAGGGGCTAAGAAAGGCTGCCCTCCCCCTCCCTCCCCCCCCCCCCCCCCCCCGCTAACTACCATGGGCACCAGCCCTGCCACTTCCTTTCCCAAGGAGGAGGTAAAGATCACCCAGGCTGGGCCTTCTCCATTGTGGGTCAGCAGCTGCCACCCCCAATCAGCTCCTCTCACCCTCATATGCCTGCCCTGGGGCCCTCCCTCCCAGCTAAGTTCTACCACCCCCACCCCCAGGATGCAGCTGTGAGACTGCTCACCACATTGTTGAGAGTGTTCATATCACAGAGGTGCTCAGCCAGCAGGCGACAGGCCTCTTCCACTCCCCAGTGCGCGGCAGCATGCAGGGGCGTCCAGCCATCCTTGTCCTGCACATTGGGGTCATAACCAGCCTGCAGAAGCAGCCTGCATGGACAGGGAGGGGAGGGGAGGGGAGGGGAGGAAGAGAGTCAGGACTCTTGGGTTTTAGTTCAGCTCTAGGACAGGAGCAGAGGCTGATGGGTTAGAGCAAGGCAGGCTTGGGAACCAGAATGCCTGAGATCTATTCCAGCTCTGGGAAGGGAGTGGGATCTGGTTGAGCAGGAAGCCAGGATTCCTGGGTTCTAGTCCAGCTCTGAGTAGGGAGCAGGGACAAAAAAAAGCCAGGACTCCTAGGTTCCATTACTAGTGTGGCTAAGAAATAGGGATGACAGAGAGATGGCATCTGCCCTAAAACCCACTACCTGAGAGCAGAACTGGGGCTGCCAAGGCTGGACAAAGTCTTGAGATTAACTCTTTGCATTAGGGGTAGGAGAAGCCACCCTAGGCAAGCAGGAAAGAAAGAGACACTTCCACACCAGGGTTGGCAATGGGAATGGGGCAGGTTCTGACCCTGCTTCTCCAGGAGAGGCTCAGACTTGAGAGGCTGGGAGGCAAGGGAGCAGAGTACAAAGCCCACAGGCCTGGGTGTGGGGAATGCCATCTCCACAGATCCCAGGAGCCTCCGAGGCAGCTGGCTGTCCCAGCACTCCCCCATGGGAACAGAGGAGCAGGGCCTGGGACAGGCATCTCCTGACTACCCTGGTGCTCAAAGGCACAGGGCTGATTTCATGACAAGGACTCATGTCCCAAGAGCCCAGATGCCCCAATACTGTGTGAAGCTGATGGAATAGAGCTGTCTGGAACTGGGGCCCTCCCCTCCCCACTCCACGAGCACCAGCTTGGATATTCTCCAAGCAGGACCCTGGCTGGCTCAGTATCCCTCTCTCACCTCATGACCTCAATGTAGCCCTTGGCTGCTGCCACATGCAGGGCACTGGCACCCGTCTTGGGGTGCCGGGTGTCATCGATCTTGCCAGCATTCAGCCACTGGCGTGTGTCCTGCAGCATGATCTCCTCCTCCTCCCGCTTGGCAGCCTCCACGTCCACCCCTGCAATGGCAGCGGTGACATCAAGGTGAGCCAGGCACTACAGGCCCTGCCCCTTGTTGCCCTGCCCCTGCTGCCCCCCGGTCACCTCGCTTGGCAATCTCAGCACTCAGCATGGCCTCCATGCCATCGTCCTCAGCAATGTCCAGAGGCACATCCCCATCACTGTTCACCGCTGCAATGTTGGCACCATGGTCCAAGAGGTACCTGGGGAGAGGAGTGGGCTACACCAAGGCTGGACTCATGAGCCAGTCCAACCCAACATCCCTGCTCCCTCCCAAAATCCCTCCCATGGGCCAGTCCAACCAAGCATCCCTACTCCCACCCCACCATCCCAGACCCATGAGTCAGACTAGCCTAGCATCCCTCCCTTCCCCCACAACCCAGATCCATGGATTAGTCCAGCCCGATCACTCCCCATCCCCTCAAACTAGACCCAAGATCCAAACAAGCCCAGTGTATTTCCTTACCTCCATTTATTAGCCCAATGTACCTAACTCCTCTCCCTTCCATGCAGAACAGAGCCATTAGCCCATCCCAACCTTGACTCTGAATAGCATCCCCCACCCTGACAATCCCATTTCTCTGCACACCTTTCCAACCTTCCTCCCACAACAACCAGGCTGTAGGGCAGGCTCTGGGCTGAGCCTTGACACAAGGATTGGCAAAGGGGACTAGAGAACACAAGCCCCTAAACCCAGGAGCTGCAGAAGGGGAAGGAGCCCAAGATGGGCAGGGAGGGAAGTGATTGAAATGGCTGGCTGGTGGGCAGGGGGACATGGGATGACATGCAGAGGAGGGTGTCAAGGCACCCTAAAACTGCAGGAGAGAACCAGGGTGGGATTAGGAAGAGAAACTATTTATGCCTGGGAGATACTCCCATCCTCTGAGGCAGGGGGGGCTTTCCTACCCCTATCTGAGAGGTGGGGATGATCAGATGGGGGTGGGGTAGGGCAGCACACTTTTGGAGAGCTGATGAGGGGGGTGTGGCAGGGTTCCCAGCCAGGAAGCAGGCAGGTCTGCAAAGCCCCTTGAGGGAGGGAGATGGGGGATTAGACACCATGAGCCCCAGGAGGATTAGCACTAGGGGGATTATGGGGCTAATGGCAGCAGGGATTACGGGGGCTGCAAAGCAGAGCTGATGACGTAAGAAGGAGCACAGAGGACAGTCACACTGAGCCCCACCCCTGCTCTGTAGTGCACCCCTGGCATGGCCCCAATGCAGGAGTCTCTTAAATGCAACGCCACCACCTCAGTAACCCCGATCACAGCAGTGGGGCCTGCACCTCTGCCCCTTGCCCAGTCAGACAAGTCCCCCTTGCCTGGCACCTGGGCCCAGCCTCACTTGCTGTGGCAGGGGACAAACACTAAGCTGGAAGAGCCCTGGCTCTGCCATGAAGGAAAGGGCGCAGGCCTCAGGCTGGAGGCCCACTAATGCAAGCCCTGCTTCCATGCCCATATGAGCCCAGCCCCCATCACTCACTGGGCAATCTCCTTGTAGCTGCAGGAAGCAGCGACGTGCAGGGGGGTCCAGCCCTCATTGTCAGCCTGGTTCACATTGGCACCGTTCTCCACCAGGAATTGCACCACCTCCATGTTCTCATCAATGCAGGCCTAAGGGGTGGGGGAAAAGGGGAAAGAAGAGAGCCATGGGGGATGGTCAGGGAGGCAGTGACTGGCCCCCCCGATTCACCTGGAGAATGCAGCTCAACCCCTAGAGCCCCTTATTTTCCCAGATTGGAAGTAGAACCCATGCGTCCTGGCTCCCAGCGCCCCCCACCCCCCGCCCTGTGCTGTGGCAGAACCCAGGTGCTCCAAGTGTTGCTGGCATTGCTGCATGAATCAGCAGGGTCAGAGGTGAGTGAACAGCTTCCCCCTACTTGTGCAACAGGCAAGGAGACCCAGGGAATGGGGGTTGGGGGAGAGGGACAAGCCCCCATGCAGCCTGTACCAAGCCAGCAACTCCCCTCCCCTCCCCTCCACCACCACCACTCTGCCCTCCC
Source organism: Alligator mississippiensis (assembly GCF_030867095.1). Classification (NCBI taxonomy): domain Eukaryota; kingdom Metazoa; phylum Chordata; order Crocodylia; family Alligatoridae; genus Alligator; species Alligator mississippiensis. The sequence continues at coordinate 39,230,023 of NC_081828.1, forward strand.
TGCACTTGCTGTTAAAAATAACCCAAGCTTGGAATGCAGCAGGACTTTTGCCTTTCCCATAACAGCTGGTTCCAAGAAAGTTGCTATGACAGTGCAGATCTCCTGAGCTGCATCCTCATACAAAGATCCACACAGCAAGCCTGGGGCCCCAGAAATGCCCCCCCTACAACAGGTGTCCTGGCTTCCACCCCACATACTCTAGTCCAATAGACCCCATTCCCCTCTTAGAGCTAGGAGAAAATCCAGGAATCCTGGCCCTAGGGCACTGCTCTACCCCAAACCCCACTGCCCTCCTAGAACAGGGACAGAACAGACATGTCCTGCCTTCCAGTCTCCCACTTCTAATGCACTAAACCCTGCTCAGTTCTGTGGGGCATAGAACCCAGGTGTCCTGAACTTCAGTACTTTACATGACCTTCTGCATCCCTGCCTGGCCCAGGGTTCGTGGGACTGGCCAAGGCTGGGAAGCAACAGGTTGGGAATAGGGCCTCCAGCCCTCTGGGACAGGGAAAGGGAACATGAGATCTGGCATCAGCACCAGCTCCCAAGGTGCAACCACAAATAAATAGCAAAGGGGGGGGGGGGGGGGGCAGAAGAGGGCACAAAATGGTGCTTGTCCACTGCAGCCAGGACTAGATGCAGCAGTCTGGGAGGGAGGGGCATCAGAAGGGGTGAGGGGGAGTCCAGGGCTGGGCTGGTAGGAGCCTGTAGGGTGGGAGTTAGGTGGGGGAAACTGGTAGAGCTGGAAGGGGGAAGGCAGCTGTGGGTTAGGAGTGAAGAGCAGTGGCAGGCTGGGTTTTGTGCAGGGAAACACAGGTCAGGAATGAAAGGTACTGGCAAGGCTGTGCAGGGATCTCACTGAATAACAAATGTGCCCTCAATTTCAATTTCAGACCCTCCAAGACAGTGTCTGGAATAATGGGAGGCTCCCAACACCAAGGAGACCAGAGCCTGACCCCCACAACCCCGCCTCACGTTCCCAGGTTCCTGCCACAGGGGCACTGAATTGGTGCTCCACAGGGTCAGACCTACTGCAGGAGAGAACCAGGGTGGGATTAGGAAGAGAAGCTACTTATGCCTGGAAGATGCTCCCATCCTCTGAGGCAGGGGGGCTTTCCCCCGCCCCCAAACCTAGCTGGGCTGTGCAACTACCACCATGGAAGCCCCTTGCCTATGTTGAGGACACTGAGAACCAAGCAGTGAGTTCCCCTATCCCAGCTTTAGAGGAAGGGGAGCCAGGGAGAACCCAGCAGGGAAAAAGCTGAGTTGAGGATGAAGCCAGGAGCAACTGAGAAGCCACAGAGAGGAGACTCCAGGATGGCCTGGGCAGCTCTCAGCTGGTGCACACACTGTTCACACTCATCCCTGCTGGGCTGGAAAGCAAGGGGAGGGGGGGCTGATGCTTGGGGCCTGGCATTGTACTGGCCCCAAAAAGAGCAGATAGGAGAATCAGAGACCAAATCAACAGCACTTGAATCATTTCAGTTTGTTTGCAAGGATGCAGTAAACTGGGCCCTGGGGGACATGAATTGGTAGAAAAATGGGGCCATGCCCCTTCAGGTCTGGGCTCCCCCAGAAAGCCCAAGGAGCCTTGGGGGCCTCCCAGACCCACACCCAACCACCACAGGGAAAGGATTAACAGCAATCCCAGCATTCACTGTTAGAGGGCATCCCTGAAACCTGGGGTCAGGGGCACATGCAACCAAAAGCCACAGGAACAAGATGGAATGTATGTTGATGGATGCAGCACACCCCACATAACAGAGGGATGCTGGAACCCCAGGTTCACACTAAGGAGTGTGCAAGTCCTGACATTTCTTCCTGGGAATAGAGGAAGGCGGAGGTATCCCAGAATTCTCTCTCCCAGGGCACATGCCCCAGGGAGTACAGGGCAGGTAGGATTGGTAGGGTCACAGAGCTCCTGGGTAGTCCACCAGAGACCCCCCCCCCCACCCCCCAATTCACCTGCTTCACACCCTCACTTAGCCCCCAAAAGCCTCCTCCTGCCACTCCGAAATCAACTCAGACTCTCTCCCCACCCTCAGGCCACCCCTGTCTCCCCCCCTGCGAGGGTCGTTCGGGCTGGTTTGGGGGTGTGCCCTTGGCAAAGCAAATTGGGACTGAGCTGGGCAGCTTCCTGAGTGGTGGGAGGGGGAGTGAAAGACGCCTGCTCTTTCCCTGCCATGGGGCTGGATAGGAGCTGGTGTCCCCTTGAAGAAAAAGGCTCCATGCTTCAGCCATCTCCAAACTAGAGCCTGGCTCATTGTCTCCCAGCTCCTCAGAAGCTGATGCTGGGAGGAGATGGGGGTGGAGGGAGGCTGGGGTCCAGGGAAGAAAGCCAAGGCTGTGAAGGGAATGAAGTCATGGAAAGTTGGGGGGGAAGTGTTGAGAGCTGGATTCTCTGATGAGAATCCCAGAGAAGGGCCTGGAGACAGCTTTGGCCTTGAGTAAACTCTACGACATTCCCTGGCTCGGCCAAGGGAAAGGCAGCAGGAGGGAAGAGCAGAGGAACCGAGGCAGCCCGGCCCCCGCCTCACAGTCCCAGGCTCCTGCCATAGGGGCACTGAATTGGTGCCCCACAGGGTCAGACCTACAGGGAAACAGGGGGCTGTGGGGTGGGAGTGAGGGGTACCAGGAGAGCTGGTGGGATGGGGGCTGTGAGCAAGAGGCACCTGGAAAGCTGTGGGGGCAGGGGGCTGTGTGTGGGAAGTGAGGGGATACCCAGGCCAGGCTCAGTGTGGTCCGTTTATTGCTAGCTCTCCATGGCCGGGGGGGCTGGCACCAGAACACACCAGACAGTAAAGCTCAGAGCTGCCAGGCACTCCCACCCCCCAGCAGCCTGAGAATCCATCCCCCGGGGTCAGGCCAGACAAGGGACAACAGAGGTACACAGGGGAAGATGGTGACCTGAGCCTTGGGGGTGTCCCCATAGCAGGTACAAGACAGGGACAACTTCCCTCCCTCACACCCACCCACCACAGACCAAGACCTGACCACCTCATTATGCAGCAGCAAATGAGCATGAGACGGGACTGAGCTGGAGCCAGCTGACGCTGGCACTCCCCCCCTCCACTGCTTGACACAAGAGGAGCTGTCCCACTCCCTAACCCCCTGAGTAAGCCTGCCCCCAGCCCTGAGGTCAGACTGGGGTCAGTGCCCAGAAGAGAAGAAAGTCCCTGCCACAAGCTGCCCCTAACAGGCCATGCTAGGCATGTAACTGATGGGTTCTGGTTTCCAACAAATTTCCCTTGCATGGGGGAGGCTGGCAGCCAGGACACCTGGGTTCTATCCCCGCTCTGGAAGAGGAATGCATCCAGTTCCATGAGCTGCCTACCCTGACTCTGGACTCCTCTCTGCTTTCAGAGCTGGGCTTTGAACCCAGGCATCCTGATCCTCTCAGTAGGCAGACCTGCTGGCTGGTTTCCACCCCTGCTGCTCTGATCCCCCAGTCCCACCTGGGTGGACTCTGGCAAACAGAAACAAAGGCTGCCCTAGCGATGTGGGGAATTGAGCAGCACGGACCCTGGGGGAGCTGATGCCCCTTGGCAGGGTGCAGGGCTGGGCATGCCCATACAGAGCATAATGGCTCCAGCTGCCTTGATGTAGCAGCACTGTCTGAGCTGGAGGCCTTTCCCTCCTCCCTGCCCCCACCATACTGTTTCCTTTGCCAGAAGCCTCAGCGCCAGGACTCCCTCCCCAGATCTGCTGCCACTTAGTTACCCCCCTCAGCCCTCCTTGCCCACCCTCCATCTGCACCTGCCCCTGGCACCCAGTTCCCCTTCCTTATTCCCACCCCACCACCCACAGCACACACCCTCTTCTGTAACTACCCCTCCTTCCAAGTGCCCCACTCCTGCTCCACGCCCCCCCAGCTCCTGAGGATACTTCCCCTCCAGCATCTGGCACTCCCCATCCCTGCCTCTGGTCCCCAACTGCCTAACCTTAGCCTCTTCACCCCCTTGCTCCTGACCCTACCAGCATGACAAGCCCCTGCCAAGCCCTACCCCCTTGCTTCCCAGATGCACCCTTCCCATGGGGGCTCTTTCTACCCTCCACCCCTCCCCCAAGGTTCCCCTCTGCCTAGATACAATTGGCACCCCCCGAACTGGAGGGATTAGAGGACAAGAGACAACCAGGGCTTCCGCTTGCCAAGGAGCAGCAGTCAGGTGTTCCCTCCCACTGCCCCAACACCCCTGACCCCAACAACTCCCTCCTCCTATGCTTCCCACCCCTCAACTGGCTACCCCTTCCTCCTCACTCCCTGCCCCAACAGCTCCCTACAACTACTCATCCCCCTCCCCTCAGGGCTTGAGCTTGGCAGTGGGGTGCCACCATTCACAACAGCAGTCACTTGCTCCCCACCCCCAACAACCTCAAGGACCCCTTCTGCAACCACCCCTCCTCCTCCTATACCCCAGTACTGTCCCTCTAGCCCTCAGCTCCCCCCAAACCCTTCTTTTCCTACCACCCCCCCCACCCAAAACTGCCCGTTCCTCCTCCCTCTGTTGCCCCTCACCTCCTCCCTCCCCAGCAGCTATCCCAATCCCCTCTCCAGGGCCTGAGCTCACCAGAGGGGATCCCACTTCTAAAAGCACCAAACACTTGTTCCCCCATGCTACCCCCAACCCCAAGGACTCCCCCCAGCAACTACCCCACCCACCTTCCCATAGCTTGAGCTCACCAGAGGGGATCCCACTGCTAACAGCAGCAGCCACTTTGCCCCCACACTACCCCCTCTTCCTACCCCAACTGCTCTCAGCTCCCCTAATAACTGTAACCTCTTCCTACCCCAAGGGGCCTTCCTTCAACCCCCAGCAATGGCCTCTTCCTCCTAGCCCCAGTACTGCCCCCCCCCCGATCACCCTTCTGCCCCAACAGCTCCTTCTTCCTCCCCTAGCACCTTCCTCCTCCTCCCCCAGGCAGCTACCCCACTGCCCTCCCCAGGCCTTGATTTCACAGAGAAAATCCTAGTGCTGACACCGCCAGTTACTTCCACCCCCTCCTGCCTCCAACACCCCTTACCCTGACCCCAAGGACCCCTCCTCCTACCCCCACTCTCCCACGCTCACCTAGTAACTGTGTCCTCTTCCTAACCTCCCAGCAATGACCCCCACATGGCTTGACCTCACCAGGAAGATCCCACTGCTCACACCATCAGCTTCTCCCACCCCAGTGTCCCCAGATCCTCTAGTAACTACCCCCTCCTCCCACCCTACCCACCAGCAATGACCCCAACCCCCAAAGCAACGACCTCCTCCCCCTCCTGCTGCTCCTGGCCCTTCTTCCTTCCCCAGCCTCAACCACCACACCCCACTCAGCAACTACTCCACCCCCTCCCCAGAGCTGGCCCTCACCATGGGGATCCCACTACTCACACCACCACCAGCTTGCCCCCACCCCCTGCCTCCAGCATCCCCCCTGCCCCCAGCTCCTCTAGGAACTGCCCCCACCCCCAGCAATGGCCCCCCTCCCCAGGCCTTCCTCTCCCTGCAGGGCAGAAATCCCACAGTCCCCCACCCATTCACTGCCTCCAATGCTCCCATCTCCAACCCTACTTACTCCAGCCCCTAGGACCTGCCCCTGCCCTCCAGCAACGACCCCACCACCCTCCCTAGGCGTTCCTCTCCCTGGGAGGCAGCAATCCCACTGCCCCCCGCCCGCGCACCTGGTGCAGGGCGCTGATGCCGTCGGCGTTGGTGCCGTCGATGAGCCCGGGCCCGGGGCCGTCGGGCTGGGGCTCGGCCCCCCCCCGTAGCATGGCGGCCGCCTCGGCCAGCTCCCCCGCGGCGCAGGCGGCCAGGAACTCGGCGGCGCGCTCGAAGCGGACGGCGCGGGCGCGGGGCGGGCGCGGGGGGCCGGCCGGCGCCGCCGCCTCCCACTGCCGCAGCTGCTCGCGCCGCCGGGCCTGGGCCGCGGCTGCCGCCTCGGCCGCCATCGCCCCCCGGCCCCCGCCCGGCTTCCTGCCTCGGCAGCCAGCGGGGGCGCCGGAAGCGGGGGGCGGGGCGCCATGGAAACGAGCGGGCCCGCCCCCGGCGCGGGGCAGGCCGGGAAAAGCAGCCGTGGGGCATGCCGGGAGGCACGGGGCGTCACGGGAAAGTGAGTCCCTGCCCGGGCATGCTAGAAGAGCCGGGGAGGAAGGAGTGCGTCATGGGGACAGGAGTCCTTGTCCCCTATTGCACAAAGCCGCCGTCGCGGGGCATGCTGGGAGAGGAGATGTGAGCCACTAGTGGTGTGAGAATGGGATCCCCGTGGGGAGGGCCAGCTCTGGGGAGGAGGTGGAGTAGTTGCTGGGCGTGGTGTGGGGGTTGAGGCTGGGGAAGGAAGAAGCGCCAGGAGCAGCAGGAGGGGTCCCTCCAGAGCGCCCCGCCCGGGGGGCAGGACTGTGTTCAGGTTCTGGGAGCAGAGGTCTGGGCTCTGCCGATGGGACTGCATTTCCCAGGGCCCTCCGCGGAGCCGCGTTTCCCGTTCGCCGCGGAAAAACGAGGGTTTTTGCTCTGTCAAGGAGGAAACGGTGGGGGGGCGCGGCAGGGCAGGGGGTTGGGGTTAGGGTTAGCGTGGCGGGGCAGCCGGGAGATGCTGCTCAGGGGGGGCCGCGCCGCTCGGGAGCCCGAGCCCGGGCTGCCATGTCACAGGCGTCCCCTCCCTCGTACCGCCCGCAAGAATTGGAGCGGCCGCAGCTGCAGCGCTCCGGCGCGGTCAGGACGGGGGCGACAGGGGCTGTGAGTCGGGAGGGAGGGGCATTGGTAGAGCCCGGGGGGATGGGAGGATTGCCCCCCGCCCCCCAGCAATCAGACCCCCCTCCCCAGTTGCCCTATGTTTGGACCTGGAAATATGGTAACCATAGTTATGAATTCCTCCTTCGCAGTGCATCATGGGAAAGGGAGTCCCCTTCTCTTCCTTTCTCGTCTCTTCCCACCTGCTGCAGGGCATCATGGGCAGTGCAGTTTCCCCCTCCTCCCTATCCCTGTAATGCTGAGGCAGGGGGAGATGGGGTGTGACGCAGTGTATCTTGGGAAATTGAGTCCCTTGCCTAGGTACCGAGCATCATTGGCGTGGGGAGTCACTCGTGCAATGTACGAAACAGTCCCTCCCCCCTCATCCATCCACTGCAGGGTGTGGTGGGACTTGCCCAGAGCATCATGAGAGACTGAGCGGGTGTGAGTCACAGCAGTACACCATGGGAAAGGGAGTCCCTTCTTGCCCACTGCTGTGGGGCATTATGGGAAATGGAATCCCTTTACCCCACACCTGTTGGGGCATCACAGGAGAGGGTGCACAGCAGACGCATGGCACTTATGGATTCTCTCACCCTGCCCATGGGGCATCTTGGAAAATGGAGTTTGCCTCTCCCCCCACCCACCAGCTGCCCCTGGCCTCTGCAAAGCATGCTGGAAATGGAGTCCCCAGGCAATTTGGCCATGGGGCCTTAGGGTAGCAGAGCCCTGCCCACTGCCACTCCCCCTCACTCTGATGTCCCATTGTATCATGGGAGCAGAGCCCCCAACCCAGAAGCAACCTGGGGAATGGTGTGTGCTGGCCTGCTGCATCATGAGAATGGAGTCCCCCACCCCAGAATTATCATGGGAAATAGAGTCCAGCTGGCTCAGAGGTGAGCAAAATGCAGCCTGCAGGCCACATGCAGCTTACCAGGCCATTCTGTCTGGCCTGCAGGGCCCCTAAAAAATTTAGAAAATTAATATTTATCTGCCCCTGGCTGCCTGTCATGTGGCCCTCAATGGCTTTCCAAAACTCAGTAAGCAGCCCTCCGCCTGAAATAATTAGCCTCCCCTGAGCTGGAGTCTGAGTCTAGGAAACCTCCCATCCTTGGGCACCTTAGTAGGCTGCAGCTTTGTGGCTCCACATTGCTTTAGGCTGATTCCTAGTGCACCGTCCCTGTCCCACTGGCAATAGCCTGTATTCTCCCCTGTCACCTTCCAGCATCTCCTACTGCCAGCAGCCTTGGCCCCCAGATCTTAGCATTCATGGGAAACAAAGCAAAACTCCTCTCCCACTCCCTGGGACTGATGGACATGCAGTGCCTGCCTGAGTCTACAGGGAGTCTGGGCCCATTGCTGAACGAGCTGGGCCAAGCCCTGTGTATCTGAACAAGGGGCTTATTCAAAGTCCTGATCCCTCTGTATGTTACTGCGGTGCCAGTGCCCTGGTGGGCTAGAGAGGGCATGTGAGGCTGACCTGTGAAGAGCTGCCTTTACTCTGACACTGCCTTTTGGTGGCAGTTATTGAATCCCTGGGGACAGCACAAGCCTTTGTTTCCTTCAACCCTCCAACTGGTGATCCTAGGAACTGCCTAACAGAGCATCAGACTTCCATGTATTAAGGGAAGGGTGGCAGTGGAGCCCACCTGATCCCTCCCACCCTGTTGTTGAAGCCTAGAGATCTGCCACCAAGTTGCAGTCAGCTCCCAAGTGGGTAGGGCTTATTTTAGGGGGACAGGCCCTGCTGTGTGGTGGGAGGAGGGGAGCAATTGGAGGTAGGCAGCTGGAAGCAGCTTAAATCTGTGTGGGGGCAGAAGTGTGTGTGATGGACAGCAGGGGAGCCATGCCTGTGGTAGAGGGGAGGTTTGGAGGGGAATTATTTGGGGGGGGGGGGTGATCTAGAAGACAGTTAAGTGTCAGGGGCCCATCTGCCTAGGGGGGGCTCTGTGTAAAGCCACACACACCCCTCCCCCTCTCAATATGCATACACAATTCCCTCCCTTGCTCCACAAACCAGATCGAGGCTCCATCCATGAGCCAAGGGCAAGGGATATGTTTTATTACATGGCCCAGGTAGTTGGACACAGGACACAGCTCACACCAGTTTCCTGATTTTCCAGATCACACAGGGCAGAATCTCCATGCCAGCAGGAACCAGGATGGGTGGAAGTCAAGGTGGGGATCATCTGGTTGGATACAGGAGGGTGGATGCAGGAGGGAAGGGTGGCAGGGGCGATCTGCCTGAGGGCCTGGCGTTTATTTCCAGCGGCCTCCGAAACGGCCCTTGCCAGGCACCTTTTTGCTATGGAGAGAAAGGGGAGGGTTAGAACAGACCTCAAGGCCCCCAGATTCCTGTCCCCCAAACATACCATTGCCCCAACCCAACCCTGGGCCCAGCTGATCTCAGCATCTTCCCCAGAGCAAGCCAGTTTTGGTGTCAAAACCCTCTGGCCTCACCAAGCTCATCTCAGTATCAGCCCATCTCCTCCTTCCCTCATGGGGAAAAAGGGTTGGGGGATGGAGGAGGTGGTTGGTCTCTGGCCTGGGTGGTCCCACACACAACAGTGTGTCCTTGTTGTGAGCATACTGGGCTGCATTAGGAGAAGTGCAGCCAAGAGATCAAGAGAAGCGATTCTTCCCCTCTGTTCAGCACTGCTGAGGCCACATCCGGAGTACTGTGTCCAGTTTTGTGGCCCCCACTACAGAAAGCATGTGGACAAATTGGAGAGAGTCCAGTGGAGGGCAACAAAAATGGTGAGGGGGCTGAGGGAATTCATGTATATGAGGAGAGGTTGAGGGAACTGGGTTTATTTAGTCTGGAGAAGAGAAGACTGAGTGGGGATTTAATAGTAGCTTTCATCTACCTGAAGGGGGTTCAAAAGAGGATGGAGCTGGACTGTTCTCAGTGGTAGCAGATGACAGAAAAAGGAGCAATGGGCTCAAGTTGCAGCAAGAGAAGTTTAGGTTAGATATTAGGAAGAACTTTCCCACTAGGAGGGTAGTAAAGCACTGAAACAGATTACCCAGAGAGGTTGTGGACTCTCCATCCTTGGAGTTTTTTAAGACCTGGCTAGACAAAGCCTTCACTGGGATGATCTAGTTGGGGACGGTCCTGCTTTGAGTAGGGGGTTGGACTAGATGACCTACTGAGGTCCTTTCCAACCCTCATTTTCTATGATTCTATACTCTCCCATAGAGAGGAAACAGCTACATTGCAACTACTCACAATTTCTGAGCGTGGCTGATGCGGTTGTACAGGACATTTATCTGCGGGGGGGAAAGAATGCAAGATGCATGGGATTGCCTCACCAAGCCTGCCCCATCCCCAGAGCCAGTCCCTTCTCACAGGGCCGGATCAGAGCCAGTGCCCCCTAAAGGGGACAAGGCCCCATGCCCATTCCCCATCCCCTTCACCTCATATTTCTGGCGCCTGAGTTTTTCCATGAGGTCAAACTTCTCCGATTCCAGCTGGTAAATCCAATCATGCATCTCCTTGGCTTTTGTCCTGTGTGGACAGACAGGGATGTTGTAAGGGTAATGGTGCTGGCTGACTAACCCTGCTCCCCCTTCACACCATATCCATTCAAGGACTGTTGACCCCAAAACATAATGGGAATGGAGCCATGGATGGCATGAGGAAGCAGTGACTGCTATACCCAAGGCAGCCCAAGAGACAGTGTGGGGAAGCCCAAAGGACTGTGGGAACTGAAGGTGGGCCTGGTCCTAGGTAGTGGTGTCCATTAAGCACCATTGGTCGTTGGGATCCCAGCGATGAACCTCATGGGATATTGCAGCAGAGGCAATGCAATGTAACAGTGGCCACTAAGCCTGGGGAATCATGAATAATGGAAGCCAAGCCCAGAGCATTATGGGAAATAGGGTGCAGTGGTCAATGAGCCCAGGACAGTGTAGAGCATTATGGGAAGCAAAGTCTGCTCAACGCCACACTCCACCCCCCAGGCACCTGAGCTCATCCTCCCTCATGTGCTCAATGTTGAGGGGTTTCCGTCTCTCGGACAAGATGCGGATCTTCATCTCCCGGCCTGTCTGGCGCTTGCCCCGCTTCTGCTCAGCCTGGGAAGAGGAGGACAGGAGGCTCATGGCAACACTGGAGCTGCTGGGATGCAGCCACCTCTGAGGTGGAGCTGGTTGGAAGGCTAGTTATACAGGGACTGCTCGTCCGGACTGGTGCTGAGATGCAACCACCTCTGGGGTGGAGCACATCAGGAGCTGTTTATACCCCTCAGCAAGGCCAGGGGGTGTCTCCCCAGCTCCTTTGCCTCCCTTACCTTTGCCAGGTAGCCCCCAAAGTGGGTCATGTTGGAGAGCACCTTCTTCTTCTTGGCATCGTCTTCAGCCCGCTTCTTGGCCTCCTCTTCCTCCTTGCGCATCTTCTCCTCCTGCACCAGGGGAAGCAGATCCATCAGCCTCCAAGTATGAGGTGGGGGAGAACAGTGCACAGGGAAGCATCCTGCCCTCCTCCCCCAACCCAACATATGGGGGCAACAGACAGGGGTGGGGTGGCCTCACCGCTAGCCGGGCCTGGCGCTCACGCTCCTTCTCTGTCCGGGTCCGCACCTGCTCGTTCCTTTCCGAACGGCGTCGGTCCTATAGGGCAGGGCAGGGGGTGGGGGTGGGCACCGTGCCCCCATCCCTGCAGAACCCAGCTCCCAACCTTGCCAAGGACTACCACCCTCCCCCACCAGCCCTACCAAGCCTCACAACCCAGTTAGTCCCAGCCACCTCTCTCCACCCTCACATTTACCTGGGTCCCTACAATCCCACCATGTGCCTCATGACCTCCTGCTTGCCACGACCCTCTGTCTTTCCAGGTCCCCAGCCCTCCTTGCTTCCCAGAGCCCCAGTCCTCATGTCTGCGGTACCTGCTGCGCCACATTCCCTACTCCCACAGTCCCCAGCTGCCCCTGCACACCCAAGACCTTTCCCAGGTCTGTGCTCCCTAGTTCCCACAATTCCCTACATTTCCCGGCCTTCATGTTACCTCTCCCCACCCCATGCATCTGGGTCACTTGCCCCCATCTCCTGTGCTCATCAGTCAACCCCCCCCATGTTCCCTGTGCTCCCTGCACACATGCCCCCTGACTCCTTTGCCCCCTCCAGTACAACCTGCCCCACACACCCTCCCACAGTCCCCTGCGCCAGGCACCCACAATCCTCTCCATCAGGGCAATGAGCTCTTCCTCCTCCTTCTTCCGCTGCTCAAAGTGGGCATCAATGAGTCCCTGCAGCTCCAGCAGGTCCTTCTCCATGCGCTTGCGGTGAATGTCCTGCAGGGGGCACAAGGGAGACTGTCAGCCAGGGGCCACCCCAGCAGATATGGCAGGAGAGAGGGAGCACTGGAGCCAAAGCCCCCCACAAGGGGGAGGGACCCCTCATTACGCTGGGGCCAACCCCACCCAGGGAGACTGTCACCCCATCCAGTCTGTACCCCCTGCCCAGCCCCTACACCACTGCCCAGAGGATAGTGTCCCTTGCCCTGCTGTCCACAACCTACCCCTGGCAGTCCAGTGCCCCCTGCCCAGCCCCATCCTGAGCCATGCAGCATGGAGCCCCCACACTTAGCCCCTGTCCCTCTCCCCCCACCCCAACAGACCAGCAGGGTATCCCATAAGGAACTCACATCAAAATCAACTCTTTCACCTTCTGGGATCTTTGGAGGGGCCAACTGAGGAACCACTGGTCTGTCAGGGGAGAGAAGCTGACTTAATACCCACAAGGCTTGAAATGCCGAGGACTGTTACAGGCTCAGAACCTTTGTCCAGCACTGAGATGTGTCTGTGTCTGGAGTGAAGCATTCTGGAGGGGCAGCTTATACAAGGCCTCCTTGCCCCATGCTGAGTTGCAGTCATCTCTGGGGTGGGCCCTGCTGAGGCCTGGTTACACAGAGCCTCCTTGCCAGCCCCTGAGATGCGACCACCTCTGGAGTAGAGTGTGTTAGGGGCTATTTATACAGGGACCCTCAGTGCAGTGGAGTCAGCCCTGGGGCAGGGGGGCCAGCTCCCACCACAGCTGCCCCCACCCCTGCCCTGTCTCGCTATGTCCTGTGTGGGGGGACTGGAAGGTGAGATTTCCCTATCCCCACCTTACCTGGGCTTGGGGCGCTCTTCCTCTGCAAAAGGAAGAAAAGAGGGGCCGTTAACAGATGCAAAGAGAGTAGCAGCTCAGGCATGTTGGGGGGCTGGAAAAGACGTGGGGTTCTACTCCCTAGGACCTGGCTTGTAGCAAGACCCCCCCTCCCCCCAATGCTGTCCACTGTGCCCAATCCAGATGTTCATGCTTGGGGGAGCGGGAATTTGGAGGGCCTCAGCGAGTCCATGGATGGCTCTGCCCCTCCTCAGCCTGGGCTCGGGGTGGGGGCAATCCTGGCTGCTGAAAAAATAGGGGGAAAGGGAAAAACAGAATAAATTGTTTTCCTAAAAAAGAGAGAAGAAAAGCATCAGGCTTGGATGTCAGGTGGCCCGGGAGGAGGAGGGGCACCAGAAGCGGGTGCCCCTGGCATCTCCTGGGGTTTGGGAGAGAGGGGGGTGGAAATAAAAAGCCTGTGGGGGGGGGCGGGATTTTGGAGGGCATAATGGGAGTAAAAGACCCTGTCCCAGGAGGGGAGGCTTGGTGGCACTGGATTAGAGGGAGAGGGTGGAGTTGAGGAAATCTCCCAGAAAGGGGCTGTGGTGGGGGACAGGTTGGGTGTAATGCTGCAGTGATGTATGTTGTGTGGCGGGGCAGGTCTGGCAGCAAGATGTGTGTGTGTGAGAGAGAGAGATCATGTCTAATCCTGCAGTGTCAGTGTGTGTGTGAGGAGAGGTCTGGGAGATCTGGCAGTGAGCTTGTGTGTGTACATGTGTTTTGGGGGAAGGCCTGACAGTGAAACTGGGGGGGGGGGGCAGGGGGAGGGGAAGTATGGCAGTGAGATTGTGTGTGTGTGATCCTGATCCTGCACTGGCTGCATGTGTGTGTAGGGGGGAGGCCTGGCAACAAGACTGTATGTGTGATCCCCAATGACGCACTGTGTGGGGGGAGGTTTGGCAGTGAAACTGTGGGTGTACGTGTATATAATCCTGCAGTGATGCAGTGTGTGTGTGCGCCTGTGATCTGTCAGGGATGTGCTCTCAGTGCAAGGGCAAGTTGTGCAGTGATGCAGTATGTGGGTGTTTAATTCTGTAAGGACGCAGTATGTGTGTGTGCATGCACACACACACAATCCTGCAGTGACTCAGCATGTGAGATGTCACCACCCACCCATTTTGCAAGGAGGTAGTGTGTGCATGTTCCACACTGCAGTGGTGCCATATCCACGTGTGTGACTGCAGTGTGTGCATTTAACCATGCAATGATACAGTAATGCAGTGTGTGCTTGTTTCATCTTGCAGTGATGCAACATATATGCAACATGTATTTGTGTGTGATTTTGCTGTTACGCAGCATGTGTAAGAGATCCTGCAGGGACACAGTGAGCGTGTGTGTGTATAAGAGATCTTGTAGGGACAGTGTGTGCATGCATGTGTAAGAGATCCTAAAGGGACACTGTGTGTGTGTGTGTGTGTGTGTGTGTGTGTGTGTGTGTGTGTGTGTCCCTGCAGTGCCACCACCCCCTGCCAGCAGGCCTCCCTGCCCCCTCCAAGCTCCCTGCCCTTGGGCCACCAATGCATCTCTTGTGAGTGGTTTTAGGGGGTTCAAGCTGGGCAGTCGGTTCCTCTATACGTACAGATCGCATAGAGCTCATATACATTCAGCACCCATAGGAGCCCCCACTTTACTCACTCCACAGCTGGGGGTGGCTCTGGCCTGTCCCCAGATGGGGGGTAGGGAGGCTGAGATCTGGACTGCCCCCTCAGCCCCCACTGAATGTATATCAGTTCACAGCCATGCAGGGAGGTACCGAACGGTATCCCATACGCTGAGCATATAGATACGTTCTGCCCCTCTAGGCCCTTAGCTGTCACATGACCCAGCTGTGGATACATGGGGAGCACACGCCATGCCACACATGTATCAGGACATGTGACATGCAGGCCACACACAGGAGTCATGGGAGCCAGTGTATGTCCCAGCTGGGGGTAAGCATGTGGACAAATTGGAGAGAGGGAAGGCAGGGACCCTGCCAGGCTCTACTGAGACACCATGGGATGCCCCAGACCAGCAGAGCAGAGTGCTCCCAGAACAGGAGGTGCCCTAGGGAGGGCATTGCCACCCTCAGGCCCCCAAGGCACCATAACCCCTGTTGAGAACCAGATGTTTGTCTGTCCATCTGAACCTCTGGCCATCCATCCATCCATCCCTATAGGCCCCCCTTCGTCTGTCTGTCTGTCTATCCATCCCCATTTACCTCATCCATGCATGCATCCATCCAGCCCTATCCACCCATCCATCCCATATACACCTCTCTCTAACTGTCTTCCACCATCTATCCCAGTGGTTTTTAACCTTTCTGGGCTTGAGTTCTGGATTCAAGGTTCCCCCCCCCTGGACTTGAGGCCCCTCCATAACTTTTGGGAATGTAGTGACACCCAATTTCAAAAACTAACATGTATTACAGTGCCTACCTCCTTGAAGAGGGGTTGAGCAGTGGGGGTAGAGGAATGGCCAAGCAGAGATAAATCTAAACTTGTGCTTATCTGCTGATCTCACACCTCCTGGCACCCTTCAAAGGATCTTGTGGCACCCTACCCTGGCATGGCAACCTTGGTGAGAATCACTGATTTATCCTCATGAACGTATCTATCTAGTATGCATCCATCCGTCCTTCCCCATTCACATCTATCTATCTATCTATCTATCTATCTATCTATCTATCTATCTATCTATCTAGCTCTGCCTCTCCAACCAGCCTCTCTCTCTTTCCCCCTCTATCCCCATCCCTAGAAGGGGAAGTGATTGCACTGGGAAACCTGGGGCAGAGGATGCCTTCTTCTTGGATAACCACTCAAGGCACTTTGCCCTGGGGGGCCCTGTCCAGCCATGTGAAAGTGGGGGTGTGATCTCACCCCCCTCCCAGGGTATTTCTTCAAGGAGGAAGGGAAGCAGGAAATACCTGGCTCTTCAACAGGCTTGGGTTCCTCAGGGGCTGCACACAGCCAGGGATCAGGAAATCAGGGAAAGGATGGAGGAAAAGGAGGAAGGAAAATTGGAGGGGCCAGGGAAGGTGTTGGTGGGGGAGGGGGTAGATATGGGGTGGGGTGTGGTACAGAGAGATGAGCAGGGAGGGAGTTGATGAGGGAGGGTAAGAGGGGCAGGTCAGGGAGCAAGTGCAGGAGAGAAATGGAGAGGCAGTAAGACCAAGGCAGTTTAGGGGTCGTTAAGTCTGGTTAGTGGAGGAGAAAGTCCCCCCCCCCCTTCCCTTCCCAGCCCGCACAAGAGAGGTGCAACACCTCCACCCCCATCACCCACAGAGAATCTCAAGGGGACCCCAAATGGGCAGGGAGGTGTGGGGGGAGGTGCTAGCAGGACAGAGGACCCTGCAGTGACTCTGTGGTGGGGGATTCAGGTGAGGGACATGTGAAGTCCCTTTCCTGCCCCACTCCCAGCAGCCAGAGCCCCAAAGATCTACAAACTGGAAAGGAGGAAGCCTGTGAACAGAACACAAGGATGAACAAGACAGCAGCCACAAAGAGGACAAAACCCAGGTGTCCAGGCTCCCCACCCCCCTGGTCTGCCTCACCAGACCCCACTCCCTTCCCAAAGCTGGGTAGAACCCAGCCATCCCAGCTCCAGGTCTCCATCCCCTCCTATCCCACTAGACCCTGTTCCCATCATGCTCTTCTGGATTCCAGCTGGGCAGAGCCCTCTCAGTTCCTGACCACCTAAAGGAAAGAAGGAGTCCCCACTTTTGGGGTGCTGGGATGCTTCTGTCTCACCTTCCTCTTCAGCCTGTTCCTCTTCTTCAGAGAGAGCAGGGGAGAAAGAGAGAGAGGGAGAGAACAAGGTGGGTGAGTACCAAGACTGTGGTGCCCAGTGACCATCTTGGGGGGCAGTAGTATGGGGGATTGGACCACAGAGTGGGGGAGAAGGAGGAAGTGTGGGGAGGTCATTTGCCAGGGCTAGGGTGAGTTCTGGGGGGTCATACAGTGGTTCTGAATGTGTTTCAGGAGGTCAGTGAATTTGGGGGTGTTTTGGGGGGAGTTTTAGTGACTGGAATCAGTTGGGAGATTGAGGGATGGGGAGACTTCAAGGACCCAGGGTATCAGTTGATGGGGTCGAAAGGTGATAACTGCCCTGACATGACAGTAGCCCTGGGAAGTGAATTAAGTGTACCTTCCCCTCCAGCTTCCTCTTCTGGGGGGAAAAAGAAAACGTTAGAGACAGACAAATGGACAGGTGAGAAGCATCACTAGCTTGGCTTCCCCCAGTAGTGACCATAGGAATCATGGGATGGGGGATTGATCTAAGCAGTGGCCGTGTCTATACAAAATGCTTTCCTGTAAGTAGACTAATCTACTGATTAGTCTACTTACAGGATACAGGACAGGATTAGTAGATGCAACATAGTAGATATGTTGCATCTACTAATCACTTTCCCAGATATGTTGGAGGAGCTTAATGCACAGTAAATTAGTCTACTGTGCATTAAATTTGCATTTTAAACTTGCATTTACATTTAATACTATTTGGCTTTACTGTGCAGTAAATTTACTGCACAGTAAGGCCAAATAGCATTAATTGAATATGTAGATGTGCCCAGTATGGAGAAACCAGCCAGTCTCACGCTGACCTATTCATCTGCCCATCCATTCACACATACTGCATTCACCTGTCTATCTGTCCATCTATACCGATTTCCATCCACCCATATATCCATAATCCACCTCTACACAGACCTATGTGTCCAGCCTGCCAGCCAGCCCCACACTGACCATCACCTATCCATTCATCCCACCTTCCATCCCTCCACCCCCATATACCTCCATTCCTACATGCCCCCATATACCCATCATCCTGGGGTATCTGAAGACACAAAATGG
Source organism: Alligator mississippiensis (assembly GCF_030867095.1). Lineage (NCBI taxonomy): Eukaryota > Metazoa > Chordata > Crocodylia > Alligatoridae > Alligator > Alligator mississippiensis. The sequence goes on from NC_081828.1 coordinate 39,247,715, forward strand.
ACACAAAATGGACCATTTACAGGGGAACTGGGGGAGGAGAAAATGATTGGCTGAATGATGCAGATGCTTATTAACCACCTATTATTGCTAAGAATGATCAATCCCCATAGTTATATAATTGATCATTAAATATGCACATGCTTATTATCAATAAGGACTGAATACTGAATTAGTGAATACTGATTAGTACCCAAAAGCCAATGAATCAATAATGAATAATAGCCAATGAGATAATAATTGATTGATATATATAACAAATAAGGTGGACAGGTGATTATGAACAATAGTCAAGTAGCAAATAGAGTAAAGATTATTAAAATATCAGATGCAAAATAATATTTCCATTATTTTAATTACTGATTTACTAATAGCACATTAACATCAATGTATGATAAATATCCTCATCCAAAATAATTGTATCTTATATTTATAAAACAAATCTATATGTGTGTATATATATGGGGGGGGTGTATATACACACACACACCCCCATATAAATACCCATATATGTGTGTGTGTGTGTGTGTGTGTGTGTGTGTGTGTGTACACACACAAATTAAATTACATTGTGTTGTGTTGCATTGCATTGTGCTGTATATAGGCAGGTGAGTGGGAGTGGGTGGGCATGGGGCAGAGTGGGAAGAGGTTTCTCATACTGAAATGTGAATGGAGTTGAGAAGGTTGGGAAGGAAGCATGGTTGGGATGTACTGGAGGGATGTTCTCATGGGTGATAGGCAGGAAAGTGGGTGTGGTGTGGGCATGGAGTTTTGAAGGTTTGGATTGTAATTTGGGGAGACCACTGTTGTTTTGTATTTGTGTTGTTTGCTCTTGAAAGCTACTCCGAGTCTTTCCAGTTAGGATGGGATGATGATGACGATGATAATTACGATGATGATGATAACTACTTTGCATTTTCAGAATATACAGAAACATAGTTAGAATGCGAACCTTACTAATGCATTACTACTACTACTACTACTAATATTTAGCAGCTATTAAATCCAAATTAAAAATTGCTTAAAGTTCACATTGTAATTAAGTTCCCTCATACTCTGGAAGTGCAGAGTAGTTATTTGTGGCGATAAGAGAGGACCCAGACTGGAATCTCTGTATTTAAGCTATTTTGATAAATATGACTGTTTGTTCAATACATGCTAGGAGGCCCACAGGTCTGAAGGGCAGAAGTGGGATGGGGGCCCTCCCATGTCCCACCTAACCCTGCCTCAGCCTTGCTTTAAATCAGCCCAGGGTTGGAGTGAGAGCTGACCTTTTGGAATGAGAACCTCTCTTGGTTGAACACGTCCCCATGGACAGTGAAGAACAATCTCATTTTAAATTCATGAGGCAACGCCCCATGGTTCCATCATCTCCTCCTCCTTAGGCAGCTGTGATATGATCCCTAAATGATGATTGGGTGTGGGGGGTGTTAAACTAGAGCAAACCAGTTCATTAGATATATATTAATAGTTATTATCATCGTCATCATCATTATTCAAAGCAAGGCCAAAGCAGAGTGAGGTGGGACCCACAGGGGACCCACCACCCCTTCCACACTTCAGGCCTGTAGACTTTCTAACATGCATTGAACAAATGATCGTATTTATCACAATAGCTTAAATGCAGATTCCAGCTTGCATCTTCTCTTATCACCAGCAACAACTGCTCTACATTTCCAGAATATGTGGGAACTGAATTATAATATGAATCTTTAGCAATTTTGAATTTGGTTTTAATAGTTGCTAAATAATAGTGGTAATAATTGTAATGATAAGAAGAATGCATTAATACTATTTAGCAGCTATTAAAGCAAATGTAAACATTGCTTATGGTTCACATTATAACTGTTTTTCTGTATATTCTGAAAATGCAAAGCAGCTGTCATCGTCATCATCACAATCATAACTATTATTATCATCTTCACTGTGCTTCAGGCCCTTTGGGCAAGGGCTTCCACAGGGCAAGATTAACCCCGGGAGAGGAACCTTTGGGTTTGGAGCAGATGCTCATGTTTTTGCGTTTCTTTTATACGGGATGATCTCCTTTGCTCCAGCAGCTCCTGCAGTCAAGGTGGTTCCAAACATACCAGCACCTGCCTTTCCTTTGGATTAAACCAGCAAGGCCAAGAGGGCGACACTTGTGTGTATGTAGTTCAGTGTCTCCATATGCACTGCCCAGGGTTTTGTGCCCTGGAGAGGTCACTCAAGCTTCACTTTATTTTCAAGCAAGGATTATGTTCACTGAGCTGATGTATCATTCTGCATAATTCTACTGTCTCACAAGACAGATCCTACTACTACTACATTATCATCATCGTCATTATTATTGTTGCTGTTGTTATTGTTGCAGTTATTATTGATAATTTCATCCCATTCACTTTTTTATTTCTTAGAAATATTTTAGACAAATTTAAATAATATTTAAACACAGTGTATAGATAGTATTAGTCAACGTTAAATGACACACAGCATTATTATGCTATATTCTAATGTCATGTACTATATTGCATATAACATATACCATAATTATTCGCATGCCATGTACCCTCAAATAAGAGAAGCATGCAGTGTTGGGAAGGTAGAATGAAGAAAAAAAAAGATTTTTCCTTTTAGCCAAACTGCCCAGAATCAGTTACCTCATGTAAGACATAGACCCTAATTTTTTATCATTAATTTGGGGGAGGAAAAAGGTGCGTGCAGTATGTGACTACATAAGGTATAGTACATATTACATTATATTATAGATTATCACTATAATTATTATCATTAGTATTATCTTGCTAATTACATTATTGGAGATGAAAGCACTGACCCTTCCTTCCCCATCATCCATCCTACTAGTGGGTAATTAGCCATCAGTGATTAATGGCCAACAGCTAACAAATAGCCATCACAAGTGGGCCCTTCATGCAGCTGTCCTGCACTTCCATTGTGCCTGTTGACAGGCTGCCTGAGCTGAACCAGTGGGCAATAATTCTAAGACATGGATTTCCAGGAAACCATCTCCATGGGTACTGAGGGGTGATTCTTGATTAGCAACATGTACTGATTCTACTAATTGTGGTTTGTTAATAAAAGGGCTTGTGGCTCACTTGTAGTGATGAACTCTGGCTTGAAGTGCCCACCACAATAACCCAATTGGCTCCTTCATAATCAGCACAACAGTCATGCAACATTGAGTAAGCAGCAATTAAAACTTGTTAATCAGTTCTTAGTCAATGAATAAAACACAGTTACAGTCTAATTGCTCAAGAACAGCAACCTGTGGTCAGGCATTAATGTGTAATGCCTGCAAAGAAAGGGCTGGAGTATCTTCTCTCATCAGAGACATGCTCCCAGTAGGGTTAGAGATGGAAACCCAATGGCTGATAATCATGACTTGTTAATAAAGAGGGACAAAGAAAAGAAGGACACAAAAAGAGGAGAGAGTCTCCTACCTTCCTGCTGTTCCCTGCAACACGGAGAAGGTGAGAGAGAGGAGAGAGAAGTCATTGTTGCACGTTAGTATAGCTAGCTCCTGTCCCCACAGGGCCTGGATTCCAAAGGTGTTGCCTATCTTCATAGAAATCATAAACAAGTCTGGCTGGAAGGAATCTCCAGAGGTCATCTAGTTCAACCTCTGCCCGAGGCAGGATCATTCCATAGTCTTGCCATGCCTAGGATCCCAGGGGCTGCCTAGACCACCCAGCCCATGGTGGGAGCACTGGCTGGTTCAGGGGGTAGGAATAGAGCTGGAACTTTCCCCTTTAGGGGTTGAAAGTCCCGCTACAGCCCCCAGGCAGGGGCACTGGCTAGCTCAGGGCGAGGGCAGACATTTACTTACTCATATTCCACTTCTTCAGACATGGTGGCAGTGGGCAGGGGTCACCTGGCAGAGGGAAAAACACATGGGAGATGAGCCCTTTGGGGGGCTTCTGGGGGCAGGTTCAGGACTAAAGCATTCTGGGAAGGAAGGACACACAGTTTTGGGGCAACAGTAGAGAATGCATTAGGTCCAGGATATGCTAACCCACTCACTTGAGTCTCTAGCAGCTCCTCCTGCCCCTGCAAGGAGGAAAATTCATAATGGTGCCCAAAACCCCTTCAACCTGACCCTCAGCCCCTACCAGCCCAGCCCTTAGCTCCCTCAGCCCTGTGGGTGCCCCTTGCTCCCATCCCGCAGCCCTCTGCCAGCCTAGCTGTCCCCCCCCCCGTGCCCAAATCCCAGCTGGGAACAGGTCCAGGCCCCATGCCTTGTCCTGTTTAGGGCATAGATTCCAGTCATGACATTACTGAAGACAAAGACTTTGGGGTGGGGCTGGGATTCTCCTAGGACAATATTTCTGTCACAGACTATTTTCAGAGGCCCATATCACCATGTGGCAGGAGGCCATGAGGGGAGTGAGGGGTTACACTGAGAAAGGGCTCAAGAGACAGGTTTCAGCTGTCAGGTGAATTTTTAGGCACCCTCTATTATATGCATTACAGTAGCATCCTCAGGACCCCATTGCACTGGGTGCTATTAGACCTGGATTGAGATTTGGGCTGGCAGGGGGGCTGCAGGTCAGGAGTAAGGGGCAACAGCATGGCTGGGAGCCCCAGGTCAGGGCTGGGGGTGCTGAGTTGCCCTTGGTGGTGGGGAAAGGAAGGGCGTTGCCCAGCAGCTGCTGGAAGGTCACGGCTATTTTGGGGTCTGGCTGCTATTGTCTTCTCCAGTATTTGTCTCTCAGCAAGTCCCTAAATAAGAGTGACGGGCGATGGATGCCCTCAGCTGGGCTCAGGTTCTTCCCCCCCCAAAATGACAGCTAGATCCCCACCCCTCCAGCCTTCCCCTCACTTCCCTCTGCCTGCACTGGGGGACACAAGGTTGGATTTTGCAAGCTTGTGAAGACCCAAATGAGATCTGGCCTGGCACTGCCCTCTGATCCCTCCCCAACCTGCAGTGTGCCCTATCTCTCCAGCCTGGTGCTAGAGAATTCCCCCACCTCCCCAGCCTCAGCCACCTACCAGTCCTGGGGGGCTCTGTGAGCTTAGAGGGCCCTCAGGCTATATGGAGGTGCAAATGTAGGGGGAGGCAGTGGCAGATCCATGCTGGACTCCCATATCCCCCCTGTGCCCCCAAGCTACCCCCAAGTATCCCATGTACCCCAGCCCTGCAGCTCCCCTG